>NW_026000283.1:7270072-7358178 GCF_001458135.2 Marmota marmota marmota
TGTATTTAGCTGTTCAGATGGAAAATGAGCTGAACTTTGCATACAAATTAGAAAATAGAATGTACAGTACATTTTTTTTTTTGTTATCTGGAATGCTTAGGGAATAGAACACTCAAAGAACGGGGTTAATGGGATTTTAAGGTTAACAGAGGTTGCTTTTGCTTATTGAAAACTTTTAAAATGGTTGCCTTCCTTTTTCTGCCTTAATATGAAAGACTTGTGACCATCTGTACAGCTTTTAGTGCTGCTCAAAATGCCTTAGGGCAGTCAGGGGGGTTTTCCCTCAGGGGATATTTG
Source organism: Marmota marmota marmota (assembly GCF_001458135.2). Classification (NCBI taxonomy): domain Eukaryota; kingdom Metazoa; phylum Chordata; class Mammalia; order Rodentia; family Sciuridae; genus Marmota; species Marmota marmota. Next base: position 7,270,370 of record NW_026000283.1, read on the forward strand.
GCGATGCCTGGAGACATTTTTGATTGTCACAACTGGGAAGTATGCTACCAGCATCTAGTGTGTTAGATGATGATGATGTTAGGCATCCCTCAAGGCTCAGAACAGTGCCCAAGAATTATGTGGCCAAAAAATGTCACTAGGGCCGAGGCTGAGAAAGCATTCATCAGAATCATTATTCTTATCATAAGTGTCGTGAATAATACTGTAATAATAGTAAAACTTACAGTTTGCAAAGTACATTTTATCACCTAAATATTTTCCAGTCATATATATTGGTTGAAAGCTTTTAACTGCATACTTGATATAATTATATTTCCTTGTAACAAAATACAACTAAGTTCTGGTTAATTAAGGATTTCATAATATATTTTAGTGAGTATTGATTATGTGCAAGGTACTATACCAGATTCAGATAGTGGAAACAGGGAGGGAAATAATATAATATAGAGTTAAAAGACACAACCAGAGGTAGGACGATATTCTGTATTGGCCTTGAAGCAAATACAATTTTAGGAGCTCTTTTTAAAAAATGAGACACAAATATGAATACAGTATTTTAAACAAGGCCTTGGAAAGAAGTTGTGCAAGTACAGGGCTGTTAAGCTTAAGTTTCATGATAAATCCCTCTCTGGATGCTGCTGTCAAAGACTTTAAAAACAACTTGGGCAGCCATCAGATCACGCGTATCAAATCAGAACTATATATGTAAGGCTGTGATAATCATAAATACAATTTCCCTTATTTGATTGTCTAGTTCACGTCAGATACTGTACTAGGTGCTATATATGTATTTAATCTCTAGAACAATTTAACAGTCTCATTTTATAGATAAAGAATCTCAGCCCAAAGAGTCTAAGTAATTTGCCCAATGCCATATAGCTGGGAAGTGGTAAAACTGGAAATATAACCTAGGTCTCTGCCTCTAGAACTCCTATTCTGGGAAGTACAGTCAGAGGCTCCTTATCTATGTGTTCTGCATCTGAAGATTCAGCCAACCACCAATTGCAAATATAATTTGATTTGGAAAAAATTGCATCTGTACTGAGAATACTTTATTCTTATTTCACTAAGAAATAAAATAGAACATCTATTTCTATCACATTTACATTGTATTAGGTATTATAAGTAATCTAGAGATGATTTAAATATACAGGAAGATGTGCCTAGGTTCTATGCAAATATTGAACATTTTATAAAAGGGACTTGAGCATCTGCATATTTTGGTAGCTGCAGGGGCAGGAGATGTCCTGGAACCAATCTTGTACAGTATGACTGTACATCACATGGTTTGTAAATACAGATGGGTCCCGACTTATAATAGTTTAAATTATGATTTTTTTGACTTTACAATGGCGTGAAAGCAATATCCATTCAGTGGAAACTATACTTGAACTCATGTTAGCCATGTGTTAACCAGTGAGTACCCATATATCCATTCTGTTTTCCACTTTCAGTAGAGAATTCAACAAATTACATGAGATACTCAACACTTTGTTATAAAATAGGTTTTCTATTAGATGGCTTTTGCTCACTTCTAGGTTAATATAAGTGTTCTGAGCATGCTTAAGTTAAGTTGGGATAAGCTATGATATTTGATAGATCAGGTGTATCAAATGCATTTCAACATTTTCAACTGATAATGGGCTTATTAGGATATGACCCATCATAAGTAGAGGTGTGTCTGTATGTGCTAAATGTCAAGTGCCAATAACTGCTCTAAGTTCTTGGAGAAGAGGAATAAGAGCTGTGTAAGGCCTGAAATGGTCAGGGAGGGCCTCATGGAAGAGACAAAGTTTAAGCTGGCCCAGAGAAGTGGAATAATACTCTTGAATATCATACTTATCATGCTTGCATTATAAGCACTCAAATCATTTCAAATGGTGAGGGGGAGAGAAGTGAGAGAGAAAGAGAGTGCATGAGAGAGCTGTTTTCTATTAATTTAAAATATGAGCCACATTTCTGACTGATTATTTATGAAGGAAATGAAAGGTTAATGAATGTCTTGAGGAGGTGATTTCTCATGCTGCCATGACACAAAATGAGCTGTTTGGTATCTTCTGGGATGTATTCTTCAGTGTCTGCTTGTGAGAAACATCCTTGCTGGTGACATTTGTTAACTTTTGGTGGCAAGTTGGGACCATACATTTGTTGAATTTTTAATTCACTGACAACTCTCAACATAATAAAACCAGAGGGTTTTGAGTTCTGCCAGAAAAAAATGAGCAATATTCCTAAGGACATATGACAAGCTTAGGGAGAATTAAGGAAGGAAGCCCAAAAGGAAAGAGTAAGTCTTTCACCAGAGGCAGAACTTAGTGTCCTTTGAGCATAGGGAAGGTAAAAAAGAGTAATGCAGAATGATAGTATGTGAGAAGAGTACTGAATAAGAACCCAGAAGCCCAACCTTGTCATTCACTCACCATTTGATTGTGGATAAATCACTCAACTTTCCTGAGCCTCCAGTTCCTTGTCTGTAATCTGGTCCATCCTTTCTCAGTAGTGTTGCTAGGTTCAATCTAGATAATGTCTACTAAAGTGTTTGAGATGTAAATTATATAAGTATGTGATGTTGTATGAATGTGGGAAGGGGTCATTCACTAAGTCATTGCTTTTTCAGGTTCAGGAAAACTTGAAGCTATTGGAATGCCTGTTTTAATCCATTCCTAGATGGTGTGCTCAGAACAAATGGACTTATTTGGAGGTAGCTCTTTTACAACTTAGCCTTAAAGTGGAAGAGATGGGAAAGTTATCTAAAGATAGGAACATTTAGGTGTCACAAAGCTGCTGCATTGAAGCCCATAATTAATTCCTCATCCTTGCTTTCAGTGCTTTCTTAACTCTTATTTAACATACAGTTCTTACCAATCTTGTTTTTCCAGTTCACAGTAAATTAAATGCTGCAAACTAGAAAGGGTGTGTATGGAGGCAGGGAGTGATATTAGAAAGAAGCACATTAGTAGCAGAGGAAGTGACAGACTGACTTAAAGGAGATGGAAGGGACAAAAAAAAAAAGCAGAAAACATTGTATGATTCTACAATATAATCATGGATGTTTGTTGTGAATGCCTGAATCATCAGGCTATAGTTCATGATGTTCAGTGATTTCTGCTGAAAAATCTGGAGATACACACACACACACACAAACACACACACACACATTTTTTTTTTCAGGGATGTTTCCATCAGAAATGTTCTCCTGGTACTAAAGAGAGTAAACTTCAGTTATCTTGAAATCTTACATATGTGGGGCAGCTATGATCTTACTGATATAAGCTAAGTGAGGCCTCACTTTAAAAAAAATGTCATGTTTTGTTCTTGGCCTTCCCTTTTCAAAATTTTTGGTACAGAGCTTGTGGAAATAGAGTGGGATGGGTAGATTGTGTGTAAGATGGTGCACAAAAGAACTCTGTGGTTAATAGGAGCAGTTCTTGTTCAGTTAGACCTAAATCTTTATTCTTTCCATCTGTTATTGATGAATAAGGCATAAATTGCACCCTCAGTTATTTAATGACTCTGGTAACCATGAGGATATTCAACTTTGCTTTTACAGTAATTATAATAGCTCTTTCTGAGTTGTTTCAGAACTTTAAGCATAAAATCTGCTTTTACAGTTGACTGTGAAATTTAAGGAAGAAATACCAAGTTCCCAAATCTATATTCTGCATTCACTTTGCCTTTGTAAGACTTGTTGGAGATGATAGATGGCTTGCTATGATGGCAGATATGATAAATGTAATAACGGGAAATGTGTGAAATGTAGATAAAATTCATTGTTTTAAGGAAATTTATTTTTATCCTCACATATAGCATCTCAAAGAAAAAAATGCCACAATCCTCATTCACTGAAGCTTAAACAGCAGTTCCTTCATGAGGAGAAAAAGCTCGGGCATGCTAACACACCGAACCATGCAGATAGCATCAAATTATTTGTTAAAAAAGTCAATGAATCTTAGTCTACCCATTTGGGGGAGACATTCCCTTACTGACCCCCTCATCCACTTCTCTGTGAAATTGAAGGCTAAATAATATTAAGTAGTTAAAAATAATCTATAAAATAGTCAGTTGGGTTTTCTATGTAAGAGGCCCTTCCTTTCTCAATTTAATGTTTAATCTAGACATTTTCATAATTTTAGGAATTTGAAATGAAATTGCTCCACAAGACTACTTGAGAGAAGCCCACAGATCCTTTGGGAGGAAAAAGCATCTGTTTTTCTGTGCTCACATTTTAGAAAAAAATACGTGTGTGAAGAAGTGTGTATGTATTTCCCCCCCTTAGATCCATCTGGTATGCAGATTAGGTTATTTGCAGACCTAAGTATCTCCATGTTTGGATTTTCTACATCAGTGCCAAAAAAGAATCTATGTATAAAGATTGATCTTGCTTTGAGTACAGAACATGTCTTGATGTTCACCTCAATTTGTTACTCTTTGATTTATATACCCTGAGAATATTTGGGGGACTAGGAAAGAAGTGTGGGAATGTGGGATTGCTGGTTTTAATTCACTAGGCTTTTCTCCTTTATTGCATGGATATCTTCTCTTTAAGATAAAAGCTATTAGAGCACATGTTTTTTTTTTATTTGTTTGTTTTTGTTCAAAGAGAAGAAACTTTTCAGCTCCCCTCTCCCTTTCCTGCTCCCTTAGTTGAAAAATATGATATTTGTTTTCTGGCATCCTATCTAATTCTGGCTATATAATTTCAGCTGTGTGGGGAGTTGAATGAGTGACATGCTACAGAAATCAGCCTTAGAACATGTTGCACCTCCCAGAAGAAATTTTGGATATGATAAAAGGTGTCCATCTTCTTGAATGAAGACTCCAAGGTGCTCACTTGTTTGAGTTTAGTAAATGCACATCAGAAGTCAAATTCATTACAATTATTTTTGAATAATCTCAATTTGCACACACATGCTCTCCAAAGATTGAATGACAATGCTTCATGTTGCAGTCATCTGACTTGAATAAATGTTCTGGATTAGTGAGACAGAAGAACCAATCACCCATACTGAAATCAGCCTAATGGTGGTGGGGGTGGGAGTGGTGCAGACAGAGAGAAAAAGGGTGAATCTTTTTATGAAGAAGGAAAATGGTACTATAACTGAGGAACCTCATCGATGCTCATATTATCTACAGAGAAGATTGTGCAGAAAGCAGTCAATTGAGTAAGGCATCAAATGAAGCACTAACATATGCATATTAAAGGGCAAGTATTTTCACCAAGAACATAGTTGGGGGACAGTTTCATTTTCCAGCCTTTAATATTGTATTACCCATAAATGAATGAAAGATGTGGAAGATTTACTATTAAATGGCAGGAGAGGCAAAGGGCTACACAAATAAGAGGCAATAAATGGCCACAAGCAGGTTAAAGGGGCAATAGATTATTCTTGCTCCTAAGGACAAATGATCATTCAAAGGCATATTGGTCTTTGGGTACACTTCATTATCTTAATCCTAAAATAGTATTTCTCAAATCTCACTCCATAGACATAATGATCTGTGTGCTCTAATACTATCATTAATATTTTCTTTATAGTTACTTGCTTCTTTAAATTTAGTCATATCCATGGTGAAAATAGTCATGAAACCACAGAAAAAAGCATAAATACAACTATATGAAAGTAAAATATATTTTTCCAGTTATCACTGAAAATCCTCTTGTATACCATCAGGGGTGGTGGGAATTCATAAGGTCTTATGAAAGGTCTTAGTTTATGGTTTAAATCTTAAAAATATCCCATCCACTTCCAAAGGTTCTTGAGACTTTAAGGGAGCAAAATGATGTCAGAGTTTGGGAGGTAGCAAATGATGCTCAAGTCTGGGTACAAATAACAAACATGGAGGCTTACGAAGCCATTTCATAAGGCATTTTTCATGTACTGCCTCAACCAGGAAGCCCTGCTGCTTTGATCAGCCAGAGTTCTTGATCATGGGGTCTATTATAAATACTTAAACACCAGCCAACTTCTCACAAAATATTGCTATATCCAGCTATAATGCATTTCTGAACACCTTGCCTTTTCTTGGAGTACTTCATCTAGAAGATCTTTCATAGCATGCTATTTACATTTGGAAATATTCTAGACATTTTTTTTTCAGAGGATGAGTAGGGGTGATTTTAATTAGTGTCCAGTGTAGATGAGCACAGCAAAAAGAAAATAGTTTATTTTCAACATGACAGTGCATATTACTTTCTGTAGCCTCTTTCTATTTTATATTGACTATCCCCCCAAATTAGTGATCTATTTATTTTAGACAGTGCAATTTAAATGACAGTGTTCTTGATGGTTCTTTTATGAAATTTACTGTAAACTATTTTTGTATTTTGTATCTATTTTTGTATTTCATATCTATACTCACATCAACTTTTGTTTTAATATTTACAACTTTATTCTAACTATCAAATTGCATCTTTGTCTCCTTTAAAAATTTTGCCAAATTATTTAAGTACAAATCACTGTGGTCGTGAGTTTCTGACAAAGACCTACTGGATGGGACTGGATGGGAGCTAAGTAGCAGGTCTGGGAGTGTCAGTGAATTCATTGCTTGGATTTAAAAAAATGAAATGGCAACATTTGGAATATGGTTGCAAAGTTACTCAAATATGTGTTATTTCCAGTCACAACCATTTGAGGATAGGTGGAACAAAAATCAGACTTCCTTCACTGGCCCAGGAATCACACCTTCTCATTTTTAGGCATTTATTAGGATCAATAACTTTAGCATCAGACCTAAAATGACATCTTACAGTGTTTAAAATTTTAAGGGTCCAAAATTCTTTATAGATGTGATATGAGTATCCTTAAAGCTTCAAGCAAATAGGTATTTATTAAAGGTGATATACAAGAAGGAGCCATGAACCTTGAAGTCAGATGGTTCTAGATTTAATTCCTGCCATTTATTTATTAGTTCCATTACTGTGTGCAAAACTGAAGCAGAAATGGTAGGGTAGAGTACTAGAGACCCTTAGAGACCCAGGGCCAGCTTGGAATCACTAAACCTCCATGCAGGGAGTGAGAGAAAGAAACTTGTGGGGGAAGAAAAGATAAGATGGTCTCCTTCTGAAGTCCCTAACTGTGCGTCTGTGAATGCATTTTTTATTTGTGCAATGTTTCCAGCATCTGACACACTAATCAGTAGAATAGTTTTTTATTGCTGAAGTGAGTGATCATGTTTATATTTTCAAATGAAGGTTAATCTCTTTCAGAAGTCCAATGTGTTTTTTGGGCCTTTGATTTTTCTGGAAAATTGCTTACTTGGCAGGTTTCTTGTTCTTCTGGGAGCCATTTCATTTAGTGGATCTCAATTCACAAATGGATTACAAATGACAAAGGCTTAGTTCAAGGGAAGCAAAACATAGATTTCTCCTAATTTGTAAATGTTTGGTTTGGTCTTTTACTCTTGCTATTTGGACGTGGCATTATTCCTGCCACCCATGCCAACTCATGCACCTTTGTGATCATATTGATATGCAAACAGTTCAAGCACCCTAGGCAGAATTATTGACGTTCATCCAAACACAGAGGGATCCTGAAAGCTGATTGTTACTCAGGATTTTTGTGAGCCAGTTATTAAACCATTGGTAGTTTTAAATCAGCAATGTTGGGAATATTAACACCAATACTATAAATCAAGGTATTTTTTTGTTTTGCCAAGGTACAGTTTTCTAGCATACCAGGGGAATCAGAAAGAATGTGGGTTGAAGTCCCAGTGGATAGAAGGGCTGCCTTTATTAACCACATTTCATTCTTCTCTTCTTTTCATGAACATTTATTGAGTGCCTGCTCTATGCCAATTTGGGGAATAGACCCCGGGGGAGACAGAGGTCACAAAAACCTGGTCTCTAGCCTGGAGGAACTCACCATTGAGTGGAAAAGATAGTCAAGTTAACAAGTCAATTACAACCTACTGGGAGAAGTGGGAGAGCTGAAATATGTACAAAGTACAACTGAGGAGACAATGATTAACTTATAACCTGCTATAGATAAAAAGTACTTTGTCTCCAACTAAAGATCTGAAGAATTTTTCCTGTGGCTTTTATAAGTGGGAACCTGACAAACAGGTAACTTAAATAGAATGCTATTTTGAAAATGAAGAGAGATGTATTTTGGAGGGCTATTTCTCTTGATTTCAGGAGAGCCTTGCTGTTTTACAGTGCTTACACACTAGAGGAGAGATTTTTATTCAGAGCAACTATAAGCATTTGGTGTGATGGCAGCCAGGGATGAGTCCATAAGAAATTGTGACTGAAATGATCTATGAGAGAAGTTCAGTTAGAGGGGCTATAAATGGCTAGATAGTAAAGAGAATGGAATCTGCTAAAGGCAGGACATCCTGGCTTTTCCAGTTATGAGCTTTGTAAACTTAGGCAACCTCTCAATCTCAGTTTTCCACCTGGAAAATAGGAAACAATAGTTGAGAGGCAATAGACTAGGGTGGGCAAGAGTATATACTAGACTGCCTAGGTTAGAGTTTCCCTGCTTAAATTAATTGGGTTTCAGTACCCTTATATGCAAATGGATCTATCATTAGTATCTACTTCATAGAATTGCAATGAGGAATAATGAAACAATGTATCTATAGTTCTTAAGACAGTGCCCAATGCTTCCCATAATTATGCTTTCTTTTCTTTTTCCTTTTTGTAGTGCCACCTCCTTTCATTTCTCCCAGCAAAATCACATATATCCTTCAAGGCTTAGCTCATATGCAGCCTTCTCCATAAAGCCTTCTATGATTTCTTGTCTCCCAGGCCCCTCAAAATAGAGTTTTCCTGTTGCTATGGGATGAAGAACATGGACAGGTATTAGTGCTTGAGTGCAGAGCAGTATTGGGCTATTAGTTAGGACAGTACTGGGTTGGAGATGGAGGAAGGAAGCTGAGATTTGCACTTGGAGCTCTAGCATTTGAGTTGAGAGTGCAAAATGACAAGAAGCTGGGGGGGGGGGTAAACCAACAACAAAGTAACACACATTGCCTTCTTGTATTGACCCTTCCTTTCCTGTCCCCTGCATTGATTAGAATTTTGACTTCAAACCACACAGCAACTGTGGTTGGGAAGGAAGTGTGTGTGTGGGTTCCCAGCTAGAGACAAAGGAGCACAGACCATAACCTAACTGGGTATGTGTAGTCATTACAGTGTTTCCATCACCTGGGAAATTAGGAATCAGGAATGGGTAGTGAGAGAAGTGACAGCAAAAATTTGGCAGTAAGATGGATCTCTGCTCTGCATTGCAGAACGCTGACCAGGTGTCTTGAGCTGCTCCACTCTGACAGTAACAAATGGACATTGGCTTTCTGCATACTCCATCTTGGGAACAGGGAGGCATGGCTATTCCTGGCTTTGTTACTTGAATCCCGAGAGGCCTTGGGGATAGAGCATGGAGCGGCCGCCACCAGGGTGCGCGGCTCTCAAGAGAGAATACTAGGGAACACAACCCACACCCCCTGGAGGCCTGGGCTACAAGAATGTCTTGGTGCAGTATTTCTCAAGGTATTCACTGTATAAATCTTCTGGAGGAATCTATGAGAGTGCAAGCACCGAGCTCCTTTCAAAGTCTAATTCACACGTCTGAGTTAGGGCTATGAAGTCTGCATTTTAACATGTCATCTAAAGTGATTCTGATGCACATCAAAATTTAAGAACAATATTTCCATCTCATAATACATGTACTTTGAAAAGTTAAAAGAAGGACCCTCAATGATGGGATCCTCATGAAAGGGGCTAGGAAGAAAGACATTGAGCTGGGTATGGTGGTGCACACCTGTAATCCCAGTGGCTTGGGAGACTGAGGCAGGAGGATCATGTGTTCAGAGCCAGCCTCAGCAACTTAGTGAGACCTTAAGCAACTCAGCAAGACCCCGTGTCTAAATAAAATATAAAAAAGGGCTGGGGATGTGGCTCAGTGGTTAAGCACTTCTGGGTTCAATTCCCAGTATGCCCCCAAAATAAATAAATAAAAGGAAAAGGGACATTGAGCATATATAGCGTGCTCCCTTAGGGAGTTCACCTGAGAATTCCTAGCCAGGCAGGGGTCACATGGAGATACTCACCCAGACTCCTGGGAAAGGAGCCAAAGGAGGAATTTCCTGAAGAGTATTGTTTAAAGCAGGGCTTATTCAGACACAGATCCTGAGACAAAGATTGGAGGACCAGTAGTTTAAGTGGAAGTGATTCCAGGAAGCACTGGTACGAGAGTGAAGAATGAGGCAAGGGCAAGAAGCCAATTCAGGTACGTTAATGAGCAGATTAGCTCTGGAGACCTCTGAAAGTGGTGAAACACACCAACTTGAAGGGCCAGAAAACTGGGATATTTGACTCTCAGCTGCCATTTCCCCTTGGCTGATAGCTGCTGTCAGGAATTCTCCCACTACACTTCTGACTTGTCTTACCTTCACAATGAGATGAAGTCTTTAAGTGGAAAAGAACAAGTTTATAATAGGATGCCATTGGCATGTACAGAAAAAGCTAGTGCTAAGGGGATATGGGTGGTTCATCAATGGCATTTGCTATACTCAATAATCTTTATGTCACATATATAGCACTTGACAGTTTATATATTGCCTTGATATGTATCACTGCAATTGATAAAACAAATCAAAACCATGAATTGGGCAGTAAAGCTTAATGGTGTTGAAAGAGACTCTGGTGTCAGACTGATCAGCCCCTCCTAGCTGAGATGAACTCAGACAAGTCATTTTACTTGTCCAAACCCCAGTTTCCATATTTTAAAGTAGACATAATCTACTATTAGGGTTAATGTAAGGCCTGCAACATAAGGGATGTAATCAATGCTTCTTTCCTTTCTCTAATTCCTATTTCTTGACTCATCCTGTGTACACCACAGCATGTATAGTCCCAGTAGGTGCCACCGAGGTAAAGCTCAATAAATGCTTCTATCCTGCAAGGCTTATGGGATAGTATACCCTAGAGAAAAGTCCAGATTTCATAGGAAACATTACAAGATGGTGCCTTTTAAAATAATATAAAATAAATAAAAGTATATTAAAGGGGTGAGCACTGAACAGGTCAGATGTAGGAGGATGAACTGGGGAATGCTTTCATCTGGAGAAGAAGGGGGAATCTTGTAGACTGGCTCTTGAATGATGAAGGTAACTGTTGCTGCCAAGGAGAAAGGAAAACAGGATCCCATATGTGAAGATGCCCTTCACAGGGTCCTGGTGTTGGAGTATAGCAGAAGACCAGCATAAGCTAACATTTATTGAATTCTATTGTATATGAGGCACTGCATTAAATAATTTTTTAAAATGAGCTTTATTTCATTGAAGCCTCCCCACCTCCTTTTTTTTGGGGGGGAGCAGGTACCAGAGATTGACTTCAGGGGCACTCAACCACTGAACCACATCCCCAACCCTATTTTGTATTTTATTTAGAGACAGGGTCTCACTGAATTGCTTAGCACCTTGCTTTTGCTGAGGCTGGCTTTCAACTCATGATCCTCCTGCCTCAGCCTCTAGAGCCACTGGGATTACAGGTGTGTGCCACTGCACCTGGCTCACCACAACCTTGTAAGGAAGGCCCCATTATTAATTTTTATCTTACAGGTTAAGGAATTGAGGCACAGAGAAGTTTGGTAACTTTACTTAGGCTTCACAGGCAGAAAGTGATGAAGCCTGAAGTCAAAATCAGATTTGATTGACTCAAAAGCCCAGTCATTAAGTGTTAGCAATAATAATAATAATAATAATAATAATAATAATAATATAAGTGATGATAAGAACTGTCATTATTGTGGGATTACCAGCTCCAACCATGAATTCAATTCAATGAAGATGGAGTACCTACCATTATTATGTATTATTACATAAGTGGAGAGCAGTTGTGGCTTGAATCTTTGGAAATTCTCCTTTATTGCTGGGCATCCTGGGAATCTCCCTTTGGTTTCCCCTAATTATTTCACAAAACTTTGTGCATGGTTCATATGATCATGACTCCAATTTCCAATTCCCTATCAGCATATGACATGAGTTGTCATTGTTTAATCACAAGCTGCACTTGTGATGAATGTTGGATAATCAGAACAAAAGCACAGGAAAAATAATTAGAGGGAACCAAAGGGAAGTGGCTCACAGCCTTGAACAAGAGACTGTGTGAAGGTTTCTAGGACTCAGTCCCTGAAGTTCTGACAATGTATTTTGATCCTTGTCTGAATGCAAATGAATGACTCCATCAAATCATAGGCAGCTTGTCACAGTGTGGGTTATTTAGCTAGTTAATTAAAAGTCTGAGTGAGCCAGTGCCTCTCTGCACTGTGCTCTGAAGATAACCAAACCTGTGTTCTGACCAGGCAAGTTAATTTAAAATAGGTGACCTCGATTGAATAATGGCTACAAGTTCAAATTCAAGAATGGTTATAATTAGTCCCAGATGAATCTTAATTGTTCTTTCAGGAAACAGAGTTGGGAAGGGGAAAGGAGAAATGCCCAGGCCCAAAGTAGAGGTTATTAGCCACACCTTTGAAAAGTGGGATAGCTGACTGGGGCAGAACATAATTAATGTTGTATAACAAGAGCTCCATTGCTGACTTGACAAATTTACATGTGGTACATAAAATGGGGTCTAGCTCTTTAGAAAATAAGGATTAGAATTCAGCACTCTTCATCATATGATCTTAGGTAGGTTAGTTAACATATCTATTTAAAATCTATGTAATGAAAAAACACTATTATTCCCACCCCCCTCAGAGTGTCAGAGGAGGTACTTCGTGAAAAAATTTTATGAAAAATATGGAAAGCTCTACAAGGCAGTATTTATTCTTTCTTTACTAGAAAGCTTCCTAATGATAGGTTTTTAGACTATACATCTACTCTAGGTGTGGCCTTTTAAACTTTTTCCTTAGGCTCTGCCATAAACATGTTGTCTTCTGAACCACTCGAAAGATGAAAGGATCAGAATGGGTAATATGCTCAACACCATTTCTGTGTGGTGGCATATGACATTTTAATTCCTTTGGAGGTGCATCCATAGAGTTGAAAATAATTTTGGCCCTGTGGGCTTTGAGAGGAAGCCAGAGAATATACAAATTTAGCATTTTTATTATGAAACCAGATCCTTTTCCATGCATGTTAATATAAATCTTTAACTGGAAATTACATGCTGGCACAGCACTGTGTGGTACCATGAGGTGAGAGTAAGCCACAGTGAGAGCAGGACACTGATTTTTTGTTCCCACTGATTTTTTATGTGAATGCTTGGGCTTTCCTTTAGTGTTCTGATACATTCTAATCAACTATATATTCCCAAGCCCTGGAAGCCAAAAGTAATATGAAAGAATTTATAGAATGGTAAAAATAAAATAAGCAAAAAATTCATAACCTAGTACAATACTTTGGAAGACCAAGACTGACCATTTAGAGATGCACAAAATGAGTACATTTGAAACTGCTTTTCTGATTCCACTTTTTAAACAGAATTGTTTTCTGATGCTCGTTTGAATCCCCTTTAATGGAATATAAGCATCTAAACCAGAGATTTACAACCTATGCCTACTGACAATAATCACAACTGTTTATCCTTCAACCCTAACCAAAACTCATTAAAGGAGCTTACTTTTAAATCAGAATCTGTGTTCTGCCTTGTTAGACGAGTCAAGCAAATAATGGGATTTGTATTTCCCACAATGGCGTTGCAATCTAAGGGCTGTGACTTTGCTGAAAAGAGCTTGAGGTCATAATGAGCAAATAAAGAAAAAGCCCTGGATCCACATTACCCTTTATCACTGGGAAATGCCCATCTGTGACAGGGATAAGCAGAGAACACAAAATTCTTTGCTAGGATTTTGTAAAGGTTTAAGTCATAGGCTGAGTAGCCATTTCTTTGTCTCCCTGGGGAGTGCCTATTGCACACTACGGGTAAAAGCTCCAATGTGCAATCCACATAGGACTGGGAATTATTCTCCATATGATAAATATTAGGAATTCCTCCTTTTAAAAGTTAAAAAAGATTAATTATTTAACAAATATTTTTGAATACTTATAAAAGTTCCAAGACAATTTAGATGCTGTGAACATGGCAGTGAACAAAACCCAAAAAAACCCTGCTCTCATGAATCCTGTGTTCCAGTTCAGCTTTTTAGTGATCATTTCTTCCCATGCATCCCTATATGGCCTCTACCTTTCACCTTTCCCCCGGCCTAGTAATTACTTCCCCAACTTAGACACGTGTCCTGCCATCACAAATACCCTATCAATCCTCAAGGACACGGCCTCAGATATATATATATATAAAATTTCCTACAGGCAGATAGTCAAGAAATGTTTATGGACAATGAGAAGGAAGAAGACTCCAGAAACAGGGAAGAAGGATGGGAAATGATACTCTTGAAGGTTATAATGACAGGTCAAATTGGGTTCTGGCCAGTATAGCCCATTTTCTTATTGGCATTGGGTTTCTACCATTCTGTTATGAAACAGTGTCAATTTCCCATGTGATGCTGCTTATCAACATTCACACTCACAAGTAAGTGGTAATTGTCATTCATAGGCAATATCAATTCCTATCTCCTTCAACCAAACCAGATGAATTTTGGTGGGTTCTTGTGGACTCAGTACAATGAATCACAAGGAGAAAGTCCTCTTGGATCTCTGAATCAGGCTCTGAGTTATGCATTTTCTTTTGTGTTCAATGCACTTATTACTCTAGACCATGATCATCTGTTTATTAGGATACTTCCCTACTAAACCATGAGCTCTTTGAGGGTTGAAACCAAGTCTTATTTGCCTTTTTTCTTTTTCTTTAAACTTATTAATAGTTCCTATCCAAAGATAGGCAGCATGAATACGAATGTTGCTTGCTTTCAATAAGAGCTTGAAAACATCTCTTTACTTTTCAGCAGTTCTACTGGAAAGGATTGTGCATAATGGCCTTCTGGTTCCTTTTTATCATGAAGTTAAGAAGATAAAGCTGTTCACTGGTTTCTCCCACTTCACATATTATTCCTACTATATAGATTCTATGAAGAGGACACTTGAATAATAGGTCCTTTCATTTACCATGAAGAACTGAGTCTGAGCTGGACCTCTTTATGCCAAGAGTTTCTGTTGAATATGTTGGGCTCTGTTGTAATGGGATGGAAGACAGAACCATTCCAATGAACCAACTGTCTCTTCCTCTGGAATACAGTAAAGGGAAACTCACTGCCATCTCACAACTTTTCAAGTAAGCTCTGAGCAACACAAATAATATGGAACTCATGTGGAAGTTTGCAGGTTGAATTGTTTTTCTCCATATTTGGAGAAACCATACCATTTCCTATTGATTCACAAATATTTCAGGACCTGTAACACTATTAATATTGCTTTTTCTTTAAAAAATATACTTGAAGGCAGAAGAATATCATGCATGAATTCTTGACATGGATATGATTTGCAGGTCATTTAGTAGTAAGGACCAATCAGTGAAAGAGGGTAGGATTTCATGTGTATTGTCTTTTGGGAGGGCTCATTGGCTTTAGCTTAGCAAATGGAGTCACTGGGGAAGCATTCCATCATGAAGTTTACTCAAGTAAAAACTGTCATATTTAATTCCAGTAATGCACACTTGGTGTTCTGTTCAATAAATTGGGTGTGAGGAGTATCCAACACCTAACTCTCAGTCTTTGGAAAGGAGAATTGAACAACATTCTTTCTCTGATGAATGAAAATGCCTGAGGATTCAGAGATGGGCCTGCTGCCACTTGTTATTGATGTGGCCAATGCAGAAAAGCTAATGGCTCTGTTGGGAGGTACACTTTCCTGCTACTCCCTGTAGCTGTTCCAGAGTAGCTTGGTGGTGGTTGCCATGGACACCAAATGGCAAAGTGGTTTGGGTCAGAGTTTGAATCATTGTGCTGTGCTTGAGTGGGAGAGACTGAAATTAAGTTAATGTGTGTAAAAATAATACATGTTTCTTTCCTTTGCACCTTTGGGAAAATGGCAAGAAAACAGTCTGTCAAGCAATAATTGATTTTATATTGGTTAGGGAAGAGAGAAGGAGGAGCAATTTATTGAGTAGAAGGTGCTCAAGTTAAGCACCAGCAGTAGTCTGAAAATAGGTCAAAAAAAGTGCAAAGGACTCTCAGAGTTGTTGAAGAGATAGCAGTGATAGCAAGGTACTCAAAAGTAGCCACTAAGAAGCTTTCTATAGTACCCTCTTTGACTGCCTACTGCAGTGCTTCAATGTCCCTGGATCTCTTTTCTTAATCCAAGACACAGTTATTACTGCAGTTGTATTCTCTTTTGGTTATTTTATCTTATTTGCCTCTGAAAGGGTGTGTGGCTATTAATGTCACCTCCAAATTCTTATTTGCAAATCAGTTCCCTACTTATCCTTTTTGTGTGTCCCCATTCTTAAAATTGGCAGGCCAA
This sequence comes from Marmota marmota marmota, assembly GCF_001458135.2. Classification (NCBI taxonomy): domain Eukaryota; kingdom Metazoa; phylum Chordata; class Mammalia; order Rodentia; family Sciuridae; genus Marmota; species Marmota marmota. Next base: position 7,286,732 of record NW_026000283.1, read on the forward strand.
TTTTTTGCCAATGCTAAACTTTGAAAGAGACCCAACCATTCCTGCCCTGATCCTCAAAAATAGTCCAGGTATTTAGACCTAGGTGTTCCACTATAGATATAATTAAATGCATAAAATAATTTAAGCTAAACCACTTACGTTTGAATATGGTACCTTTTTTTGTGGTGCTGGGGATCGAACCCAGGGCCTTGTGCATGTGAGGCAAGCACTACAATACCCTTTTTGATGACCAGTTAACCCCACTATAGACATGTTCAGTCTACAAAACCATTATGAAGTCAAATCACTTGCCACTCTCTTGGTGGCACCCACACTCCTAAACCTTTATGATGACCATGACACAGAAGCATCTTACTGTCAAAGACAAGCAGGAAGGCTTCTTATGTCCTGGGAGCATTCCTACGCTCTTTCACAGGTTGGGTGAAGGTGCTTCACTGAACTCTTCTCTACCTCTGCCAGGTTAGTCCCCCCTCTCTTCAGACCTGCCTCAGGTTATAGAAAGAGCTTCAATTCTTTCTGAGTTGTCAGGTTCAGTGACCACACATGTTCTTTTCCTCATTCATTTTTTTTCTTCCTAAAGAAATGAGGTATTGTGATTCCAGCCTAGTATTGGTAGACTTTCCCTCTCTGAGGATCTTAGAATGCCTTTGACAAATTGTCTGATTCATGCTAACATCTAGTAAGGTATGAAAGGATTTTTAAAATATTTTCTGGGTAAAGTTGCTAAGATGATGAAAGGTGAGGTGACTATACAAGGTCACACATTGATCTTGAAGAAGAACTCGGCCAGATTTCTAGTCTTTGGCCTAGAATGGGATTCATAAGATACTTGCCCAGTTGCTATATTTTCAGAGTAGAATAGTGGTAGAATGTGCATATTTGGGAGGATATTTGATAGCTATGTTTAAGAATCAGTTGGAGCAGGTCCTGGGGCTGTAGCTCAGTGGTAGAGTACCTGATTGGCATGTGTGAGGCACTGTATTCGACCCTCAGCACCACATAAAAATAAATAAAATAAAGATATTGTGTCCATTTACAAATAAAATATTTTTAAAAATCAGTTGGAGATAGAATGATGGTGTCTGCCTATGAATTTCTTCCACTTAAACTCTACCCTGAGTGACATGACACTAATTGTAATTACCTCCTCAAACCCTGGCCCTGACCCATTGAATGGTGCCTCTCACTTTTCAACTTATCATGAACTTTGGGCAAAGAAAGTTTAAGCCTGTCATATCTGGACTGAAGAAAAGCTGAACCAATTGATGGGATCAATTTGATTGGAAGGGCCAGGTGGTTGGCTGATAACAGTGCCATCAAAGTGGTCCAGGGTTATTTCCCATATTCAGTCTTATCAAAATTTAGACCTTTGCATGGATTTATCAATGGACTTTACCCTTCAGTTCTAGTGTGGTAAAGAAGTTGAGTCCACTTATATATATATTTTTAAATTTTGCTTTTATTTTGTATTCTCATAGAGTTTTTCTGTAGGGGAACCCATAGGTCGAAATCATTTTAAACATTAAGGTCCTGCGGCAATGTGAGCTTGAACAATAACAAGCTTTTAAGTTGCTGTTGTAATTGGTGGTTCTTGCAGCCCTCATGAAACTGTCTGTTATAACATCTGTTAGAACCTAGGATAGGACTCTTATAATCATACAGCTGTATGACAAAGCAATTAATTGCTATATTTTCATTGCTCTTAATCTAGGAAAATTTCTTGATAAATCTGAATGGTGATTTAAAGAATTCTTAATTTTTATAAGCCACTAATTCTAACCCATAGGACTTTGTCAACTTTTCAGTGCCTGCAAAGGCTTAACTGGGGTGTTCACAGGGTAAGCCACCCATAGAAAGTTGTATCAAGGTGATTTCCTTCTATGCAAACTAAAGTATATATGCATTGCTTGTAGAGAGATAAAATAGCAATATTTGGCAATGTTTTCTTTCTTTCCATTTTTTTAAAATGAATGAATCTGAGATCTTACTTGACTTACATGATGGAATTAGCTAAAGGCAGTTAATTTTATTGTTCCACTTAAATTGATTCATAATTTTATAATTTTGTAATATAATGTTTATAACTTTGGCATAAAATATAAGCCTTAATATTAAAATCCTGATGTTAAGAGGTGTAGGAGAAGGACTTAATTTAATAGATTTTTACTGTAATCTACTATATGTTGCTGAACGCAAAGGACATATAAGTAAGAGTGTATTAGTTGATATGGATATAATGAGGAACTTATGATAGACTTATGATGGACAAACAAATCTCAGTTAATCTGAATCTAGCTATCAGAAACCCATAATTAATGGGGATTTTCCTTAAGCATTTTCCAAAAGGGTGGATATGATATTTATACATACATTTGTGGTATAGCTTTGATCATCTAGAAACTCATTTGGTGAGGGAAGGGGCATTTGTTTTTCTGTACTCTAGGGATAGAGGTAAGTGATAAAATTCCTGGTTGTGTCCTGGCCATAGGGCATATTATTTCAATCTCCCCATCATCTCTGTCTCCCAGTCTCAGTAAAGCTCACTGATGTTGAGTCTTTTAAGAGTCTCAGTCAGCAAAATACATTTAATGATGGTCACTAGCCTGGCAATCTGAGAAAGCAGGAAAGTTAATTCGCACACTTTTTTGATACTTATCATATTCTGCCTTCCAGAATTATCGTGCTGCTTTATCCCCTACTAGGTTGTAAGCTTCTTTAGTAGGGAAGACATGTTCTTTTCCCCCACCATTTTCCCAGTAAAATGGGTCAGGATTCCATCAATAATTTTTATTTTCCCGTTTCTTTTTTTTTTTTTTGGCAGTGCTGGGGATTGCACCCATGACCTTACATATGCTAAGCACATGCTCTACCACTGAGCTATATCCCTAGCCCCTCAATATTTCTTGAATTGAATTTTCTACCTCCCTTTTCACAGCTCTGGGAATAACGGCCTGTTTGAACTGAAAGGGACCATCATATTCAGCACATTCATTTTAAGGCTTATGAAATAGAGATGCAGAGATACTGACTATCTGAAATCATATAACTTGGGTCAAAAACACAGGTCTACTGGCTCAAGGCATCTATACTCTCTTTCTTAAAACCCCAGGGTATTTTTAGTCATCCCAGGGATTCTCAATCCTTAAAAGTTCTCATAGGGAACCCTGAAGTGCCCTAATGGAAATTAATTTGAATTTGTGTTGATTTTTAAAACAAATCTCCAAAGCTCACAGGAAATTTTCAGGCAAACAATGAAGCAACAAGTTTTTAAAGATGTGAAGAGGAACTGTTGGTTGAGTAGGAACATTTCCTTTTTGAGACCAAAGCTTCTATCATCTGAGATAAATAAAATTCTTGCTGTTTCAAAGTAATGATCATGAATGAGTTTTTTCTCTTTATTTTCCCAGAGGGGATTTGCTTCTAAATATTCACAAAGCTAGTCTAGCCAGTCTAGTGTGAAGTATGACCAGAGAATCAGGCCATCTTTTTTAATAAGCCAAAGATAAAAATCCCTAAATATAGAATACAGACATCTGCTAACTCCTAGGATAAATATCTGCACTTTAGGGAACAAGTTTATTTAAGGTTGCCAGTGAGTATCCAGGTCACCTACAGTGCAAGTACAGAGTCCAATTCACTTTAGGCCTAGAGAACATTAGGTTGGACTTGAGAGAAGCCATGTTTACAGAGAGCATCTTTAGGAAATCCAAACATAGGTTTTGCTTTGACAATACTGTTATGTAGTTTTAGGGGGCATTTGTGCTTCAGAATATTTATTCAGGTAGTCCAATAATGTTAAGCAAATTGCATCAAATCACCATGTCATTAGGTTAACAAATATAGATCACTGGACACCATGATTGGCAGGTAACAAAAAAGGTTCCTGAAAAGAGTAAATGAGATAGCCAACTTATAGAGAGTAGCCTAGAATAGTCAAAGGTGGGGAAAGAAAGGGAACAACCTAGTATGACACTCAGACAAAAGAAGAGCAATAGGTGTATTAGGCTCTGAATTGATTTGTACCTGAAAGCTTGTCCATAGGAGATTGGGAAGCAAAGAAAGCAAAGAGGAATGAGGTATCTTTTACATATTGGCTTAGGAGAAGATGGAGAGACATTATAGGTACAAGAAACACCTCAACCTTAAATTTTGTGATTAATTTAATCGTATGCAAAAATAAGCTGTATGCTTTTCTAATTCCTCTTATTCTACTACAATTATTTTTCTAATCTTTGTTATATTATTTTTATTTAAGAAGCTTCTCTCCAACTCAATTAACATTGCCAAAGGCTATTACAAATTAAAAAATAGAAAGAACTTTGTTTTTTCTCAATAGTGACTAATATAGCACTATGCATTTAAGTCCTTGTGTGAGTTTTTTTTTTTCATGTAAATTTTGATGTCCACTCTAGAAGTTCAATCCCCTTTGCCTTTCTTCTTCATGAGTTACCTCCTGAATATACAATGATTTCTTATGCAGTTAGGCAGTTACTCATCCACTCCAAGAATTCTCATTCTGTACTGCCCTTGTTTCCATTACAGAAACATGACTTGAAATTTCCCTTTGAAATCCAAGTAACATCTGCCAAATCTTCTACCTGTCTTTAGAAGATTCTGAAAGACTTCCTACCCAGTCTACCAGTAACTGGCAATGCCTGACAGGTATAGCTGTGCTTTCCCCCACTGACCCCCAGAAAAAGAAACATAAAATAGGACTGGTTGTAAAGAAGCATAAATGCTACTGGTCGTCACAGGCTGGTAAAGAAATGGCATCCCATTTTGGTAAAAGATGGCTTCAGTGTAGCTGTACTGTCTCTGGTCTAGTTCCCAGCCCACTGTATAATTTGAATGTCATGAAGGACACAGAGTTAAGTGTGAAGTATAGAATGACTTATATGTGATGGTAGAAGAATATTTAACTCTCAGGTTATAGCCATTCCTCTAGAAGAACCTTGAAGTTCTAAGAATAAAGAATCTTTCTTTAGATCTCTAGTGTTGAAAAGAATCTGACTAGACATAGGGCTTCAGGGTCTGTGGTGCTGTTGGCATGGAAAAGAAGAGGAGAAATTTGAGTAATTTACTTCTCTATCCCTCTCCAGACCTATAATTATCCTAACCATGCCCTGTGATTATCTTCTTTTTCATATTTTGGGTAATGTGAAAGGCAATGTCCATGGAATAAAGCAAAAGATGGGTATCAGGAAGATTTCCTGGGAGTAGTCTGTAATCACTCCTGAAAGATCAGAAAAATAGGATAAATCTTCCAAAGGAAACATTACTCTCTATCCCAGTTATACCAGATAGTTGATCAACTCTCAATAACATTTAAATTAGATGGGAAAAGATTCCATTTCTGTGAGAGAGTATCTTCCTCTACCCTGCCTCAATAACAAATACCACTGTGGGTGATTAGAAAAGTTATATTTACTCTGAATAAGATTAGAAAGTTAAGCGAAACCTACTCCCCAGGAATAAACATGATATTTTGAAAGGGGTATTTATGTTTTTAGGCCATGAGAGATATGGGTAAATAGGAGCAGGCTCACCTCTAACATTTTGGGAGTCCACAGGAGAAGTACAAGTGGAGGGCCACAAACCATATTATAAATGTTAAAAAGACCTAAAACAAGGTATACCTTGGCCTGACTTGTGTATCCCCTGGAGTCCATGCAAGACCATATCCCAAAATAAACCTAGAACCTGATGAATTCAAGCATCCCCCACAGCATGTCCCACTCCCTGTGAAGTACATAAATCTTCTGTGACAGGGCAAGGCAGGGTAGAAGGTAGGCCCAGGGCTCAGACCTCCTGGTGACTAGACCCATCCAAAGCGGAGATGGGGCATATTTTTCAAGCTCTCCAGGAAGCTATTAAGTTCCTCTTCCCTAAAGCTTATTTTCCTGACTTGGCCTTGCCAGGCAACACTTTGTGCCTTCCCAAATGTCATTCAAGTGGCATAGAGAAAGGGAACACAGTCTCTGAAGAAAATTACCTGTCCAAACCTTATTCTTTGGGTGATTTGGGGAGCCTAATTTTAAACAAAATTAGCCATTTTTCTCTTGTTTCCTATGACATCAATTGTCATTTTCTCATTTTATGTCCCTACCCTGTCCCCTCTGCCAGACTTCATATGCCTGTGTGATCTGATCTACGGTGCCCAGTATAGCTTTTGTGTCCCTTTCCTTTCTTCCACTATTCCCTCTGATGCTCAACCTGCTATTTATCTTTCAAAATTTCTTCATACCAAACATAAAGAAAACATCTTTGTGTTCCAGTGTTTGTGATACCCAGAGTCCTCCAAAGCATGGAGTTCAAGGCAGTGGCCCCAGCTCAAGGGTGATGCTGGGTGGGAGGGAGAAGCATGTTCCTTGGAGTACTGCCGTTCAAGTGTAGTGACCCAGAAAATTTAGGTACCCACCTGAAATATATTTCCTACAGGCGTTTATGCTTCTTTACAACCAGTCCTATTTTATGCTTTGTTTTCTGGGGGTCAGTGGGGGAAAGGACAGCTATAGCTGTCAGACATTGCCAGTTACTTTCAAATCACTCCTTAGCAAGGGAAGAAGGAAATAGGCAACATATAGGGAAGTTTTTGGTAAGGCAATAGAGACTGTAGTTCTTTACTTGATAAGAAATGCATGTCGATGTACCTGCTAGTTGTGGGTACAGATCACTCTGGGCAAGTCCTCATCACAATTGATGCCTACTCTTGTAATGCCTGTTCTGTAGCAGATTGTTTTGGTACTGTAAGTAAATGAACCTGTTTGTCATGAATGAACTCTTCACCAAACAGGGCGTTTTTTCAATTCCATGTGTTAATGGGATATAACTCCTCATCAAGTGGAGAAAATACCTGTGAAATGCTTGTTGTGTAAACAAAGCCACTCCAGGCCTCATCAGGATTCTTAACTCTTACAACTTCTGGTTGAATCATCTCTGATTGAAAACTCAGATGCAAAATTGATTAGTGATTAACAAACAGCACCTGGAGTCACACTCTCTGGGTTAAAAACCCCAGCTTCACCAATTATTAGCTGTCTAATCTGCAAGTCTCAATTTCCTCATCTATAAAATGGAAATAATACTTCCATCTACATTAAAGGTCTAGTAGGAGGTTTAACTCATTGAAGCACACACATACACAGACACACACACACACACACACAGACACACTGCTTAAAATAGTATCTGGAACAAAGTAAGCACTTAATACCTATTTGTTATTCAAAATGCACAGTTAGCACATGTGGCTCAATGTTTTAGTGCCTTTATTTTAGGTGATGCTGAAAAACCTAGATAATACTCAAATCTTGCATGAGCTAATCAATAGATGTTACCCAATGTTACTCTGGAGGAAAAAAAAAAAACACTAGTTTTCAAGTGTACTAAACTCATGTTAGTGAAACTTCTGCTCATGATATGACCTTATATTGAACTGATATCTTGGAAAATCCATAAGAACACCATTCTTGAGCAACAGTCCTTAAATAACTTATTTTAATGTGCACAGAAACTCACCACTCATGAGCAAATAGCTGTGGTTACCAGATTGTAATGCCTACTGGTGCCAAGCACTGTGCCAGATGTTCTCCACATATTATCTGATGTGATTCTCACAACACCCATGAAATAAAGGTAGTGAAACAGTCTTTTAATATGGGACTATTGCTGGGTGTGCTGGTGCATGCCTGTAATCCCAATAGTTTGGGAGGCAGAGGCAGAGGCAGAAGGACTGCGAGTTCAAAGCCAGCCTCAGCAACTCAGTGAGGCCCTAAGGAACTCTGAGAGACCCTCCCTGAAAGTAAAACATAAAAAAGGGCTGAGGTTGAGTGTTCAATCCTTGATTTCAATCCTGTTACAAAAAAAAAAAGAAAGAAAGAAAGAAAAAAGAAAAATTGAGCCCCAAAGGAATAAAGTCACTCTTTCTAAAAATCACACAACAGTCATGCAATTGAGGGAGCTAGGATTTGAAGTGATGTCTATTTGATCCCCAAGATTCTATTACTCAACTGGAGCACAAAGAAAATATTCTAAGAGTGCTAACCCAAACTGTTTTATGGATTGGTAAGTCAACTTAATGCTCTGCAAGGCTCAGAGAACAAGGGCTTGGACAAATGGAAATCAACAAAGGGGAGGGAAACAGTGTAGTACCACTATCAGCCGAGCAGGAGGTGAGGTAGGGAGCAGGCATGTAGCTGTACCATTTTTGCTGCACTATTCTTGGTCTAGCTGTAGGCAGTAGTGCTCTGGAACCACAATTGCTAGAGAGATTTTGAAGTAAGCACCATTTCCTTAGTAATATAGGTTTATATCCTAGAAGGGCCTGTAATAGTGTTCATCTTGCTTAAATTGTTATCTTTAGAAACCTGACTTTCTAACTCGAGTGTTCCATTTCATAAAACTACTGTCTTTGAAGGGATATCTAAGGTTCCTCAATAAGAGGGACCTAAGGGACTGATCTGCTCCAGGATTCTTTCCTTAAGAAGCTCTACTTTTACATCATCCATGATAAGGTACATTTAGCTTCAAATAGCTCCAGGAGAAACCATACATTCTATAATTTTCCTGGGTAGAACTTGAAACATTGGTTTGGGCCCAACTTAGCCCATGCTGCAATTCAGGCATAGGATATGCTGAGATTTCCCACTGAATTATCTATGGAAAAAATAAAAATGGGTAAAGGCTGAATGGGGAATGTTTAAATCTCTTTAAGGGACAACCTTTTGAATATGTAATGGATAGACAAATTAGGAAGTACAATAGGCCCTCTGTATCCTCTGATTCTGCAACCATGGATTCAACAAAGATAAAAATATTTGTAAAAAATGTGTCTGTGCTAAAAAATATGCCCTTTCCTTTATCATTAATCCCCAAACAAAACACGTAACAATATATGTAGCATTTGCATTATATTAGATATAATAAGTAATATGGAAATAATTTATCATGTCACAAGAGGACATAATAGGTCGTATACAAGCATCATTCCATTTTATAAAAGGGACTTAAGTATCAATGGATTTTTGTATCTCTGAGGGGTCCAGAAATCACTCTCACATAGGCACCAAGGGATGTTTTTTTCCTTTTCTATTAATTAAAATAAGTCTTCTATAAGGATCTTTACTTGTCAACATGCAGAATTGTTTTGGAATTTCTGTCTATTCTTGTAAACAATCTTATAGAGCTGATTTTTTACTAATTCATATGGCCTCACCTTCATAGAACCTTAAGTGGTAAGATTTTACTTTCTTCCAGTTTCCTCTCTCCTTTATAATGAGTCCTTTCTAGTGCTGACTGTCTCTCTAGTCTAGTTAAGCTCATTTGCTCTGGCACTATCCTTAGGTGTGCAGAACAGTTCGTCAGTGCCCTCTTTATGATAACTCTTTATACTTGAGGAAGGTGATTAAACTGCCTCATGGCTCTCTTTCACCAGGATAAACAACCGTAACTCATTTAGCCTTTCCTCGCAGGCCCTATTTTCTAATGCTTTAATCATTTTTTTGCTGCTCACCTTTGGATCATGTCTAATTGCTTTGCAACTGTTTTAAGATATAATCTGATGAGCAGGCCAAATACAGGGTTTGGCCTTGGCTGAATATTTATTTAATGAGTAACTTATGAATTGATGGAGGTGGTTCAGTATAGGGGCATGAGCACTGTACTAGGAGTCAAAAGACCTGAGTTGTGTCCTTTCTCTGCAATATAGAGGGATTTGGCAGGCAGCCACATTTGGACAAGTCATCTAAATGTCTCCAAGCCTCAATTTGTCATCTGTGTTCTTATGATAAACACATCTTCCCTGCCTGCCTCCCATAGTGAGGTTCAAATGAGATAATCTATGTGAAAATACTTTGTTTTAGTATCAAAGCACTGTACAAACAATGTTTCAGGAAACTTTCTAAATACTTTGCATATATTAGCACATCTAGATACAGTTTTCATTCCCATTTTAGTAAGAGGAAATGGAGGCATTAAGAGTCAAGTAAATTGCCCCAGGTCACACAGCTAATAAGTGACAGAATCCATGCAAATTGGCTCCAGAGTCCATGCTCTGACATGCTATGCTATGCTGCCTCTCTAAATAGACATTAAAGGTCCAACGAAGCTATATCATTTATGAGGCTTAATCTTCAAAAGCAGCCCATAGGTATATTTAACTGGGGTAGAGAATCTATTTATTCCTGACTGGTTAACTCTCTGAAAAGTGACCTTTTCCAAAGCTAATGTTTAGATTGGTCTTTGAATGAAGTCAGCTGTCCACCAGTGGAGAGAGCTTCATGAGCACAATATACTATAGAAGGTACTCTATTTCTTTTCCTTCTTCTTCTTATTTTTTTTTGAACCAGGGATTGAACTCAGGGGTGCATAACCACTGAGTGACATCTTCAACCCTTTTTTATTTCGAGACAGGGTCTTGCTAAATTGCTTAGAGCCTCCCTAAGTTGCTGAGGCTGGCTTTGAACTTGCCATCCTCCTGCCTCAGCCTCCAGAGCCACTAAGATTACAGGCATGCACCACCATGTTGGGTTATAGAAGGTACTCTTCATTTCTGGATTCAGGATCTATAGTTTCTACAAATTCTCTGATCTCCAACGACCCTTTATGGTTTCATCTGTCTCTAGATCTATCCTTTTCTCTGTTAATTCTTAGAGCTGTTATAAATGTTAAGTTATAGATTAACTATTATAGATATTAAAGGCAGATTAGTACCTAATTGAATCTTTTTCTTTACTGCTATATGAATAGTTGAGAGAGTTATAAAAAGAGCTTTGAGAGAAATGTTAGAAGAATATTGATTTGCCTTATAAGTGTTTGAACATTCACAGGAAAAATAAGAACTTACATCATGAAATATAGAGATTATGCTATATAACATTATGTTGAAGACCTGCTTATATTTGAAAAATTGCACAAATTTAAGTATTTTCATTAACACCCATTGGCTGTAGAGTATAATATTAACTTTATGCCAAAATCTGATCTATTGAGAATGATATTATAGTGGTATAATAGGCTATTTTACTTTGGAAGCTAGTATGAAGCATCATTTTATGTGGGACTGTAGAAGCTTCCTTCCATGAAAATAACCTCAAGGAAAGTTGAAAACACTTGGGAGAATTTGATACTGATTGAGTTATAAATGTTATCATTCTAATTAAGGTCTGTATATGAATTATGATAAGTTTGTCAGAAAATAATTAAAAACTAACAAGAAAATTGATATATCTCTTATTAAATATTTAAAATATTTTCTTCTAAAGAAATATCAAGTTGAAGTTATGTAAATAATTTGTTTAATGGGAAGTTGATTTTATATAGGAAATAAATTATGGAAAATATATGATTTCATTGGAATAGGTTTAAGCAGAGAGCTGTCATTTTTAACTTTTGAAAATGTGTACTTTTACGATCACATCACATGGCTGCAGGTACTTTTTTGACTCTAGGTGGAAACACGGCAAAATTTCAGTGGGACTTACTGAAATGTGCTTGTCCAATATCCATCCATCCTTAACTATGTACCAGGTACCTTATTGGGCATGGAATATATAACAGAGAACAAGATAAGCTGGGTTCCTACCTTATAGAACTTATGGCCTAGTGAGAACTCCTTAGATGGCAGAGAAAGCAATCATCAGTTGATAGTTTTATGACAATTTTTTGAAAGAAGGAAAAAGAATAAAATTGTGTAAAAGCATTTTGAGGGATACTGTGAATGTGCAAATAGAAGAAAGGAATACAGAGAAGTGTGATATGAAAAGAGAACAGAATTTTAAAATAATGCCAATTTATTTTTCCTAAAATGTACAGTAATAATGATTATTTTTTCTATAGCATTTTATGTTCTTTAAAACAATTAAACCAATCATGTGATGTAGAGAAAGTTTATTTTTTAAGGGTTCAAGACACTTTAGTTATAGAGAATTCAGAGCTCTACCTATCACTTTTTCTATGGCATAGAGGTGAAAAATCCCAGACTCCAGCATAAGGTCCTATAAAATCCTAAATACTAACAGAATATAAAATATTCAAGAATCCAAACTTACTAATACAAAAGAAGGAAAACAAAATACCATGAAGATGTTCCTCTCTTTGGGCTATTAAGTAGGTCACCCACTAAAAGGCTATTTTGGTATAAAATTTTAGAGGGCATGTAGTACATACACCAAAATCACTGACCTGATTCTTCATTTTCAAGATCTAAGAAAATCAAAGGAAGTGTTTTTTTTTTTTTTTTTTTTGGTGATGGAGGAGGGTGATGGGACAGAGGAGGGCAGGTCATTTGTGAAGCTCAAGAGAATGTTGGGAAACTTGATTTAACCAGGCTAATGCTCTACATTTTCTGTGAGCTATGATTCACTAGAAGTAATGCTATTCTTAACAAGGGGGCAACTTTGTATTTCTATCATGCAGAATCAGCAATTTCTTTTCTTCCTTCTTCTTCCATCTCTCCTTCCCTCCCTCCCTTCTTTCCCTTCATTTCCTTTCCCTTCCCTTCCCTTTTCTTACTTATTATTTTTTTGGTATTCTTTTCTTATGGGGGCTTATATGACAAATTATTAGTATTTAATTTGCTACAATGTAGTTCTCCCAGGAGATGACTGCTCATTATAATTTACATCTCTGAAGCTGTTTTGTCATCCAGGTACACTGGGATCAAATTAGAATGTAAATATTTCTCTTATAGTTTTGTTTATGGAGGAGGCATGGGAACTTTGTTTGTAACTGACAAATTGGGACTTCTGAGGAATATAACAAAATTTTACTAGTTTTCAATTTGAGTCTTTACCCTAAACATAGTATTCATCTGGCTTAGGGCAGAATATTTCTTCTATTTTTTGAATATTAAATTTAAGTATTCAAGCTTGATAATGAATGCATTTTAACCCATTGAATTGCGTTTTTCCCTAGTCTAATTATCTTTTACTTTATTCACACTTTTAAAACCATGAACACTTTCATTGTATACCATATTACTTTTAAAAAATGTTTTTCAGGGGCTGGCATTATGGCTCAGTAGTAGAGCGCTCACCTCACATGTGTGAGGCCCTGGGTTCAATCCTCAGCACCACATAAAAATAAATAAATAACATAAAGATATTGTGTCCATCTAAAACTAAAAAAAAATAAATAAAATAAGATGTTTTTCTATTATACACCCACATATTCTCTTTCTTGCAATATCCCAACAGAAGAATAATGTGCAAAAATATAGATGGTTAAAACTCGGTAAGTATTGCCCTGATAGTATGCCTACCAATATTTGTCAAGAATGGCTGGTGATCTCTGGAAGAGTCTAGGAAGATTGTATATTCAAGCAATAAGAAACAGAACTCCTACTGTTCAGCCCTATCTAATCCCCTGTCTGTACCATGTTGGGAAGAAGGTGTAGGAAATGAAGGAAATTTCTTTGAAATAGGTATATTAAACAGAGGTGTGGAAGGGTGTGTTTATATGACACGTAGCATGAAATTGCAGAGACATTTAGATTAATCATGGTATGCAATTTTCAACAGGTTGGATTTCTTTTCTTTCCTTTTTTTTTTTCTACAGTCACTGGGGAGGAAAAAGGATTAGAGAGACTATCAAAAACTGTTGGCAAATTTAGTCTGTTGGCTAGTTAATATATCAGAAAATATGGGGACTGCTTCAGGAAGATGATTTAACATGTTGGCTGATAGGTGGAATAAATCTCAAATGTACCTGTTCCAAAATTGTGTTAATCCTTTCAACTTCACAGTCAATCAAATATCGCTTTTCCTGTCTTCTGTCCATTTCTTCAATGATGCGCCTGAATTCTTGGACGTCCTTTATGTTTCCCACAGACCTTGCTGTCACTTGCCAGTTGTTTTGCACTGCTGCTTCCATAATTGCTTGTAGGATAGAAAATCCTGAAAGAAGGGGAAAGAGCTACAATGATTTTTTTTTGTTTTAAAAATATTTCTGTAGGTATTGAAGGTTCTACTGAGTTTCTATTCATAGTTCATTGGGTCCCTTTGAAATTTATCCACTGGGGAGAGCAAGCTTACTCTCAAACCTCCAGACAGTTGGCACCTCCATTTTGTTTTAAAGGAAAAAAGATCCTATAATTTGTAGGCACCAATCCAGATGTTTATTAAGTCTCTGCCTAAGAAATCACAGATGAATTATAGGACCTAATTGCTTTTATTGATGTGCATTATAATATTTGTGGAATGAATGACAGAACTTCTTCTTTATATCTGGCTATGATTTTTCCTATTGCAATTGAAGCTCATTTTTTTCTATCTTTCACATAGCATTTTTTTTCTATCTTTCACATATTTCCAATCTTCAGAATAGGAAATAACTTTAGTAGAGATAAAGCCTTATTATAACATGGCTCTGCCTTACATGGATGTGACTATTCAACAAGTAAATTATGTCTCTCACATAAAATCTGACAAATACAGTCTATAACAAACACATCATACTTGATTACAGCATTACAAAAAAGTTCAATCATGACAAGTCTTCACGAGTTCTTCCTATTTCACAATTAAATTTACCAGGAATCACTGGTTCCTTTTTAGTTATTTTACACCAGATAACTATTAGCAACTAACACCCTGCATCTATGTTGAAAGAGAAAGAGAGAAAGTTTGACATGTCATAGAAGTCATTGTTGAAGGATCATGAATTTTGGGTAACCTATTTGAAGTTACACTTTGAGAAATTGGGATGAGCAGAACATCTAACTTGTGAGTCAAAGGTTTTCTATGTACTGGTCTTTTAGAGCAGTCATATCTCTAATATTGTATTATGCCTATACTTTTGCTTCTGGTATGAATCAATAAGCTGACTATAATTTCATCAAGTAAAGACATCACTTTATTGGGCTGTTATCAAAAGCACCTCCCTTCTTCCCATAAATCACAATAGTTTTGCATTATATTCAGGTAATGACTAATGGGAGTGGGTATTAGGGACAATTTACAAAGTCAAAATGACCTGTGGCATACCAAGTGGACCACAGGAGGAGTAGAGAATGGAGGAAGATCGGGTCACCCTTTGAACACATTCCAAGCTCTATGCTGTCTCGAGCTCATCCTGTAGTAGTAAGCAGGCTACAGTGTGGAATTGTCCTCACTGTACCATAGAAAATGGTATTGACATTTGGGTAGCATGCTTCAGGGAAATGGCAGCAGTGACTCAGCTGGTCATTATGACTCCTTTGTGTGCTGGGTATATGCAGGAAGATCACAAATGAGACCCAAGCACTTGGTAATTTCCAAATGAGCAATTTCAGCACAGGAGCTCAAAATTACAGATCAGAGTAAATTACCGTTGCTTTAAATGTTAATTCTTACTCTTTTTAAACCAACCACGCATATTTATTTCTTAGATTTACATTTTCATGTGGGTTTTCGATGTGCTCTCTGCTTCAGTGGGAGTTGAGGGCACATGGTGGACTAAGGCACGGGATTAAGAAATAAACATAGCAAGAAAGAGATTAAAACATTTGACAAGCTTTCTTAAGCAGTGTACAATAAGGCCTCATTATTTTGAATCTCACCAATTAAGAATTTATAAAAATTCAGCAAGGACTGGGTTGAATTTTACTTCTGTACTATTTATGAACAAAGTATTGGCTGAATAATGATGGTAAGGAAATTACACAGAGAGTCATCAGTATATTTAAAGTAAACTGTTAAAAAAGCCCTTTTCCAAATACAGGTACTCATGTGTTGAGTCAAAATCTAAATTTTTGTAATCTACTCATTTGTCCTATACCACCATTTGGAATGATATGGAACAAGTTTAATCCATTTTCCATGTGACAGTCCTTCACATTTTTGAAGACAGTTAGCATGTCTCTGCTTAACTTTCTTTCTTCAAGTTAAAAATGTCCTGATCCTTCAACAATTACTTCTATGACATGTCAAACTTCCTCTCAGTTCTGTCTCTTTCCTATTGATATTTGTCAACATTTTATCGATCCTGAGAATTCAGATATGATCTGACTAGAGCAAGAGGAATGCAATAGGATTGTTGTTTGCTTTCATGTTGGTTATTTTAGTAGCCTAGGATAGCTAAAAATTTCAAAGAACCAAATTATATTGTTAATTATTATTGAGCTTGAATTCAAATAAAACACATCATTTCTCTTCATAAAACCTTTGCTTTGTAACAATTCACCATTCATATGTCAGGATTCATCCCATTCTAATCTGTTTTTATGTTCCTTTCTTTAATCTGTCACCCCATTCCAGTCCCCATTTATTCCCTGTTTTCATGTTCTTTCAAATCTGGAAAATGGTTTCATCCGTTCGTTCAATACTCTCATTATTATCACTACCCACATATCCTTTTACCAGGTGGACTCTACTACCTGTGGACATTTCTGGATGATTTTCTTTCCCCTGATGAAAGCTTCCTTTATTGATGTCTCATCAATTTCTCAAGAAATGAGTAGATTTATATTCAAGGTAAAAAATTATAAGCAATGGATAAACTGTATCACAGAAATTTAAAAATGCAAAGTAAGCCAGATAAATACATTTATAGTACATACACATGGAATATTATGCTGCTGTTTATAAGACAGTTTAATGAATATGCTAACAAGGAAATATTTCCTCTATATATGTGTATCATGTAATGAAAAAAACCTGCAAAATATAATTTATACTATAATTCCATTTTTTTTGTAGAAAACCCCATATGTTTGTGTATGTATAGAAAAAAATATGAAGGAGTTGGCAGAAGTTATATTTGAGATATAGAATTACCAGGAACTTCTACTTTCACTGTCATTTGTTTATATATTATTTGTCTATTTTATAAGAAGCAAGTATTAAGTGCAAAAACAATATAGATGAAAAAGTACAACTCATGCTGTCCTCTCAGAGCATAAGTTCCTGAAGGACATGGATGACAAAGGAACAACTGCTTCTCTATGTGCTGCTTACTGCCACAAATGAAAGTTTCCTTCTTTTTTGCCATGCTGGGGATGGAACTGAGCGCCTTACACAGGCTGATCAAGGGCTCTACCAGTGAGCCATATCCCCAGCCCAAGAGACCTCTAAGTAAGAAGTGATTTTTTAGATCTTTTTTATGCTTTTCTTTTTAAAACCATGTGAATGAATTACCTATTCAAAAAATAAGTAGAAAAAAGCACACGTTTTTTGGTTTTGTTTGAAAGAGTGTGTGTCAGGGGCCTCCTGAGCTATGAGTTTTGCTTGCATTTTCAGAGTAAGTCAGAACTATGGCTTAACACTGCAGTGTCTTTTAACATGCAGAGTTTCTCTATGTCTGCTTTAGCATGTGGCTGTTGCACTCTAGAACCCTGGGGGAAATGGTTACCTAGGTTCAGTACATGTCATTGAGCAATCCAACCAAAGCTTTTGTTTTCATACTTAATTTATTGTAGTTGACTATTCTTGTTGCTGCTGACCAGAGAGTAAAGAGGAGCTCGAGGGAGGGAAAAAAGAAAAGGTCTGACTTGGGGAGACAGAGCAAAAGCAGGTGCTGGTACTTGTAAGAGGTGAGGTTTGTAACAAAGCTCTGGCTTTGTAAAAATAAGCCTGCTGTTTTAGCAGCCACAGAATTGTCATCCACTCTGTGTGAGCTTTAACATGCCCAACTTTGCAACACTGAAAGCTGCTTTTATTTGAGTAGCAAATCCTGTCATCCTGATTCCAGACCATTAATGCTGTTCACCTTCTTTTTCTTCTTCATTTTAAAGAACGGGATTTATCATATAGGTAACTGGGAAAATGCTGCATTGTCATCTGCATTCAACCAAAATAATACAAAAGCATGAAATAGAGGAATAGGAAGACAATTGTGTGTGAACAACTGCTATAAGCAATCCAATTCTATTGGACTGGTTGTTGGGCTATTCAGGGAAAACAAGGATACTCTCTTGGTAAAAGGCAGTGGAGTAGATGCTGTGCTGTACACCCAGGTCCTCTTCCAGCACCAAAGGAAACTTACACCTTCAGCTCTTGGGATAGTTCTTGGTGGAATACAGCTACCTAGATTAAGGTTATGTCCTTCTTAGGGCAGTCTGTGTGCAATGACTGGTTGCAACGGGGTTTGAAGGCATAACCTCCTTACCCTTAATGGGATAACTCTAAAGGGTCATCCAAGCTTTGGAGCTCCCCGAAGACTAAGGCTGAGAAATTGTTATGACTGTACTATAGCCCATATCCTGCTCAAACCTGCATCCTTCTCTCCCTGTCACAAACATCAATAATAAGCATATTCCCCAGTGAACTTTTTGCATGTGTATCTCTAGTTCACAGCCTGCTCCCAGGGGACTTGATCTGTGACCATTAAGTTGATTTCATGAAAAGGATGGCAGTAGATACAAAATGTTCTCAAATCTACAATTGTTCAGGAATTTTTTTCAACATATAAAAAGTGAAAAACAACTTCACACTGAACCAATTTAGTATTTGATCTGAAAAAAAAACACAGAACAATAAACAGAATATTGGTATGTGGGAGTTGGTAATGAATATATCTAAGGAAGTACAGTTGAAGAGAATTTTCTTCTTTCTAGTTTGCATCTTCTAGTAGGGGTTATCACCACCTGTTCTTTTTTTTAATAGAGAGAGAGAGGAGAGAGTGAGAATTTTAAATATTTATTTATTTATTTATTTTTAGTTTTTGGCAGACACAGCATCTTTGTATGTGGTGCTGAGGATCGAACCCGGGCCGCATGCATGCCAGGCGAGCGCGCTACCACTTGAGCCACATCCCTAGCCCACCACCTGTTCTTACTCAGGAGCATGTACCAGATTTCTCAGAGCCATAGTGTCTCTACTTCTGACATGGTCTGATATTGATGAATGAGTTTCACAGAAATGTCAGCATTTACAGCAATTTGTGCCCAGCAGGGATTCTCAGAGGGTTTGCCACAAGGCCCCAAAAAGGTTGACTAACCCTCTATAAATGTTTTAGAGGGGCAAGTTGATGTACCTCGGAGTGTATTCTTTATTTGTCCAGTGGCCTGTTCTAGCAACTGCCTTTTCAATATTTTCAGGTTGAAAAAGAAGGGCTGAAACTAGCCCATGAAAACTCTTGTGGACTATAATTATCAGACATAGAATCACAGCCTTAGAGGCTACAGGGACTCGTACAGATGACTCAGAGAAGGATACAATTTTAAAAGCTGTGTAAATCTGTTTTTCAAATGAAATTTTTATGGAAGCTCAACATCTCAGATAAAAATAGAGCTGCTATGGTTTGGTGGGTGGTGGTTAGAGAGAGAAAATGACTTGCTCACAATCATACAACTAGTTTAGAGTCAGAAATTAGACTAGAACCTAAACAGGCAAGTCTAGAGCTAGGGTGAGGCAAGTGAAGCACATAGGACACAAAATTTAAGAAGCCACCTTCTCAGGGTTGCATAAGTATAGCCTCAATTGTGTCCCCTAATCCTGGCCCTATAAGCAAGTCTTGTCACTTCCAATTTCATGCTCTTTCAAATACATTGTGCTGTCCAGCCTAATTTATCAGTCTCATTATAAGATGACCCTTGGCAACTTGGCAAACAGACAGACCTCGTCTCTTTGTGTGCTCTTTCATCTCTCTTTGTTGCCACACAAGACCCTGATATTCCTTGTCTATTCAGTACTCCAATTAGGCCTATAACCACAATTTCCAGCCTTTTCTTTTCGCCCACATCACAACTTCCTTGTCGTATGCCCAATTCTATTAACGCCCTGCCCTTCTTCAGGTACCATGAAAATGGTGAATGCTTCACGTGCTACCCTTCCAACTAGCACAGTTGCATTTTACCAGCTACCTTAACACAGTGAATTGGGAAGGAAAGGAAATGGAGGTGTTGACCATTGCTTTGGGGTCTTCCCATCTCATGGGGTCATTCAGATGATGAATGTGAAAGTTGGTGATGTGGTTTATGACCTTATGGCATTTAACAAGTGAACAGCTGGTAGCTTGTGGGCATCTCAGGAGCCAGTAGAGTAGGATAGCAATGGTGGGAAAAATCCCCAGAGGGTTTCAGTCCATCCTTCCTATTAGTCAACTGAACTCAGCTGAAGTAAAATATTGCTCCCTTTTTCATTTTTTGGTCCAAGTTTATTGATTATTTCCTATTTATTCCTTTGTCCACATTTCTAGTGATGTTAATGTCTTTGTTATTGGTTTGTAAGAAGCATTATATATTAAATATCTGTAATGTATGCAATATATTTTAATCCATCTTATTTGACTTTGAATGTTGTTTGTAATACAACAACAGAAGTTGATTTTTGATGAACACACGATTAAATTTTTTATGAAATTAATATTCTTGTTCATCAAAAAAGTCATGTGAGATGAAAGAAGGCAAATGAAAAGTGCTCTTCTACTGCTCACATGGGCTTTAAACACAAACCTTATGTGAACCATCCTCTGTTTCTTGATTTCCATTGACTTTCAAATTTATCTTGCATATTGTGGCAAAATAAGGGCATGGGCAAGCTCTAGCTGGAATATGAAGCTGGTTTCTGAGGCTGAAGTGAAGAGTAGATAAACAGGCAAGGAAAAGAGAGAGGTGATGAATCCCAATTAATTATTTTAGCTTATATTTTGCCATATCTAAGAAACCTGATATATTAAAAAATCTGAACTAGAAGACAGTACTTCAGGGGATGATTATTCATATTCCAAAGTGTACTTTCTTTTACAAATAACTCATGGAAAGATTCCCATAGCACATTTGAATCCACATTTTGTTGTTTTGTTGTTGCTTGTTTTTGTTTTAATTTGCTTTAAACATTTTTGGTTTCTATCAAAATCAATATAGTGATTGTCTAAATTTGAGATGCTAATGCAGAAACTGTTCTGTATGTGAGGAGCTTGAGATGGGAAGATCAAAAACCCCTCTGTGTTTGCATATGGATGTCAATCTGTGAATTTTATGGAGCAGGATAAAAACAAATATTCACCCACACCCAGCCCAATTTACCCTTGGCAAATTAAGATTTCCTGGAGGCCTTTATTCCTTATAATTGTGTTTGTTTAAGTTTTTCTTTAATTAAGACCTGACCCTCTGCAAATCTTCTCTTCCTCATAGTAACATTATTAGGATATGTCCTTAGTTAATTTGTGTAACCAGTGAACATAGGTGCTCCTAGTTTCCCAATTCAGTGTCCTTTTACCTCTTCCCTAATACAAGTCCTCCTTCAACCCAAATCAAACTCTTTATTTGTACTAGATTGTCTATGACTGATAACAGCTTCAATGACGACCTCTCTATGAAGGATTTATGGTTTAATAATTAGAATCAAAGATTAAAGAAGCAAACTCTAATGGAGAAATTGTAGATAAGAGTGATAGGATATTATTTGGCAACTTGAGGTATTATTCCTGGTACCCCACTATTTCACTAGAGGAGGCAACCACTACTTGTCAAGTTTAAGGTTGGCTGTGAAGCTGGCAGTGCATGTAATCCTGCCTTTTCCATTTTTTCACTTTCATCCTGTTCTTCATTATGAACTTTGTCTCCCTGCTGGTGAATTATGTAGCTTCATTCTCCTCACCATAAGCTGAGAAAATCTGCCCAAATAGATGTGTCAGTTTTGTTGAGTGAAAGTAAACTTGCTTTGCATTGTCAGCTGAATGGAAATTTAGAAGACCATCTGGAGTGGATGTGCTTAATGTCTGGGAAAAGTAGAGTAGGCAAGCCTCTGGATCCTCAACCACACAAGGTCTGATACCTGAAAGAAACTGGAGTTTAGATTAAAGGGGTTACTACAATGCTTGCAAATAATTCCTTTATATTTCTGTTTGGTATCTAAATAATTACCCCAGGATAGATAATCTGCAGTGCAAACTCAGAGAGGGCTGGAGTCATGTCAAATCTGGTCTGTGGACAGTGAAACACCTAACAGATGTCATGTGATGAATGGTTTTGTCCATTAATATTTCCTCACTTGGTTTCTTAATCCCCTTAAACTGGTAATTTCCAACACTGATCACATGACTGAGTTCCGTATTTAAGCAAGTGGTGAGTAGCCTGGATATTAGCAGGCATTTTATGAATACCTTAGGGGAAAGATGATCATAGGTATCAACCAGAAAAATGCACTTGCCAGTTTTAGTTGGGTGACATTGAGGGGAAGGCCTTACACATAAATCAAAAGGGTTCCATTTAGGAAAGAGTGCTACCAATTAGCTAAGTACATCTTCTTCCCAGGTCTAATTTATTCCAAATGGAACCTAGTGACTACAAATAAGAAGATGGCCATCCACTCTGTCACCTCTCTTCCAGCACAGGATGAACTTTGACGAGATTCCCAGAAGTGGATATATTTTGCATTGAACATCCACATCCTGGGCTTCCCTTTCCTCATAGTAGTTCACGTTATAGCTTATGCCTATGCAGTAGTAAAATGAAATGACCCAAGTGGAGCTTGGGTTCAGAAAAGATGTGGTTGGGTTCCACTAAGCAAAAGGCTTCTTATTAGTAAAATGACACATCTGGAGATATTCTCCAGAATTTTTGATTTTTAGAAAGCAAGACCAACACAAAACTCTTAACATTTCTGGGCGTTTGGATTGAGGGATGGATGATGGCTAATAGCAAGGAGAAGGATGAGAAGTGGGAGTGAATTTATGTCAAAAACCAAGGGGTCTGCATATGTTTGCAAAGGGCTATGACTTATTCTGCCTGGTGGGCCTGCCAGGAGTGCTGAGGCTTCTTGATCCTAATACTATTGGAGAGCTGTCAAAGGTAATATTAAGGGCAAGATCTTGCCTAGAGGGCCAAAGATACAGTCCCAAGGACAAGAGGGAACAAGCTTTTGCCTAGAGGAAGAAAAGTTCCCTTTGACTTAATAGTCTGGTATAAAATCTGCATGGGAAACACCCAAAATGAGATGTTGGAAATTGATGAGGTAAATAATTTCATGTGCCCCCTTATACTAAAAAACACATAAAAGTATTCCCAAGTTCACCTCACTTTGATTAGTTATTTTCTTTCAAATACATATTTGTCATGGGGATAAGAAAATGGATTCAGCAGACTAATGTTCTATCTTCTTCAGGTCTTGGGCTCCAGGAAAAAAAAAAAAAAAAAAGGTTGATCAGTCAGGCTGTCTGAAGTGGTTAGAATTCTCAAAGAATGAGAACCAGAATTAGTGATGACCCCAATGTCTTTGACGTGCAAATCAGAAATTGAAGCCCAGAGAAGGAAAATGGTTTACTCAATGATAGCTCCTAAATTTGGCCATAACCATAATCCTTGTCTTGTTTTAATATTAATGTAAAATGATGTTTCTGCTGTGTGTTCTGGATAAAGATTCATTTTGAAATAGAGTAAAAGTTTAAACTCAACAGAAATGTCATGATGGATATATCCCTGCAGCTTTACTGACAAGACTTCTGTGACTTCCTTAAGGGCTCCATTCCTTTTTGTCTCAATACCTTCGCATGGAGGAGACAGAGAACCCACACACAAATTTGTGCATTGAAGCATGTCTTTCTCAATCTAATTATATTATTCCCTAAAAGCAAAGAATATTTTCAGCTCAGTGGATCAGAGATGTGATGTGAGAAGGACTTGACCTGCCATGCTGGCTTTGAAGATGGAGGGAGTAGGCTATGAACTAAGAAATGCTGGTGTTCTCTAAAAATTGAAGAACAAGGAAATGTAATCTTCCCCTAGAGCCTCCAGAAAGAAATGGAGCTTTGCCCACAAAATCATTTTATCCCAGTGAGACATGTAGTGGACTTCTGATCTGCTTTAAGATAATATATTTATGTGTATGCCCTCTTGCCACTCTTGAGTATGTTGAGACTCCTGTTGAGTACTGGGGCCCACTGTAATCTACTCAGGTCTTGGGGCCCATGGCTTGGCTCATCCTTCTTAATCACACAAATGTTTGTGCAGGGTACAGCTTACTCCATCATCAGCAATTGCCAGTGGTTTTCTCTGGCTTTCCTTCTGTACCTAGAAAAATCTCAGCTCCATCCCATAATCTGTTCATCTTAAGGTCCTTAACCTTAATCACAATCCTTTGCCACATAAGGTAACATAGTCACAGGTTCTGGGATTAGGACCCAGACATCTTTGTGGGATGGGGCAGTATGGAAAGGACATTACTATGCCTTTCACAAACCTCAATCTAATAAGGCTCCCAAACATCTATCAGATCTCTGTGGGATACTGAAGTTTAGGTAGTTTTCGAGTCTTCCCTGGCTTTTGCTCTCAGCTAGGACATCTTGTATCTTCTCTCTGTGTGTACTCAGTGTACTGGCCAGAATAGGTATATAGAGTGTTTGTCAAGCTGCTTTAGGACAGTCTCCTTGTTAACTTTCTGGTTAGTCCTTTAGTTTATCACTTGCCACAGCCAGGACTGCAATCTGGTTTTCCCAATTCACTTGTCATGGAGATTGCTAGTTTTACTGACAACACTGGTGGGCATGGTTACTTTTCTCTAATCCTAAGCCAAGTGACTCCCCTCTAGCATTAAAGTTGCTGGTTTTCATAGGCAGTCCCACTGGGATAGAACTGGATGAGAAGAAGGGGCAGGATGAAAGGAGTCCCATCCCCAAGCACAAACACAATAAACTCTCACAGTTTATACTCAAAGTTGAATAGTTTTTCATGAATAAAAACTATTGTTGTATGGCTTTGGCTGATTTCCAAAGCTTTCCCATCAGTTAATCACCACCCTTTGAACTGAGCTTGAATTATTAGGCTGGGTGGGTTTTATCATTGCTGTGTCTTTATTTATTTCTCACACTGTCTCAGACGACCCTGCCTCCAAAGCAGCTGTTTTTTTCTGACTTCCCTATTTCTGTCAAATTTCCTAGTTATAAATCTGAGTATTAGCTTGGATTCTTTTCATTGCCCTAAGCATATGTGAAGTAAAATTAATTCATCTTTCATATGCCTGCTCCTTTCAGTACTACCAGTTATTTTGAACTTATTATTGGTAGATGCTTAGGCTACTGCAACAATCCTTGCCCTTCCATCAAATCTGCTAAGAATAGTTTTAACCTCCTCAGTCTTTTGATGATACTGTTGTCATGCTTTCTCTTAAAACTTCTCAAGTTTTTCTTTAAGCATAGGATATAAGTCACAGCAGGTATTATAAATGTTTCAACTTATTTGCAATCTAGGATTTACCTTCTAAGAAAGTCATTAAACTGACTCATTAAACTGAATGAGCTTGTGCTTGTTCTCGCCCCATTTTGGACCTCAGTTTCCTCTTATGTAAAATGATATTCTATTTCTAGGGGTCTCTTAGAAATCATATAAATAGGTAATATTGGATAGAATTTGCAGGATGGATTAAGATAAATCAGTTTTGATAAGAAATGAATGGAGGCCAGAATTCAGAGAAAACAAAAAGATGATCTGAAAGGGGAACATATTAAATATGTCTGTTCATTCACCTTCACTCTTTCCAGATAGCATTTCCCTTGGAAATTGACACTTCTTTTTTTATTATTTGTTCTAATTAGTTATACATGTCAGTAGAATGCATTTTGACACATCATATGTAAATGGAGTATAACTTCTTATTCTTCTGGTTGTACCTGATGTAGAGTTACACAGGTCATGTAATCATATATGCACATAGGGTAATGATGTTCAATTAATTCTACTATCCTTCAACCCCTAAACTCCCTACTTTTTCTTCACTCTCCACTGTCTAATCCAAAGTACCTCTGTTCTTCCTTAGCCCCACTTATTGTGAATTAGTATCTGCATATCAAAGAAAACATATGGCCTTTGTTTTTAGGATTGGCTTATTTTGCTTAGCATGATATTCTCTAGCTCTATCCACTTACTGTCAAATGCCATGATCTCATTCTTCTTTAAGGCTGAGTAATATTCCATGTGTATAAACACATTTTCTTTATCCATTCATCTGTTGAAGGTCACCTACATCGGTTCCATAGCTTAGCTATTGTGAATTGTACTGCTATAAACATTGAGGTGACTGTAGTACACTGATTTTAAGTCCTCTGGGTATAAACTGACAAGTGGGATAGTTGGGTAAAATGATGGCTCCATTCCAGGTTTTCTGAGGAATCTCCATACTGCTTTCCATAGTAGTTGCACCATTTTGCAGTCCCACCAGCAATGTATGAGTGTACCTTTCCCCCCACATCTTTGCTTGTATTCTTGATAATTGCCATTCTGACTGGAGTGAGATGAAATTGTAGAGTAGTATTGATTTGTATTTCTTTAATTGCTAGAGATGTTGGACATTTTTCATGTATTTGTTGAACAATTGGGAAATTGACACTTCTACTAGAGTTATAGGACATAAAGCAATTACATTTAAACAATGCCAGTCTACCATTTGGCCCAGTTTCCTTTGCCACCAATGGCATTGGTAACTAAGAAGATTGGCTGGCCAAAATATAGGAAAAAGTTCTAAACCTATGGATTAGAAAAATATCCAGAGTTTCCATTAATGTCATGGTCCTGGCTTCCATTTAGTAAGAGGATCTACCCAGCTGGGCTAATTTTGCAAAGGATAAACAACCCCATGACTATGACTGAATTTAGGAATTTCAGAAAGCTAGAATCTTCAGGGTTTACAGAGGGAGAGCCCTGAGTCCCTTAGAATTAAGATGCCAACTGTGGTGATAGATTGCTGGGAAACTACAGTGACTAGAATTTTATTTGTATAAAATGAATGTAATTAGAAAACACATAGCTAGTCATCACAATGATTGGATAGAAGGACTAGTCAAGCTTATATGTTCATTCAGGAAAAGTGCTCAAAAGAACTTAAAATGGCTAAGTGAGTTCGTGATGGCTGGAAACTTGATCCCCCTAGCCAATGAGCTAGATCTTATATATAATTTTGAGGGAGAGTTGGTGCTGTAGAGCTCTGCATAGATGAAGATATTAAGCTTTCCAGGAGAACTATTTGACCAGCTTAAGAGGGCAGGGATACTAGACAGAGGGAAACAGTTAATGATGAATACTTCTTTAGCTTGGAGACCCCACCAAAGCCAGCAATGGGCCAGTCCAACAAGACTTATTTATATGCAGCCACGGGGAATTGTACGTATGGGGCCATTCTGGAACCTCAAACTGGCCTACTTTTAGAACTGTTTTAAATTTGCCAGTGTGTTTCAAAACATTGTTTGACAACTCCCTTAGGCCATAAAACATGTTTATATTTTAGATTGAAACCACATAATCAAAATGTTCTGGAATCATCTTAGGGGAACCTTCCCATCTGCAGTGTTTAACTCTGTAAATATCAATAAAAGGGATAATTCTGTCATTTACAACAACATGGATGAACTTAGAAGACATTGTGTTAAGTGAAATGAGCCAGGTACAGAAAGACAATTATCACATGGTATCACTCATATGTGGAATCTAAAAAAGTTGATCTTATGGAAATAGAGAATACAATGATGGTTACCAGTGGCTGGGGGTGTTTAGGGGAAGGGGAGGGGGTGGGTTGGACTGATATTTGTCACAGAATACATCATTGTACTTAGGAGGAATAAATTTCAAAAGATCTATTGTAAAGCAATAGATCTAGTAAAGCAATATTGACTAGTTAATGATGATATATGATACTCCAGAAAAATGTAGAGTGGATATTATATGCTCCCAC
This sequence comes from Marmota marmota marmota, assembly GCF_001458135.2. NCBI lineage: Eukaryota > Metazoa > Chordata > Mammalia > Rodentia > Sciuridae > Marmota > Marmota marmota. Next base: position 7,314,307 of record NW_026000283.1, read on the forward strand.
CACACAAATGATAGCTATATGAGGCAATACATTAATTAATTAGCTAGATTTAACCATTCCACAATGTATACATACTTTATAACACTGGGTTGTGCAAGATTAAGCATAATGTTATGTGTCAATTTTAAAAAATTAAAAAATCAAATAAAATATTTTTAAGGTTTATTAGCTATTCTGAATAAAGAATACAATCATCAGCGGTGCTAATGGGGAGGGGATTCAGGAATAACGTTAGGAGAGAAACAAGGCAGTCAATTTCTCCAGAAAATTTATTTTAATAACCTCAGAAGTTTTATGTCTTACACCTCTGAGGTGAAATGGGCTTGCTCTGTCCGGCATGGCACTGATACACTAATGACATCTGGGCCCTCCTCAAGGGGTACAATGCTCTCTACTGAGGAGCTAAATAGTGCAAAAGGCGTATTTCCTATGATCTTAAAGCTGTGGCAACTGTCCAGCTTAGGTGGCCCCACTTGGATAGAAGGTTGGTTTTTTCCTAGCATGAAATAAATGGATTGTGCTTTGGATGATGTAGCTGCTTCCGTAGTCTTAACCATTGATGCAGATCACAGCATGAGTGATATGGCAGCAGCAGCCAAAAAGCCACTGTGAAAGTGGATGCTATGAATGGAGTGGCTGAATGTAAAATGAATTTGGTCTGCATGACTGGCTTCAGAAAGTAGGGCAGGTACACAGGATGGCTTATTCTAGTAACCTAGGTCCCAAGAAGGATGGTCCATGACAAGGTCCACTTTGCCATACCTCTGCACAGGTCTGGATACACACTAAATGATTCTTTTAGCCCTAGTAAGAAGGAAGATATTGGTAGCTGCCAACAGAGGTCGAATGGGCCACAAGCTCTCATTCCAAGCATCCCAGTTAGGTTTAACTCATTCAGAAAGAGGGTATGTTCTTGCTACTTAAACTATAGCTCCTGCATCAGCATATCAATTATAGAAAAGATCCTAAAGATGCTGTACCTTTGATACTTAAACTGTGACCTGTAAGCCAGCAACATTGGCATCATGAGGTTAATTGTTAGGGGTTGGGGTTGTGGCTCAGTGGTAGAGTGCTTGCCTCACATGCATAAGGCACTGGGTTCGATCCTCAGCACCACATTTAAAAAAAAAAAGATATTGTGTCCATCTACAACTAAAAAAATGTTTAAAAAAGTTAATTGTTAGAAATACAGACTCTTGAGTCTCACCCAGACTTAATGAACCAGAATTTTCATTTTAACCAGCTCCTGAGTAATTCATTAGCACATCAGAATTTGAGAAGCACTGGTCTAGTCATTATTGTATAAGTACTGAGAATCACACCTTGGTCGATTAACATAAATGAGTGATTCAGGAGTAGGGAAGGCCTAGGATGCAGTGGGATTATAGATGGGAATAAACAGTGTAGGGATAGGAGAGGACCACAGCATGAATTGGCAAAGTTTGGAGAATGACTAACTTGCTGAACCTAGGCCCAAGTCAACCCTTAATAACATGCTGAGAAACTTATACTGATGACTCTGTATGTAAAGAGTAGCAAGTCAGAGTCCTCAACTACTGAGGATATTCTAAAACTACAACCAAGGCAGATAAGGGGAAATTCTAGAATTTCTGGGCTGGAAGGAACTATTTCAGTACTCAGTTCAAATGGGCATCCCAACTTATGGTTACATATTGTCATGCATTTCTCGTGAGCCATGGAGGCTCACAAAAGTCTGTAGCTAAAGAGTTATTGGAATGAAGACTTATAGAGCATCATGGCTTCCCATAGAGGTAGGAAGGGCTGCATGTGGGAAAGACTTTGCACTAAATCTTGTAGCTGGAAGAAACAAAAGATCTAGAGAACAGTACTCAGTTCTATCTGTCTGGGCAGCATGGAGGTTGTATTCCCTTGATAGGAAATTCTCAAACTTTCTCAGAGATTGGTAGTGGAGAAGAACTGCAGTATCATGACCATTGGATTGTGTGTCTGCCCTACTTGACGTAGTGCTATTCAATTCTGGTTTTTGAAATGCTCCTGAAGTTTTGCCTCCAGTGGCTATTTCCAAAGAATAAATTCTGTAAATCTCATACAAATCCTACCAACTCAAAGCCTTCCAGTTTTTGTTCTTCTTGGACCAACTGCAAAACCCACATGGCAATACAAAGAGATAATGCTCCCTTATTAGTATACTCCCTGTCCACCCCCACCCAACTCCTGCTCCAGTTTAGTTAAGCAATTGCTATAGAGCTTAGCAAAATTTTACAGCTGATGAAATATTGAAATTGGTGAAAATTCTGAAAGTGGTCTTCAAGGCACCCCAAGGTTGTTTCAAGGGTGAAGTTGCCATGACGACTTTGTTCTTGCTTTGCCTTGATGGTGGATGTATGGAGATGAAAGCCTTGTGAACTGTTTCCTGTCCCTGGAGCATGACAGTCCCCTGTGCCATTTTAATTTGAGTTTTTTTTTTTTTTTTTTTGGATTGGAATAGAATGAATGAGCAGGGAAGGTTAATTATCCTAATTAGAAAAGAAGTGAAACCATGGCTCTTTTAGGTCAGGCATTTGGACAAACCTCCCCTGGCTCCAAGCTTTGGACATTAGATAGTTACTTGAATGCCAGGGGATACACAAAGCATCCTCCCCAGTCCTCTGCCAAAGTCTCTGGAGCAAGACAGAGGAGAATTCTTTTCAGGAAATGGTGTGTGATCAGCCTATGCCCCAGGGCCAGAGAGAGGGTTATCTGGAAGTGGCAGATATGGGTCCACACCTGGATGGGTAGAAGTGTGATGGTTCAACCTTTGGCTCCCCTACTCTGTCTGTGGTGCCAAGAAAGCTCAATGTAGCTTTGAGAAATACTGCTGCTATGTTCATTTCAGAAGATATGCATCCTTCCTTGGGCCTCTTGACATTCCTATTTTCAGCTAGCTGAAGCTGTGATGGTATGTTTTTAGAAGGTAAACTCCTCTGGAGAGAGGATGCTGGTATTTCTAGGATCATTATTTAATTGTTGGATTTATTGAATTCCAGATACAACAACTTTGGCATCTTCTATTCACCCATGCACTATCTATTCTCTGTTCCCAATATAGAACATGCTTTAGATCATGTACACCAAAGATCTTGGGAGTGTCTGAACATAGTAGGTGCTTACTAAAACTTGGCTTACTCCCTTCTTTACTACTAGGAAACAAAATGTCTAGGATACAACCATGATAATCATCTGTTCTGCTCTCTGCCTTGCATTTGCATGTATGCTATCTGGTCAGTTTCCTGGTTGCATAAGAGAAGCATAAAGCCTTACATAAAGCTACAGTAGTGACATAATATTAAAGATCAAGTTGGCCATTTAGTTTGACAGACCAACAGATATGTCTAGTACTTGCTTCTGAATTATCCACACACCCAAGGGATGAATAAGAAAAGAACTTAAGCTCCATCTTTCAAAACAGGCCTCCGATTGTTGAAGGATCAATCTGTGAGTCTATTATAATTTGCCTTATTCATATAGAATAGTCCAAGAATGTTAACATCAATGACTCCTAATGCAATGACAGAGCAAGTGGAGGTCTCAGTAGACATTTAGACTACATTACTCTGCTTCCTTATCCTCCCATTTCCAGTCATTCTGTCTGCCTGCCTGCTTTGTAAAATTTCTTCTTGATTATTTGCAACAGGGACAGGGAACTGAAGGTTTGGAAAGTACTGAATAATGGATACACTTAAACTCACTTGTATTTAATTTCAAATATTTTTATACTTCATATTTGAATGTGTCTGTATGATATAGGAATGAATTTAACTCTAAATGCATGGTGTTAAAGGAAACAGGAAATGTTTCTAGTTTCTTATACTTATCTCTTATACATTTTCTAGCCTCAACTCTAAACTTTCTCCATCTTCACCTCTTAGACTTATATAAAATACCCACCCACATAGAATCACCCTCTCTCAAATTCCCCCGTACTGTAGAGGGTGGTTGCCAGTTTTAAAAGACGAATGGAAAGTAAACAGAGGAAGTTTAGGATGCCAAAAAAGTAATTAAGAAAAATGGATGCTAATGATCAAACTCAAAAACAGCCCTGGCATTGCAAATAACTAATCCCTTATAATTGGACAGGACAAAAATCTTCCAAAGTCTTGGTGTTAACTTTTGGTATAAGAAGTATCTTTGGATCTATGTGGAAAATCCATACATTGGGAGATAGAACTTATATAGACAATACAATATTTATGCAGTCATTTTTCCTATTTCTTGATCTTTTTGTTTGTTGTAGTTTTGCTTTGTTTTCTTAGTTCCTAAGTCTTAGCATTACAATCCTTGGTAAGCAGAACAGGTCACTCCCAGTAGTCAAAACTGGCAGCAGAGTTTTACTTTGTATTTTTGTGGGTGTAGGTTCAAAACAGGTCAGCTGACATAAACCTGGTTTGAATGTAAGTTTTCTCTCATACTTCTATAATCCAAGTCCTAATTTTAATAAACATGGCTCACACAAGCAGCTAGAGCAATCCTTTCTTGTAGGAGAAAGTATTCAAGTGCTAGTTCTATTTAGGGGGTGAGTTGTACACTCAGAAATATTTAACATTATAGAATTTTCAAGGTTTTCTTTTTGTCATTTTAGCTTTATATCCCACTGTCAGGAGAGAGGACCTAGAAATGTATTTTGAACCTGCTGAGAGTTGGTGAAGAAAATCTTAAGATAAGGCATTTTGAAGTCTGCCACCAAATCCCACCACTGCCTGCAGTATTTCTGACAGTAAGTAAAATCATTTTATTTTTTATCTGATTTATTCTAAGCCTTTTTTCTTGCCTTTCAATTAATAATACAAACTTAATTTTAAACTAGCTTCAGGCCAGCTGTAGCCTTTTGGAAGCAGTTGCCAAACTGTCTTTATTTAATTCTTCAAACTATTGCCCTATGCTTGACAGATGGGCCTTTGTTCTTGGTGTGAGTTGTCCTCATCAGCCCTCTTGATAATAGTCACTAAAGGGGCTCTAGTAGCCTTCCATAGATGGGATCAGAAAAATCTCTGTCCTTAGTCAACTTGAGCTAATAGTTCTGACACTGTACCTGGCCCTTCATACTTCAAAGGCACAATGAGAGACGGAGCCTGGTGGAACAAATTTTCTTTGAGGTAGGCTCAGTTGGAATTATATATAATGCCTAAAATATACAAGCCAAGCAAGAAATCATAGAGTTGATAGTAATCAGATCAGAATTGAAAGGGACCTTAGATAGAAACCAATCTAATGTTTTTATTTTACAAATTCACACACTAAGAGCCAGAAGGCAATATGACATACTCAGAGAATTGTAAAAGGAAGGAGGAAGGGGAAAATGCCTTCCAGTGACATGTATGGAATTTGATAGTTATTTTATTGCTAAATAGAAAGTCCTTCTATTGTTATTGTTACTGAAATTCTATTGTAAGCATCTCTAAAATATGTAAGTTTACTTTCTTTCATTAATAAATATAATCAAATGCCTATTGCAGAATCTTCTTTAGTGCCCAAGGACCTAGAATATCTCAGAGTCATCATTCTGAACATAGGTATTCATTGCCCAGGACTGTAGAAATCAAAAGTAGATGCAATCAGCCAAATATGCACTGACCCTGGAGCAGCCCAAGGAAATTGTCACTTTTATTAGATCCCTGAGATCACCTGATCTTTGGTAATCATTTATTTCTTTTCTAAACACTCTGGGCAGAAATTCTGACTATTTGAAGATTCTGACCCATTAGACTCTGGTTGATTGAGATTTTACTATAAAAAGAAAGACGAATGTTATTTTAGAACTTAAAATTAGGGCAGACACATGGTATGCCTTCACTAGATTCTCCTTGGAGTTAGCACTAAAACTGGAGCCTTTGAGGCTGATGGGATATCCTCCCTACAGAGGAGGCATTTGAAGTGAGCCAGGAGGCTGGTGGGGTATGGAAATTAGAAAATAGGGTAGAAAGGTCAAAAGACATGGCCATATTGCAGAGAGACACTGGACTAGTACTGACCCTGCCTGAAATCAGCAACAACACAAAATATGAAGTATAGCAGGAACTTCAGGGAAAGGGACACACCTTTAAACCACAGCACCTTCCCAGACATGTTTCCTTAAAATATTTAAATAGTAGACTATGTGATTCTCATCAATGGGTTATAAACTATTTTTCGTAGTAGAGGTTCTGTGGATGAATTGTTTTAATTCACCTTAACATCTTTTCCTATATATATCACACTATCACCCAAACCAAAGTGACAAATATTCCTTGGACATGTCCTTTCATTTCTCTGAATGGTCCCTGGTTAGAGAGAAATAAGCCTTCCTATTTGGACCAAAACACTGCTCTGAAAACGAGTGAGTGATTTGATGGCTTGTTTGGTTGGTCAATGACAAATCCATACCTTTCTCACTGCTAAGTAATTCTGCTTTCCACATGATTGATCAGCTTGGCTATACTCTTACTAGATCCTGCAGCCTACCTTTCCCTTGAAGTACCACAGGGCATTTTGGAATAAAATCTAAATGCATTAAAATTAATTTGATTTGTAAAGAAATTTTGCAGTAGTCCTTGAAAGTAATAGGATACACTTCTGGGGTAAAAAATGGTGAACGGGTTGGCAGTGGGAATTTTATGCTTCAAAATTTGGATTTGAAATAGTCCCTAGGAGCCTAGGCCTTAGAAAAGAAATCCAATTGTGGGTGTGTAATATTGAACACTTGTCCTTTAAGGCTTAGATAGAGGATGGAGCTGCCAAGGGGAAAGCCATGACCTTTGTAATAGCTGCTTTCATGGCCTTTCTCTGACTTAGCAAGAGATTAAAACCCTCAATGGAACCTTCTGGCTTATAGGGAAAGATTTCAGTATTAAGAGAGTGCATGGGCCCATGTTGCCCTTGACATTTCTTAACATACGAAGTGGCACAGACCAGATAGAGTAGCAGACCTCTGAAAGGATGTTCAGAAAGTTGGGAGAGACCTGAATCTGTAAATTGAGTGCCTTCTACTACCTACAATTCATAGTAACCCCTGTGAGGTGGGAATATTATTATCTCAAGGAGGCAACTGAGGCTCAGAGAGAGGCATGGTGCTGGGAGCAAGGAAACAACCCTACCTGTTTGTCTGGGTCCAAAGCCTATGCTGTTTCAATTTCACCAGAAAACAGAAGGGGAAAAGTGGTATGGATAAAAGACTATTATCAAGGATGGAAAGACATTTAGAGACCATCTAGTCAGTCTTATTTTACAGATATGGAGACAGGTCCAGAGAAGGATACTAATTGATTAGTGTCCACACAGAAGAGAGGTTAGCCAAAATTTTAGCACAGAATTTATCTCTTTGAAATAAGAACTAGCATTTAACAAGAACCCACATATATCTAGTCTAATGACATCTGATTTCTTGTCTAAGATCTGATTACAAACTATCCTGAAATTATTCAAAATTTTTTTCAGAGATATAGTTTGTCCAGAAGCTCCACCTATTAAATAATGGGCTCATGAGGGCCAGATAATGTTGTTGCAGGCTTTGGGCAGAGCCTGTATCCTTTACTCTTGTCAGCCATATAGGAAATCCTTGTCACTGGTCATAAAGTTATCCAGGCAGAAGAGTGTGGACTGTTGGGCAAAGCCAACCCACTGCTAGAAAAACAAACTTTTGATGAATTTTGTTTCAAATAGTGAATCTTCTTGAAGTCTTATATGAAGACACAAAACATATTTTTAGATAATTTTCTATTTTTTGTGTGTGTAAGCCTAGTACCCACAGTAGGATGGGACTCACAGTAATTTTGAAAATTTGGATTTAGAATAGTTTTTTTTTTTCATTTTTCTTCAGGCACATTTTTAAGTTATGTAACATTCAGTTGGGAGCATGAGTTCTGTATCACCCCAAAGCAGGGTTCAAGGTCTAGCTCTACCAATTACTAGCTGTATGACTTTAGAAAAGTTGTTCAACTTCTCTGTGCATAATTTTCCACGTTTGTAAAATGAAAATAGGAACATCTGGCATTTATTGGATGGTTTCTATGTGCTGAGCATTTCTCTAAGTTTTTTATACACATCACCTCTTTTAATCTTCAGGCAGTTACCCTAAGAGGTAGCTCCATTTAAGGCACAGGGAGTTTAAACATCCTATCCCAAGGTCACAGAGCTAGTCACATAGTGAAGGAAGGATTTAAACTCAGACCATCTGATTTTAGTGCTGGTACACTTAGGAACCACACTATACCTAACACATTGAGTTATGTGAAGATTAGATGAGATGATATATAAAAACATTTAACCTAGGGCCTTGACACATAGTAAATACTTGATAAACATTAGCTATTATTACCAGTTTTCCCCACCTCCCCAAATACTGATTAGTAATTTGTAAATTATTCCATTTCCCAAGAACTTTCCCTCAGTAACCCAACTCTCTTGATTGTCCATATGATTGCATTATGACAATGCAAGCCACACAATTTGGGAGTAGATAATATATTGTCCTAGGTGGAAACTATGACTTTTATGTTCTCTATAGTGCCCAAAGAGCCCATAGGTGCTTAAGACATGTTCATGGACTATAATGTGCAGTGTGACTGTGGGATATTAAGTGCTAAGGCTAACAACTGTTACCAGCATGGAGTTTCTTTTTTTTTTAATTTATTTTTTTATTGGTTGTTCAAAACATTATAAAGCTCTTGACATATCATATTTCATACATTAGATTCAAGTTGGTTATGAACTCCCAATTTTACCCCAAATACAGATTGCAGAATCACATCGGTTACACATCCACATTTTTACATAATGCCCTATTAGTAACTGTTGTATTCTGCTACCTTTCCTATCCTCTAAGCATGGAGTTTCTAAAGCTTTAATGTGCATGTGAATTACATGACAATCTTGTAAATGTACATTCTGATTCTGTAGGTCTGGGTTGGGGCCTGAAATTCTACATTTTTGACAAGCTACTAGGTGATGCTGATGCTTCTAGTCTTCGGACTACACTTTAAGTAGCAAGGCTATGATGGAGTGTCTTTAGGGTCCTCTTCATAATTGGTATGTTTAGGAAAGATGTTCTTGAATCTAATTAATATGCTAAGGTATATATTATTACATAAGGTAAAACCAAGCATTTTATTCTCGTGATACAATAATATGGAAATTATGGACTGGTTATGAATAATCATTAATTGACTAGGCCCTTATTAAAAACCCTATTACATGCAAGACCTTGTGCTAACACTTACTGTGAACAATGTAAATATGAACTTAATTGTATGGGCTGCACATTACTGTGTAGCCAATCAACTTTGGTGAAGCCTTCCACTTTGGCTCCAGTGAACTAAGTGGACTTTGCATGTCCAAATTGAAATTTGGAAGGAAAGTAGTATAATTATTTATTTTGTGCAAGAATTAGTAATGCCAATTAAGGCCATTTATATTTGCTGATTGTACTTAATACTATATTTTCCACTGTTTATTATTGGAGTAATTGTTTGTGTCAAAGTAATTTCTGAGGGAACATAGCACAATGTATCTCATGTCCCATTTAGATAAGCCTTTTGGATAGCATGAGGACATACAGACATTTAAACGGTGTATGGAGGTTGGGGTCAGGGATGGGAGGTTGCTAGTAACATGAAGGGGAACAAGAACAAGTTTGATTCAGGAACAGGGGGTAAGGAGACAGCATCCTAAATATTTTTTATATACCTCTCTCAAGGTTAATTAACAAATGTCAACAGAGGCTGTAGATAACACAGTTCAGTAGTAAGAATATTGGACCACAAGCCAGGAGACCTGTAATCCAAACCATCTTCTATATTCGTCTGGTTGTAGGACCTTGGAGAAATTGCTTACCCTCTCTAAGCATGCCAAGATGTAGTGAATCATACTAGTGTTAGTATTCAGATCCAAAGACATTATCTGAAGATAATAGGTTGACAAGAAAAAAATGGTATAAAAAGTCAAGGGAGCATTAGCAATTATTTGGCATACATTTGAATAAAAAATTATTCTTCCAACTACCTACATTCTGATGGAAAACCAAGGGTCATTCTCCCTTCACTCTAAGGTGATCTACTTGTAGAATATCTTTTATACCAGAGAAAGAATACCTATGATACAGGTTGCTATTTTAGTGATATATTCCAACATTAGAAAGGATAGAGGTAGAAAAGAGGTACAGGAGATTGGACCTACTCCTACCCAAATTCCACCAATTATGTCCTTGATATGAGACTTATGTGACTGTACATGTTTTTTGCCTACATGTTTTTACATCTAAAAATTGAAGTGTGCCAAAAATGCAATCAAAACTGATAAAAGTTTTTGCTCAATCTGCTTGTAGCCAACCAGGGTCTTATTGGAACAATTACTTGTTTCCATTTTTATAGATCTTATTTCTGAGTCAGCCAGCTGTTCACTCCAGCAATGGGCCATGACACTTAAATCACAGTGTACTTTAGATGGTGCCCCTCTTGCAGGGTGACCATAACTCAGAACACTTCCAGAGTATGCTATTTAAATATCCAACTCAGCATCCTGCAACATAAAGAACCCCTCTATGCCATTTGTTATAATAGGTGCTGTGAGGCACGACTCTGATTCTGGGGGCTCAAATGCACAATAAATCTAACTTCACTCTGCTGGCAATGCACATAATTATAAAATATGCAGAATGCTTGTTATTAACTAGTCTCATGGAGAAGATCTACCGTGCAATGCAGGGTATATTTTGGAATAGAGCTACAAACAGTGATTGATTTTTTTAAAATTCACATCTCCCCTATCCTTTTAATCATTCAACCTCTAAGAACTAGCAAACATTTATAGACATTTAATGAATGGGAAACAAGGCCCATTCACAAATGCTGATAAAAATTATTGTTTGCCTCTTAAGTGAAGATTAAGTCCTGGTTTTGTTTTTAATGTGAAATTATTTAACATAGCATTTTTATGGTGTCTGTGCAGAAATCGAGACCAAGATATAAATCAGCTGTGAATTATCAGGGGCACCTCCTAATAGTTATAAAACAATGAAGGCCATTTATAATTTTTAACTATTTGAATTACAATTGGATAGACTATCATTTTTTGGCCAATAGTTATCCCCAGCAGACAAGCTTTGTGTACATTAAAAATAAAACAACAAAAACACTAAAATCATACACTTCTGCAGTGAAGGTTCAGAAATTGTTTGTAGGATACTTGTGGAAGAAGCAATGAGCATAGGGATCCAGGATGTCAGACTCTATAGGGAGAGATTGTATGCATGTAAGAGTCAGAAGTAGGCTTTGCTCAATTGATATGGGCCTCATGAATGTTAGCACAATGCTTCCCAGGTTATGCTGCTGGTTTCCTATTCTAAGAAGCACCCTCAGGTGCTGGTGATACAGCTCAGTTGGTAGGGTGCTTGCCTAATGTGCCCAAGATCCTGGGTTCAAACCCCACCAGCACCAAAAAAAAAAAAATGTTTAAGAAGTACTCTCAGCAGGAGCCAAAGAGATATCTTCATCACAATTTCTTCTTTTTCCTCTTTTAAATGGAGTCTCTTTGGGCATAGGAACTCCTACAGCTAGCTTCTATCAGTGCTACATAATTCCTCACTGAAGAGTCAAGGCTGCATGACATCAGAAATACTGGTTTCCCAGAATAAGGAGCCTCCACACAGATGCTCACCAGCATGGCATCTGATTTCTTGGAAATATGTAAGGATGGCTATAATTGTACCATATCACTCATTAAAGAGAACACTTGGAATTAAGTGGCCTTCAGTTGCCACTGTTCACTGTTGACTGGTAAGATGTTCTGTCTGTCAACCAAAGATTAGTATAATTGCTATAAGTCTGGAGTCTGGAGTCAGACTGTAGTTTACCTCCAAGTTTCACTACCTATTAGTTGCATGACTAGGTGTTATTTAACCTTTTTGTGCCTCAGTAGTTTCATTTTCAAAATAAGGATAATAATAACAGTACCAAAATCATTGAATTGTCAGGATTAAGTAAACTCCTGTGTCTAAAACACTTTCACCCAGTATGTTGTCCATGATAAACAACTGATAGTTTAAAAATATGATAAGGGACTCTTCAGTTGTAAGGGACAGAAACCTGACTTAAACTGACTTGGAAAAAATTATTATTGGACTAAGTAACTGAAATCCTACAAACCAAATGGGTCTGTCATCCTTTGCCTCTGTTTTACAAATATCAAATTTTGACTTAAACTCTATGGTCTCAGTATCCTAGGGTGTAAAATGGAATAATAAAAAGACACCTACTTCATGGGATTATGGTGAAGATTAAATGAATCAATGCCTGTGAAGTGCTTCCAATAGGGCTTGGCACATAATCTTATAAAAGTGTTAGCTATCATACTGTTATTGTTGTTATTATTTATTAATATTCAGTGTTTTCCTTTTATCTCTTCATACCTCTCTCCCTTTTATCTCTGCTCTTGGCTACTTCTTTTATTCTCCTTCCTACTCTCCCTTCCTTACCTATTCTCCTTCTTCTATTTCACATATTATTATCACCCTCCTCACCTACCAATTCCAGTGACTTATCTACAGAGATGTTAAGTTGGGTGGGAGTTCATATCACGATTGGGCAAGCAAAAGCACAGGGGATTGCCTAAATAGTGCAGAGTATAAATGAATATTTACATTTATTCCATTGAAGTTCTACCCTTTCATCAACCTTATTCTCCCTCTCAAACTTCTTTTTGAAATCATTCATGGTTAGAATGTATTACATACTTTCTGTAAGTGTCTGTGAGACACTGTACTGAATGCTTCTGGTTTATTCAAGAAGTGGTTTAAGTTATCCAGTCCAGGAGCTTTCAAACAGGAGCTTTTCAAGGACAGACATCATGATTGTCTGACTCATTCCAGGGCCCTGCCACTCTCCTGCTCTTCTTTTAATATCCTCTCTTCCAAGGAGTCTAGTGACCAGCTGCTCTTCTTTGCTTAGACTGGACTTTCTCCTGGAAAATCTCACCCTCCCTCCCTCCCTCCCTTCCTTTCTTCCTTTTATTGGTACTATGCATTGAACCCAGAGGCACTCAACCACTGAGCCACATCCCCAGCTCTATTTTCATTTTATTTAGAGACAGGATTTCATTGAGTTGCTTAGAACCTCACTTTTGCTGAGGCTGGCTTTGAACTCATGGTCCTCTTCTTCAGCCTCCTGAGTTGCTGGGATTACAAGTGTGTGCCACTGCACTCAGCTTCTTTTCTTTTCTTCCCTTTCCTTCCCTCCCCTCTACCCCCGCCTCTCTCTCCGTTTTGAGACAGAGATATTCATTAAGGAAAGCAAGGGGTACACATTCAAGGGCGAGACTACAGCCTATCTCGAGAGTGAAAAGTTATATTACTGAGTTTTGCTTGGTTGAACCATAGCCTTTTGACCCTGATCTTTTCTAGGCAACAGCAGGCCAACCAAATAAATTAATCCCAGACAGCATATTATATACTCCATTCCTAAAAATTTGTTTCTCCTAGGACATCTCACTCCTTAGGAATCCTTAGGAATAGAGTACATCTATAACCAGAAGGCCTTTAAGAAACAACATTAATGAGAATTTCATCATGATAGACCAAGGAAAATGAAAATTTTGGGCTCCCAATTCCTTCTCAAATCACATTTTGTAGGATATTGGTGCCGGCATGCAGAAAGTTTGATTTTGAAGAGTCTGTGCAATGTGATTCTACTGGCTACTTACTTTCTCAAAGTCCCTTTCCATTCTGACTAAAAGCAAAGTGCTACTGAGCTTGGGTTTCACACTGCAGGGATTTCCTGGTTGGTCCTATCCACATCAAACCAGCAAAGGCCCTTTCTTTTCTGAGAGCCAGTTATTAATCTATATCCTTGTAGAGAGAATTCCCAGGAATAAACCTTTAACATAAATTATTATAGAGTTCTTAATCATTTCATCCTTGCTTTTTTAAAAACACACACATATATTTGTTTCTTTTTAGTTATACATAACATTAGGATTCATTTTGACATAATGATAAAAGCATGGAATATAATTTACTCTAATTCAGTCCCCAGTATTCCTCTTTCCCTCCCCTCTGTTCTACTGATCTTTCTGCTATTTACTTTTAGGATTTTTGTTTGTTTGTTTTAGTCACCCTTCGTTTTGGACAGAGAATGAGGGCAAAGGTATTCACAGCTCATTTTTTGGCTATAAGGAGTCTTTTGTATTGATCAGTCAACAGCTAGGATGAGACTGGAAGCTGTGTGGAAATAAAGGTGTGGTGGTGAGCTGGCATCTAAAATGCTTGTGTCATTGTATTGCTGTCAATAGCTGGAATCTATTCTGCAGTCCATCTTCAAATGCAATTTGCAGTACATCCAGGCACAAATCCAATTAAAAAGCAGAAAGGGATTTGCATGCATAAAATAACACAGATGCATGGTTTTAAAAAATGACTCTGATAGCTCAAATTTACAAAATTCTTTGTGAAGGTCCATATATGAAGCCAAGTCAGCTGATGTTTGAGTCTCTGCCCCAAATTATCTCAAGAAATTACATTCTCAAAACTCAGCACAGATTGGTGGTTAGGAGCAAAATAAAACTAGACACATGTCTGGATGTTTGTTTTTGCAATTGACTTTTCTGGGGAAGATTCATTCTTTGAATTATGGTTAGTGTAAGGCAAAAGCCAGATCTGCAAGCACATGGCACAGTGTAGGTGCCCAATGACGATTTGTTGAACTGAATTAGAGCAGCCAAGGTTCTCCTTTGGTCTTTGGCAGACATTGTTTGTTACCTTCGTTACTAATACAATCTTGGTTTTGTTTAAGGTGGCAATATGCCCAGTTAAATACCCCTTTCCCAGGCTCCCTTGCAACTGATGTTTAGTAGGTGGGACATGCAATATAGTTCTGGCAAATGACATATAAATGGAAGTCTGTTGGAAATTTCTGGCAAAGTTACTGTTTTCCTGATAAAAAGAGACAGATGTGGTTAGTACTTCTTTTTTCATTTTCTTGCCTCTTAGTAGCGTTGATGTTACAACTGCCTTGTGACCATAATGTAACAAGCATGTCAATGAAAACCAGTGTGCTAAAGATAGGGAAGCAGGAAGAACATAGGCCTTTGATGGCATTCACCAGCAGCCAAACCAATACCTACTTGAAGGCTTTTATTATGGGGAAAAAAACCCCTATTTGTTTAAACCACTGATAGTCAGGTTTTTGTTACTTGCAGCCTAATATCTCCCTACCACCAGGCTTCTAGGACCTTTGGGTTAGTCCCTATTATTTTGTGCTCCTCACTAGAGCACTTTGTCCAGGTTAGTCTGCTATGCCAATGTGCTTAGCTTTAGGTCTTTTCTGACCTCCATCCAATACCACCAATAAAATGAAAGGTTTACCCTGTTCTATGTCCTGTTCCCTCAGGGCCTTGCAAATGATAGAAGCTAATCAAATTAATGCCTATGTGTGAAAGCTTTAATTTATAGCAGAGTTCTTTACTATGTTAGCCTCAAAGGGTGACCCCTTTGTTTGTGACTTTGTATCTTTGTTGATAGCTGTGGAAGGCAAATCAAAGGACACATTTTGGGTCAGAGAAAGATTTTGGGTGTCCAGAAACATCATTGTTAGAAATAGATGCCTCCAAAATCTATGCCTCCATTTGGAACTATATGAGATGATGACTTTTAGTATTTTCAAAGATTTTATTTAAATTTTCAGTAACATTTGCATTATCCTGAAAAGCCATGCAAGAAAAAAATTGGATATGACCTTCTACAGAATTATAAAAGTTATTGTGCTATATATATTGAGAACATGGTTATGTCTAATGCAGCCACATTTTTAGACAGAATTTCATATGTGTATGTACATTTAATTTTTTTCACATACACATTTACATGCATACTCCTTGAGGTGAGGAAGCAAGAGGGACAGAAATTAGAAGCCCATTTTAAACTGAGTATTGATAAATTGCATGTGGTGGGTACACTCTCCCATTTAGAAGACTCGCTTCTGGTTTGGTTCTGTGTCCTGACAAACCATGTTCCCACAGTATTTTCTGACCTTAATTAGTTATTCTATTTTATGTGGAGCTGTATTGAGAAGCGTATAATAAGAAAATTGAAGACATACAGTGACTATCCCAGGAGACACAAATTATATATTTGGTATAACTTGACAATGAACCAAAAAGCAAAAATTCTGCCAGACTCATAGCTGCCAAACCAAGTAAAAAGATTGCATTTTATCTCCAAACTTCCAAAGTCTTCCCCCTGTAGAAAGATAGGAAGAGGTGCATGCAAAGAATGAATTGATAATATTTAGTTCTGTGGAAAGTGTGTTCCAATCCTTGTGTCTGACCATCTTTCTAATCGATGTTGCTCTCAGTTATTTTCCTCAGCACTTTTTTTCTCTTTTCTCTCATATCTTAATGTATCATTTTTTTTAAAGAGAGAGAGAGAGAGAGAGAGAGAGAGAGAGAGAGAGAGAGAGAATTTTTAATATTTATTTTTCAGTTTTCGGCGGACACAACATCTTTGTTTGTATGTGGTGCTGAGGATCCAACCCAGGCTGCACGCATGCCAGGCGAGCGCGCTACCACTTGAGCCACATCCCCAGCCCATTAATGTATCATTTTAATATAAGCTATGGCATTTTTCAGAACATCAAAAAGACCAAAGTCAGTATGGAATATAAATGGATTTGAAATATCTTCAGAATATGTCATAAAGAAGCAGCAGAGATGAAAATTTTAAAACAGAGAAAGAAAGGAAAATAAAAGAATCTTCCTCACTGGGTGGAATTTGTTAGGGACTTAGGTGTGTGTACTTTAGCAACCTGATAAATGTCCCTGGCAAATAGATTCATGGGGGTTGGTGTGGGGGCGAGGCATTAGGTGTAAAGGTTAAAGACAGGAGCCCGGCTTCTGCCCTAGTCTCACAAGGCTTTTTATGGGATGTGCAGATCCAAGAAAGGGGAAATGGTGATCATTTAAAAGAAATGAGACCTTCCTCTTATAGTTAAGAGAAGTCTAGACCTTCCTAGAGTCCTGTCTAAACTGAACGATGGGGAAATGTTTTTACTAAGGTTTCTCTAACTTCAGTGAGCCTAAGAAATGCCTGATGACCTAAGGTACTTAAAATGTCAGATTCCCAGGTCTTCTGGAAATTCTGATTTATGTGGTATGCTGTGAGTCCCCATAATTTCCATTATTAATAAACATGCCCAATAATTCTGAAACTGTTTATCTGGGGATGAGCCTCTCAGAAGCACTGCCTTATTCAGTGGAAAGAGAGGTGTCTCCTTTGTTGCCTCCTTCTGGAATCCACAGCACAGACAGGACTTTCCAGTCCTAGAGAAACAAGGCAATGAAGGAAGCAAATCTTTCAATTTGAGATGATGCCAGCCAGTGCATTTGTGGTAAGAGAATGGGATTGTTTTTCAGAAGTCAGTAAGATTTCTTTCTGTGTCTGAGGTACATGGACACATGACCCTGTATAGGTACTCAAGGGAAAGAGGAGGGAATACAGGGGAGGCAATAGAACACCACAGATCATTGTTTCCTTTTAATTTTTTTCACATACACATATTCTGAAATCTCTCTCTCTTTCTCTCTCTCTCTCTCTCTCTCTCTCTCTCTCTCTCTCTCTCTCTCTCCCTCTCCCTCCCTCCCTCCCTCCCTCCCTCTCTCTATTAGGGATTGAACCCAGTGGTGCTTTATCATTGGGCTATATCTCACCCATATTCATTTTCATTTTGAGACAGGATCTTGCTAAGTTGCTGAGGCTGGTCTTGAATTTGCAATTCTACTGCCTCAGCCTTCTGGATCACCGGAATTATCACTGTGCTTGACTGAAATGGCTCTTATAAACCCTAAAACATTCAGAGGATTTTAAATGATGACTGGGATGATGGTCCTCAAAGTATGTTCCTTGGACTAGTAGCATTGGCATTACCTGGAAACTTGCTAAAATACAGATCTTTGGATCCTCTAGACCTATTGAAGTAGAAATTCTGGGGCTGGGGCTCAGTAATTGGAGTTTTAACAAGCCCTTCAGATGAGTCTCACATGTTAGAGTTTAAAAGCCATTGAGCTATGCAATCAGGCACCTTATAAACTCTCCAATGCAAAGTCTGAGTCCTTTGCATGTTTGTCTCCTCCACTCAACCTTCAAGTTGGGATATGGTGCTGATTACAAAGTAGGTGATCATGAAATTGTTGCTCAAAGAAGCTGCCATTCTTTAGTATCTTAATTCCTTCATTTTCAGTAATAAAATTATATCAGTCTCTAGGGTAGACAAGTTTCAGTATGTCTGGGATGAAGCTGGGAAAGCTGTATTTGTAACAAGCTATCAGGGCACTGTGATGATAAGTGAGCTTTGGTAGACACCATAGGGGATAGGGATGAGCAGTCACCTTTTGGGTACCATGACAACCAGATGCACTCCAGTACCCACTTCTGTAAATGGGGTCATGACTCTATCAAGTTTGTAAGATTAATGTAAAGATGAGATGGTTATTTTTTTATTACCTAAAGGGATGCACAATTTCAGAACACATTCCCCCTTTTCAAATATTAGCATTCTTTAGCCACTCAAAAGTCCAGTAGTGTATTGTTGGAAACACTAAAACCTTCCTGAGGACAGTTTATCCTCACAGAAAATGATCCACAGACAAGTGTCCTCAACACAAGGATGCAAATGAACATTTAGTATGCTGAGATCATATTATGCAAAATAAATGGCTCTCAACTGGGGTGCTTAAGGACATTATTATGGCAACTGTTATTATCTTAGTCATGACTTTCACCTAAGCTATTCTGAGTGCTACTAAAGTTGAGTACACATTCAGATATTACTCCTACTGTGGTGGGATTAGCTGAGCCCAGCATGGCTTTCATGGGAGAAAGTCAATACAAATATAGTGAAAGTAGAATTGACACGGATATCACAGTGTGGTGTACTGACAGGAACACTAGACTGAGCTTTCAGAAGCTTGATTAATGTCAGCATTGGGCAAGTTCCTTAGCATTCTAGGCTTCAGCTCGTAAAATGAGGACTCTATCTCCCAAGACTATAATGAGGATCAAGTGAGTTTAGGTATAAAAATGTATGGAAAAGTTGAAAGTTTCATTACATTAAGTTTTTGTAACCAGAACCTTCAATTAACAGGATTGTCTTTTCCCATGGCATTGACTTGAAAGAGGCAACAAACAATAAACCACTAAAATTGGAAACTTTGGAGCTCAGTTCATGTTATAGCCTTATCCATCTACATTTCTAATCCTGGACATTGAAAATAGTTGTTCAAAATGATAACTCAAGGGCCCTGCAAAGGCCTCAAATACAAAACAAAGATTCAATAGTATTTTAAAGCAGAACATGGAACTAGGTATTTCAGAAAATTTTCTACAAGTAGACCAAACTGACTGAATTGTTTCAAAATTCTTTTCCTTTCAGCTCAACCATTTATTAGATTCTGTTAATTTGAACAGTCCCTTCCCTGAGAATTTTGGTGGACTAATCCTCAACTGCTTTATTTTAATAATAAAATGGTGAACATTTTTAATTTGTCATTTTCCATAAAACATTTTTGATAGCCAAACTCAAAAACGCCATACAAAAAGATGAAGTATTTTCTATACAGTTTAGGGGTGACAGCTAAACAAGAAATAAAGTGAGAGTATAGTAGAAAGAAGAAACGTATGCATGATCTGGTTTGCTTTTGGCATCCCAACCCTTGGGCTGTCTGTTCAAGACAAACTCAGGAGTGTGCAGTGATTGAGAATCAAGGCAGCAACGATGGATGTGCCTTGGGAACTCTTTTTGGAGCTATGCCATTCATTTGTGAAGTGAGAGCTCTTGATCTCCACTACATTCTTTTTCTCCAGTTGCAAGATGGAGTTACAAACACCTGCAATCTTGCAAATGTTCAGTTTGAATCAAAGGTCCCTTGATTCATCAAATAGTTTAGTTTAACAGAGTGCTTTTCTATTTACCCTACAGAGATTTGTGATTTTTATGAATATACATGGAAATATAAGTACTAATATTGTATCAGGTTGAGAATGGTTTTATCTTTCTTTAGTAATTGAAGGAGGTATTTCAAGGCCTTGAAGGATTCCTGGGCCATGAGGTGGAACGCCAGGTCTCCATGTGTTGTTGATGTACAAGACAGATTGGGCAATACAGAAGTCGATGGAGGATTAAAGGGCTGGGAAATCAGAGTTTGCAATGCTATTCTACTGGGGCTCAACAGGATGTTATCTAAATTCATTAGAATATTCCCCTCCTATTTTTCCCCTTCTGCTGACTCATCTCAGCTCTCTTCACCTTGCATACCTTCAAACTTCATCTGCCTGCTGTTTTGAAATTCCTACTTCCATCATATAAAGCCATTCCATGTGATAGGAAAATTCTTTAAGCCAATATCCAAACTAAATCCAATGAGACTTTTTAAGATTTTTCTGGCTCTTTTTAGTTATACATGGCATTAGAATTCATTTTGATATAATTATACAAGCATGGAATAACTCATTCCAGTTAGGACCGTATTCTTATGGATTTACATGATGGTGGCATTCACTGTGTTGTTTTCATATATGTACATGGGAAAATTATATTGTTTTCATTTACTGACTTTCTTATTCCCATCCACTACCCCTTCTCTTCATTACCCTTTGTCTAATCCAGTGAACTTGTATTCTTCTCTCCCTACTGCCACTTATTGTGAGTTAGCATCCACCTAGCAGAGAGAACATTTGGCCTTTGTTTTTTTTATGATTGGCATATTTCGCTTAGCATGATAGTCTCCAAGTTCCATCCATTTACCTGCAAATGCCGTAATTTCATTGTTCTTAAAGGCTGAGTAATACTCCATTGTGTATATATACAAAATGTTCTTTATTCATTCATCTGTTGAAGGGCACCTAGGTTGGTTCCATAGCTTAGCTATTGTGAATTGTGCTGCTGTAAACATTAATGTGGCTGCATCCCTACAGTACACTGATTTTAGATCTTTTTGGATATATACCAAGGAATGGGATAATTGAGTCAAATGGTGGTTCCATTCCTAGTTTTTGAAGAATCTCCATACTGCTTTCTAGAGTGGTTGCCCAATTTGCCTATTCTAGGCTGATCTAAAGAGGCTGCTGGACACAATAAATTGGTACATGAATGATGCCCTGTGATTAACAATTTTCCATGGTGAGCTGAGGCAGGAGCCATTTTGAGGCAACTACACTTTGGATACAGGAACTGAGAACTTGGATCTGGGAAAATAGGACTGGCCTTAATGCACAGTACAGGCAGACACCAGCACCATGACCTAGTCCGAGCCTGGCAAAATCTAGAGAAAATTAGGCATGGAAAGTATTTTGCTTGGTGAACACAAGTTGGGGAGGCCTGAAAGGATCTGACTCCCTCCCCCTTTGAGACAAAGGAGTCTTTTAAATGATTCAATAAATAAAAAGGGCTGGGGATGTTGCTCAGTGGTTAGGTACCCCTGGCTCAATCCTTAGTAATAAACACAATAACAACAATAGCAACAACAACAACAAAATAGACTGGGGGTTCTGGTTATGTCTATAACTTGATGGAGAGGGACTCTGTCAAGAAGTTAACACTAACTCTGCACTCTCTCAAAGAGGCTGCTTTGAGAGATAATGACATTTTTTGGAAATCTGGGCTATCCATGATGACTGACAAATTACTTGCTGATGAAGCCTACAGACTATGTGGGGACCTAGGTAAGTATTTTGTCCAACTGACTGCTGACCCTTCATATGTTGGGTCAAGATTTGAATCTAAAGCTGGAAGGGACCTCAGAGGTCATCTAGTTTGATGAGTTTCAACCCTTGCTCCCAGAATCATATGGGATGGGGGTGTTAAAATCTAGATCATAGCCCAGATTAAAAACCTGGAGAGTAGGTATTATTGACTCTATTTTAAAAATAGGAGAATAATCTTGATGAAGATAAGTGGCAGTGTTAATATTACAAAGCTAACAATCAACAGAGCTGTGTTCTGAGCACTGTTCCTTTGATGCCATTTCAAATATGAGGTATTATCTGTAAGCATTAGAATCATTCCTGTCACTGGTGGGGAATACCCAGTCAACAGGGTGACATGATCTTCAGACCTCTCTGGTTATCTATTCTGGCATTTTAGGAGAGGTGTGTGTGAGTCAGGATTCAACATGTACTGGCTCTATTCTTAAGGAGCAAAACCATTCTATCCTGTGGATGAGGCCTTATTCACACAATAACAGGCCTCCCATCCTCAGACTCATGTCTCCAGCTTCATTTCTTCTTCTTTTCTGCCTATCTTCTGAAAATCTGGTACAAACCAGAGTGCAGAACACTTGAAATATTAGCCAGAGACATTCCAAATTAGTCTGTAGAGCAGTATGGCCCAATAGAACTTTCTACAATAATGGAAATACAGTATATTTGCACCACCCAATATTGTAGCCACTACCTCCATGTAGTTTTTGAGTACCTGCAATGTGGCTAGTGGGAATGAGGTACTGCATTTTAAATTTCATTTAGTTATAATTAAGTTATATTTAAACAGCCACATGTGTCTAGTAGCTACTGTATCAGAGAGTTCAACTCTTGAGGCAGTAGAGAAGGACACAATAATGACATATTTTGGGCAGCAATATGTAAGATGTCCCAGAGGGGATCAAGTAAAGACTGAGAACATGGACACTAAATTGAGACTGCCTGGGTTTAAATTTTGGTTGTATCACTTACTGCTGTGTATCCTTGGAAATATCACTTAAGTTCTCTGAACCTCAGGATCCTCACCTGCAAAATGGGACCAAAAACACTGTCTACACCATAGGGTTATTATGAGGATGAGATGAGATAAAATCTATGTATTGTTTTAGTACTGTGCTTTGCATATAGTAGGCACAGTGCTGAGTGTGGAGGAAAAAGAGAGATGCCCTGGTTTGCTCAGCTGTTTTATAGGACCCAGCTATGTCTTTCAATTAAAAATTGCAGTCATTTGCAGGAGAGTAGATGGGACTTGAAGTCATAATGTTAAACAAAATAAGCCAGGCACAGAGAAACAAGTATCACATGTTTTCTTTCATATGTGGAATCTAGAAGAAAAAATGGATGACATGAAGGTAGCAGGAAACTATTAAAGAACAAAAAAGGGATGAGGGACAGGGGAGAGGAAGGTAAAGGAGGGTAATGCTATTTGTATGTGTGATTATGCTACAACAAAACCCATTTTCTATATAATTAAATGCATTAATAAAATTTTTAAAACATTAAAAACTTAACATCCTGAAAATCATCACTTCAATATGGGAATTTACGGAGAGGATGTAAAAAGTGATTCAAGGTAGGGGAGTAGGTTTTAGGGAAAGGAATCAGAGTGTCTGTTTTCTAAATGAACTTTGAGAACATTGAACAAGTAGGTTCTGGGAATAGAAACATGCACTGTAAGAGCAAAAATATGGAAGAGAGAAACTCAACCCATTTAGAATCTCCAGAAATGCATCTTTGGATGGTAGAGTTCTTGTTTCTTAGGCTCTTTTGTCATCTTGCAAATGAGTCAACCCACTGTTGCTGCTCTAATTTGGTCATTTTCTCAATTTGAATGTCTTGGTAGGTATCTTAGCCACTGGACTGGGCTGAGTAGCACAAGTCTCATTCCATACCCTCCCTTAGGTCCAGTTTGACTTCCACACTATCAGTCCACCAAGTTGTCTGACACTGGCAAAATGTTTAATTCTGAAGTTGTGCAAATTGCTAATTAGGCTTGTAAACATTCTCCACTTCACTTCCCTAATATTTTTTTGGTCATGGAACTCTTCCCACTGTCACTCCTGGGGTCTGCACCTGGTGCTTAATTATATTTGGGCAGCCCTGCTGTCTGTGCAGGCAGCCTGGCCACGCCCTCCAGCCCGCCTTGCTGGCTGTGGTGTGCCTTCTGAGGCTCAGATCACTCTTGGAGAACACAGGGTCTGAGATTTGCCAAAATGTATTCCTTTTTCATTAATTAAAGAGCAGAATAGAAAACAGCAGAATAGCATACCACATTGCTGTGGTGATGGTAAGGAGAGGCAAATAGGACTAGTTCTACTTTCTCAAAAGACCTAGTGGCATTACTTTTATGTCATGTACAAGTGACTAAGACCAATCTCATGATGGGATACTTTACTCTCCTCTACATCTACCTTCTCTCTCTCTTCCTTACCAACCCACTCTTCTAGCACAGATTTATAGGATAAATGACAAGTAAGTGTCACAAGCAAGCAGATGCCCAACAGGCACTTTTGGATGGTGATTCTCAGAGGGATGGGTTTTAGAATTAAACTTGTTCTACCAAATTTAGCAAACAAAAAGGCAGAAAGCCCAGTAAATTTCAACTTCAATTAGAAAACAAACTTTTAAGTGTAAGTTTGTCCCTTGCAATATTTAAGGTTTGTTTATTCTAAAAGAGTATTTGCCATTTATTTGAAAATAAGACTTTATTGGTTGTCTGTATTTCTTCTGGCAATCCTAAATTAGGCAGAATAGATGATTATTTCACACAAGCTAGAGTCCTGAGAAGTTCATTTGCCCAATGGTATTGCCCTCACTGGCCTGACTCATTGCCTGCCATCCTTGATATATTCAGTGTTATTGACTTGTCATTAGAAGCTTTTGTCAAAATGTGTGTAAGCCCTTAACAATCATTTAATGCTCCAGTCCAGATTAATTCTATAGGTAAGTTCACTAATCATCTCATCAACTCTATATAAAGGAGACATAAATAAGTAAATTTAATTTGGGAGAGAGGAAACTGGGTTAGGACTAGATCCAGTTGGTACTCGAGAGTGGGTATGAGAGTTAACCTCATACACACATAGTTACCTATATGATCGTATGAAAGAGGTGTTGGGTTTCCCCAGTAGTCACCATGCTGATAGGTTACATTAGTTTTCCATGTGTTACCATCACTTTCTTTCCAATATCCTCCTAAATAACAGGCAGCCTTGTGTAGTGAAAAGATCCCACATCTTAGAATCAGACTTGCCTTCAAGTCCTAAGTCTGCAACTCTTTAACTGTGACTTAGGTTGGGCAAGCAGGATGTCTTTTATTTCTTCATCTTTAAGGCTGGAGAAATGATTCTTGCCTTGGAATTCTTGTAGGGTTTTGTGAGGAGCAAATGGAAACATCTATGGATAGATAAGTCCTTTGAAAACAAGTACTGACAACTTGTTTTCAAAACATCAAAATGTATGTACTCCTGGGAGGGGTAGCACAATCAACTATTTCTGGTAACTTGGTATATCACATAATTATTCTTCCTGAAAGGGCAGAAATGTTCCCATAGGA
This sequence comes from Marmota marmota marmota, assembly GCF_001458135.2. Classification (NCBI taxonomy): domain Eukaryota; kingdom Metazoa; phylum Chordata; class Mammalia; order Rodentia; family Sciuridae; genus Marmota; species Marmota marmota. The sequence continues at coordinate 7,339,593 of NW_026000283.1, forward strand.
AGGCAAGGGGTATCAGGGGTGAGTGCTGCAGTTGGGACTAGTGTGATGGAGAGGAAGGACTCAGGCAAAGAAAGCTGGGATGGTTACCCCTGCCCCCAAATAAAAGCCAGCTCTAGCATTTTGCCAATGACTGATCCTATGGCATGATCTCAGAACAGGAAGGCAAGATTGGAGGGAGGAGGTACTGAAGACTCTCTTGAAATACTGCAGGGGGCATTCACCAGCTCTCAAGGAAGAGCTCCAATTTTAGGGGGACAGGTGGCCAGCGGAGGTTTTGAATCTACCAGAGGAAATTATCCTCCCTCTGTGTGCCCAGGATAAGATCTCAGAGCCAGGGAATGTTTGTAAATGGACTCTCTCATTTAAATAAATCCCACTTAAATATTTATCAGATCATGAATATGCATGTTTCTCTCAGCACTGGAAAGAGAACGGGCATGTAATTTTTAGATGGCACATAAATAATGTAAGGGGGGGAAAAAGGGATCTTTGTTCTGTGTTGACTGTGTATTTACAGCATCTCAAGAGGTCTTGAAATAATGAACTGATTTTTCCCTTTCCCAGTCCAAATGTGCACTTGGAGCTTCACCTTTCCTGTCTTTAGGGTGATTTGTACATATCTGTATCCTCAGGGGAGGATTTCTGGAGGCAGGAAAATGAAGATGGTCAAATTTCAGAGATAGTAAGTGAGTTAGCCATGGCAACCCTCCCCTAGCTCTCTCCTGACAGGCAGTAAGCAGGGCTGGTCCCACATCCCCTTGTTAAAATGTCACAGGTGAAGGCCTAAAAGGCACTTCTTAAGAAAGCCAATGTCATTGAAATAAGCAACCATTGTGCACACCAGCCATGAGCACTTGGACTTGGCTCTAGATATCTAGCATAGTTCTAAGGAAAAGGAAACAGCACAATTTTAACAAGGAATGTGGGATAGATTGGAACACAGTCAGGGTCCCAGGCTCCCATGGGAGGAAGGAGCTACAGACTGACAACCATGAGTTCTCCTTTCCATTTGTCTGAGAACCAGGTGTCAGTGGAACCCAGGGTGAGTAGGTGAGGGAAGGTATATCTTTTTTCTCTCTGGGGCTCTGTGACCTTAATTGTCCTTTCACAGCTGCACATTCATGGCTTGGGATTAGGCAGGATATGCTTGCTTTTTGTACTTCTCCCCCCTCTCACTGTGAGAAATTTAGATAGTATTGGCTTATCTTTTTGCCCTAAAGCATCTTTAAAAATAGGAGAGTGGAAGATTGTTTTCAGTATGGAGCAATAGAAGGAACACTTTACCTGGGAGTTAGGAAACAGGCTGTTTAGTACTAGCTGTACAATTTTAAGGAGGAATGTGGGATAGATTGGATCACAGTCTGGGTCCCAGGCTCCCATGGGAGGAAGGAGCTACAGACTGACAACCATGAGTTCTCCTTTTGATTTGGCTGGAGCCCAGGGTGAGTAGGTGAGGAAAGGTATACTTACTAGGAGTGTGGTATTGAGCAAATTCCTTAACCTTTCTATACCTACTTCCTCATCTGTAAAATGAGGACCACAATAGTACCTCCCTGGTAAAAGTGTTGTGAAGATTAAGGGAGATGATACATTTATTTATTTATTTTATGTTGTGCTGAGGATCGAACCCAGGGCGTCGCACACACTAGGTGAGCACTCTACCACTGAACCACTACCCCAGTCCCCGAGATGATACATTTAACAGGCTTAGTGTAGAGCCTGGTACATAACAGGTGCATAGTCAAGGGTAGATATTAGTCTGAGGAACTGATTATTCATTAGCTCCCAAACCATCCCCCAAACTCTGCATCATTCATGGTCAGTGAGGAAATAGTCCCTTGTCCTAAAGGTATATAGCAGTCTGGTGGAGGGGAAGAATTTTGGGACATGGTATGAAGATTCTTGGCTTTTCACTGTTAATTAACCATGTGACCTTGGAAAAATCATTCCCCTCTTTGGGCATGCAGATTAGTTTCATCTGTCAACCAACAATGATACATCTGCCTTGCCTTCCTTCTTGGGTGTGAATAATTATAAAAGACATGGGGGAAAGTGCCTAGAAGTTTAAAGTGGTGGGTTTTATTTTGAATAATATTAACTAGAATAACTGAATGCTCTTCTATTTCAATGGGTTCCAGTCTAAGCAATGATTTTGAGCTCACAGTTACATATTGGGTGAGATCATGAAAGCAAATAGTTTATGGAAATATTTGTCTAATTTTGAGTTGGAACATTCAGAGAGCAAAATGGATGGGTGCTAGGAATAGACATCAGATCCACGGAGCTACAAATAGCTTATCAGTAGCTATAAGGAATTATGGGGTCAGTGAGAAGGTTGCCTTTGCCTCCTATTTTTGTATTTTTCCATCTCCTCTTCTAAGAAGTCTTATTAAACTAAAGAGGAAGCAGTACACATATACACAATGATGAGACACCTAGGATTTTCTGGGACAGTGCAGTTTATCTTTTTTTTTTTTTTCTATAAAGGTATTTCCTGAACTTAGTAATGAAATATAGTTTCATGTTGATATTTTTGTAAATTTTAAACATTACTATAAGTAATAATTGCTAATATTTATTGAGTGTATTTCTGTTTATCATATACTGTACTAAACCATTTAGAGTATCTCACTTGATTTTTATAACAGGTCAATGCAGTAGATACTATAACCACCGCCATTTTACAGATGCTCAGAGAGGTTGTTGCTCAAGGTCATACGGCTGATTAATGTCAAGGCTAGAATTGGGTCCTCAGGCCTGACTTGGTAAAACCAAAAAGAAAAGAAAGTATCTTCAGAACATGTATCATTTTTCTGTGTTAAAAAAAGGCTATTGTATCAGTTTTCTGAACATCTGCTTGGTTGGAACAACCCTAAGATCAAGCAATGAGAGAAGCTGGAGTTTGCAGGATATTGACTTCATATTTTGGAGGGCTGTCAGTTAGGACAATTGATAATACATTTTTTGTGTGTGTTCATCTTTAAGACCACAAAAAGAAACTGTCTCCACGGTCTTCCACACAATAACCATAGAGTCCTCATGTTCTCTAACACTTGTCCTTTGCATTCTTGTCATAGTGCTCCTTGCAGATGATACCACAGATGACTGGGTGCATCCAGCCATATGGCATTGGCTTCAGGGCATGGGCCTGAAGATGAAGGGAGAAACTGGAAGGGAACTTGGAACCTCGACATGGTTTTTCTTCCCAATTCCTAAGAGTCACCCCTTAAGCCAAACAAATATAAGACCATAAACTAAGTTTTGCTTCCCAATTCTAGGATTCATTATGTACTGTGAAGCTGGAAGAGCCTAAAAATGTGTCAGAAAAGACATATATTCTGTTTTCTGTCTGCTTATTAAAAAATGAAAATATAGATATATTTTTGGTGGAGTCACTGACTTCAAGACTTTTCAAAGAGGTTGTCTGTTCAGCTTAAGTTACCTTTAGGCATTTCTATTTGCTATGAATGAAGAGAATTTCATTTTATGTTTTATTATTCTCCAAAATATATACTCAGTAAAACCACACACACACACACACACACACTCACACACACACACACCCAACTTTTCTAATCACATCCTTCTCTTCATCAATGGACTGAGCCTTAGCATTATGTGGAATAGATGGAGGGCTGCTATGGAATCAAGATGCAAGGAAGCAAATGAGCTCCCCTTCCTGAAAGGCAGCATTGCAATTCCAACAGCCAGGCTTCCTCCCTTTGGCCGTAGGCTTTCTGCACTTGCCTGAGATGCAGAGATGTCTGGGAGTGGTTGTGCCCTAGCTGTTTCTACTTCTATGTAATAATAAATGGCCTTCCTAGCTCCTTTCCTGGGAAGAGGTTCTGATTCTGATTAAGAAGAACCAAAATGAGCACAGTGGAAGGAAGAGCAAGGTACAGGAGACACCATAGAAACTTCATTCTATGTCTCAGAAGTCATGACTTTCCTGCTACCCTAGTCAGAGCATGATGGTAATGGATAACTCTTATAGATGCTAACTGTGTGCCAGAAACTGTTCTAGAAGTTTTCATGGATGTAATACATACAACAATTCTATGAGTTAGAATTATTGCATTCCTTTTAAGGGTGAAGAAACAGACATGCAACACGGGGCTTAATGCCTGTCTCCAGTCATAATATGGCCCAAGGATATCAAAGGAGCCATTGTTCTGATTATATATATATATATATATATATATATATATATATATATATATTCATTTAATGCTGTGACTTGTTGACTTCTTAAGTGAAGTCAAGGAATGGAGGGAACTGACTGGATCCCTTGAGTGGGTGAAAATATGAAGAACATGGGAAGGTACATTGACTCAGTTCAGTTGAGTAGAGCCTTACACAGAGCCTTGTGACTTCATGGACACAAAAGGATGAGCCCTTCTTCTTAACCATTAACTACAGAGTGATTATTAACCACTTATCTACAGAGTGATTCTTTTAGCTTTAGCCAATTGCCCAGCCATACTCAGCATTTGATTTTAACTTACATCATTATGTCATATTTCTTTATTCCCATGAGATAAAGTGCAAAGTCTATTGCCATCATTATGCAGATAAAAGAATTGAGACAGGGTAGAAAAGGCTTGATACAATAAATCTGGGGCCAGCCTTTAGATTTTTGGAATCCCACTTTTTAAGTAGAATTACAGATTAGGAGACTCACCAACTTGATAAAATATGGGGCCAATTCATTTTTCAGAACCTGAAACCTCAGATTTAAGAACTTTAAAAACCTTTCCAGCTTGACATGTCTAAGATAATTTTCAATACTACTATTCAGACCATGCTAGGTGGATAAAAGTGGTGGGATAAAAAATCACTTATTAACGTCTTAGTCCTGCTTTTGAAAATTTCTACTTTATTGATGAAACATGACACACATATTATTGGAAGTAGTCAAAGGATTGAAGACAATAGGTAGCTTTGGTAATATTAGTGTCCTGTTTACCTTAAGTTACCTGTTATAACTTAAGGCTAACTTCCACACTGTGCCAAGTGAAAACAGTAATTCTTTCCAGGACTTTCACAAGGAACATTCTTCTGCCAAAAGCTTCCCAAGAGAGAAAGTGACCTGACTAATCCTTGGAAGCCTTTCTCAGCTTCTAGAAGTATAAAATGCTTCTGTGGGATAATTCTGTAGTTTGCTTGTTGGAACATGGAAATTTTACAGTTGATGCAATTCTTTTGAGTTTCAAAAGTAATATAAAACCTCACATCAAATCACTTTAGACAAAATTACTAGGCTTGCAAATTTTGACTGTTGATTTTCTTTATTTGTATTTCTTGGCCATTATAGTTTTAGGAATAAGACTGGTCATTGTAAGATCAGCAATGTCTGTCTTTGGAGCCTTGATACTTCCATTTTTATCCCTCTCCTTTCTTTTGTGTCCATTCCCCACTCCCACCATTTACTTCTATTTCTCCATATGATTTTTTTTTGCAGTGTTGGGACTGAACTCAGGGGTGCTCTATCAGTGAGATAAATCTCCAGCCCTTTTTATTTTATTTTGAGACTGGGTCTTACTAAGTTGCCAATACTGGCCCCAAATTTGAAATCTTCCCACCTTAACCTCCAGAGTTGCTGAGATTATAGGCATGTGCCAGCATGCTGGGCTCCGTCCAATTATTTTAATATTATTTTTCTGGTAGTCCTCTGAACTGGTGCTTTTTGTCTTTGGGAAATTTGAAAGGACATCCTAAAGATCCCTTTCTCTGGGACACCTTTCTTACTTCCCATGCTCAGCCAAGCCTAAGTAGGTTAGAGCCACGAAGGAAAACTGTTATGAAAAGACACTGTTTCTTGCCCACAGGAATGCTGTTTGGATTATTTGTGTCTGCCTTGCCTCTTTTGGTATAATAAGTGAGAACTGACTACATCAGCACTCACATTACTTTTCATCTTTGTCACTTTACCTATACAGACATTTTGAAATAATTTGCCTTCTTTTGTTTTTCCCTGAGAGCTGTGGAAATTAATATCATGCTATGCTCGTCTATAGAGGATTCATGTGGTTTGCATGAAATAGTTCAACATTTATATGCTAACTCTTGAAAGGCCTCAAATATTAATGTTCTGTATTGGTTGAGATTCAGGGACCATCTAGTACACTTCAGGTTTGTCCTTTAGCCAAAAACATATAACTAAAGTTTCTAGCACTAAAATAACTGTTTTGCTTCCAAGTTAGTTGGAGTGCGAAGGTAATATCTTTGGTGTGGAGCCTGAGTCACAGAAGGACTCAAAATCAGGTTTAGCACAGTGCATAGGAGGAAGGTGGTTATCTAATGTATGATCTGAGGATACCATCTACACATGGCACAGCAAGTCCATATCCACGTCCTTCTCTAGCTCTCCAGGCCCCGGTAATCTACATTTTCGTTTTAGCTTAAATGTTCGCATTCACTCATTCATTTGTTCAATTTAAAATAATAACTAGGTACTGCATTAAACTCAGCACTTAGCACAGTCCTGGCAGAAATGAAAAAGATAACAATCTCTTCTTCAAGAAATTTATTAGGATTATGAGAGATATACATAGATGAAAATAATACAATTTTTTTGGCTGGTGCTATACTAGAAGTAATACAAAGTACTATGAGGGCAGAGAGGGTGGCAGGGAGAAAGACGTGTGGAAACAAATATTTGAGCAGAGTTTTGAAGAATATGTTTACTTTCCAGATTGTATAAGTGTTTGTGGGGGCAGGAGGATGGAGTAAAGTGGCTGAGAACTACAACAAATCCACCCTATGTGCAAAGGAATTAAAGAAAAAAGGAGAACCATGGGCTATGAATGTAGCTCAGTGAGAGAGTGCTTACCTAGAATGTACAAGGCTTAATATGGATTGAATTTTGGTGATTGTAAAGGGCCACATGTGGCATGCTGAGAATTTAATAGTTTGACTTTAAGAGTAATGATGAATGGATAAATTGCGGTATATATACACAACGGGGTATTACTCAGCCATAAAGAAAAATGACTTTATGACATTTACATGTCAATGGATGGACCTGGAAACTGTCAGGCTAAGTGAAATAAGCCAGTCTCCAAAAAACAAAGCTCAAATGTTTTTTGCTAATATGTAGAAGCTAACCCAAATAAGGGGTAAGGGAAGAGTACACATGCAGTAGATTGACAAAGGGGAATGAAGGGAAGGGAGGAAGGATAAGAAAAGGAAAGACAGTGGAATGAATCCTAAATAATTTTCCTTTGTACTTATATGAATATGCCATAGTCAATCCTACCATCATGTACATCCAAAGGAATGGGGTCTTAGCTACAATAAGATACATTCCATAAGATATAATTATATCAAAATAAATTCTGCTGTCCTGTATAACTAAAAAGAACTAATAAACTTTTTTAAAAATATAAAAGAGTATTGAGATGCCCCTGAAAGATTTTAAGCCAGGGGGATGATGTGATGGTAAGATTGCTATTTGGCAACGGCGGAGAAGGTAAAATCAGGCAAATCAGTTAGCAGGATGGTGTAAGAGGTGATAGGAGCCTGAACTTTAATCAGAAGTAGTGGAGATGTAAAAGAGGGTCATGGTGATGGAATGTGAGAGTTGGTGGACAGGGAAGTTTCAAGGATGAGGTTTCTGCTTTGGGCAATGGGGCAGTGCCATTCACTCAGTCTGGAAATACAGGAGGAAGAGAAGATTTTCTGGGGAAGGTGAATAAACTCAGTGTTCAGAATGTTGAGTTTCAGGTTCAGGTAGGGCATCAAGGTAAAGGTTTAGGGGTAAATCAGATATATAGATCAGAATTGGGGGGAGGGACAAGGTCTCTGGAAAGCCCATGTGACACTGTGACTGCTTTACTTAGTGAAACATTTTGAATCTTTAGAGAAATTGGATATATTCAAGAGATAAAACTGCTTTGTATTTGTTTTTAATTTTTAGTTGTGGATGCACACAATGCCTTTATTTTATTTGTTTATTTTTATGTGGTGCTGAGGATCAAATCCAGGGCCTCCCACGTGCTAGGCAAGCACTCTGCCACTGAGCCACAACTTCAGCCTAAAACTGCTTTGTCTTTTATCTTCGAAATTCATATAATGATTGGTAGGAAGCTTGCAGATTACAAATGACTGAAGGTCATGTTTTAAGACTTAAATGGGTGTTGACAGTAGAGACTTTCAACGGAGGGGTGACCACTATTGAGAATCTCAGCCAATTTTCTTAAAAGAAATCTTATTAGAAGTGTGTGGTGGCAGTCTATGGTGCAGGCGTGTCCTGTAAAGATTTTAAGATTTACTAGGACATCCTAACCTATAAACCAGCATCATTTCCGTTTTTTTCCCTATCATACAGGGTCCTGGAACAATTAAGGGCTGAGTGCTAAAAGATGAGAAAGAAAGAAACTTGAATGTTCTGGGGTCTGTGGCTATTTGCCAAAGAAAATGTAGGTGGTTATTTATGTTTCCACAACCTTCCTAAGAAAAGCCATTGGAAACATGAACATGTTTCATTATAAATGGAAGTGCTATAATAGCCAACAGAATTTTAGAATCTCAAAGAATCATGATATTCTATTTATTTGCATGTTTATGTTGCCCTTCTAAACTATAAAGTTATTCATGGGTGGCGCTATGTCTCATTTCCTTCCATAACCCCACTAATGCCCACAACATACAACTCCTACTCCTAGGAATTGTTAATTGCAGAATGATGGAGTCCACTCATTCATTTTACAGATGTGGAAACTAAGGATAGGAAGGGCTATGTGACTTGGCTGGGATCACACAGTTAGTTAGTGACAGAGCTTAACCTGGAATTGAGGTTATAGTTTGATGATCGTCTTCCTCAATACCCTTAATTGGAACATGTGCATCTCACAACAGAGCATTCTTGATGTGTGATGACAAAAAATTCTGTCCTCGACCAATTCTTGGCAGGCTCCTTTGAGCCCTCTGCTTGACTATATCTGAACCTTGGCCTATAAAGGCTAGAACAAAATGCTAACATAGTTTCTAACTACTTAGGCTACATCCCTAGGACAACCCTAGAAGGACCCCTAAAGTGCCTGTCCTAGAAAACTCAAGGCTACCAAAAGAATTTACTGTTTGGTCCAGCTAACACTTGAATATAGGGCCACTGTGGCAGGGCAGGACCTGACTTCAAAGAGTGCCTGTTCACACCATTCGTGTCTTCATACATGTACTTGGGGTAATGATGTCCATCTCATTCCACCATCTTTTACACAACCAGAGATACAGAAAATTGTGCTCTATATGTGTAATATGAACTGTAATGCATTCTGATGTTATATATAACAAATAAAATAAAAAATAAAAAAACTCACCCTCCCCCCCCAAAAAAAAAACAAAAAACAAAGAGTGCCGGTTAACACACCTAGATGAGTTTTACGTAGACCAGTCTCTTCTTCCTATTATTTCTAAGTTTCCATTTCCTTAATTTTCCTGAGCCATTAATCTTTCTCCTATTTGCTCATTCTCCCCTCTAAATGTCCAGGCACTTCTGTACAAATTGAAGGTGAGTTCAGTTTATGATGAATTCTTTCCTTATTGTAATAGTATGCTACTGATTAAAATTTATCCTTAAATCTTTAGTATCCAGTTATGTTTATCTTTGACATGGTTAGAGAATCTGATTAATCTGATTATTTGAGACTAGATAGAATATTCCCTGAAAACTTTCCACCATTTGTGAGCATCCCTCCTTACGTCCTAGATGCATAGTGCATTCTTGAGATGATCTTTTAAAACTCAACAGAGACAATGTCAGTCCTCTGAATGACTCTATGGCTTTGAGAAGGTAAATATGGCCACAAATGTCTACTGTACAATTTGTGACAACCTCAGTTTAGAGAAATCTCCAAACATCTCTGTTGCCTTTAATAACTCAGTATGGGTCTGTCATCCATGAGTTCATCTAAGCCTTTATGGGGGGGAGCTATTTATATTTTCAGTCTAATCCACCACTTGGTGTAATGAGTTCCATATGTTTCCTCCATTTTCTACCTGCTGTGAGAAATAGAGCTTCTTTTTCTGTCCTAAAATCACCTCTGTGGGCTAGATGTCTGTAAGACACACAAGTACACACTCTCTCAGACATACATGCATGTGATTTAGTAGGGAAAATGACCCCATTATTAATTGTTATCTTTGTTTACAAGGATATTAAAAATTCAAATGAAAGGGAGCTGAAGTAATGCAATCGAAAGCGCACACAGTGGCAGCTAATTACCCCAAGGAGAAGGATGTAAATCCTTGACAAAACGGAGGCCCATTGATATAGGAACCTGTGGAAATAAATGAGAGGCTTGCTATGGAATCAGTGCCTAGCCAAGCGCTGCCTGACTGCAGTGAAGTTGAAGCACCCTCTAAAAGTTCAGTGTGGCCCAGGAATATAACCTGTCAGCCTCCTCGCCTGACATGATCTTAATTAGCCTCTGTTCTACTGCAGAGAAAGCCTGCTGAGGCAGTTAGCGCCAGAGAATTAATCAGATCGTTTGTGGAGTCGACAAAGCAGGACAGCAGCTGACACTGGCAACTTATTGATTGGAAAGGATCCAGGAAGATGGGAAGTGAAGTAGTCTCTATTTTGTGCCCCTCCTGTTTTCCCCTGAATGAAGCTGCTCTGTAGACGCTTTGTGGGGGGCAAAGTGAGTTGTGCTCTACCTTAACCTCCTCCCCTCTGTTCTCCCTGGTCCATATTTTTTCTTCCTGGTCCCCATACATTGTTTAGTTAAAGCATCATGTGTATCCATGCTGTTGTCAAAAGATGTGTTTGACTGCAAGGGAGAGTACTGTTGATTTTGTTGCAAATTGTACTTTTGCTACGGGATTAGTTGGGAAAATGGAATTTTGCCAGTATTTCCCTCCCTCCCTTTGTTTACTGCCTATTTTCAACAGCCCTGTAATTGCTTTCCATTTAGTAAAAGGAACATTGTTCCGTTTTTGGTTTTTCTTTTAATTGTATTTTTTGCCCTGAGCTCTGACGTTTGAGAGCATTGATGGGAATTACATGTTGTTTTGGTTCTAAGCTTGGCCTAAGCAATCAAGGCAAGGTCATTGTTAGGGGAGGCAGTTCTGTGTGTGTGTCGGGGGATTGGGGGGGCTGCTCAGAAACACTTAAATTTTCTTCCATGAAGCCTTCCCTGACTAGTCCAGCCTGTCATGAGCTCTCTCTTCTTTGGACTCTCACAGGCCTTCAAATCTGTACCATGCAATCTAGCTCTTGCCTTATGCTATTTCATACTAATTATGCTTCGTATGCATTAACCTTAACCCATCTTTCTGGCCATGGTACAAGTACTTCAGAGTCAAAGACTACCTGTTACTGAATGCAGCTGTTAATGCCAATGTAGGCACAGTAAATGACACTCAATGAATGCTAAATTGGTTTATTGATAGCCCCTTGAGGAGTTCAGGTAGCCATTCCCTTGTCCTGCTGCTTCCTTGGCCCTACAGATATTGTACATCAGATAATGCTTTACTAGGAGGGGGATACTGTCCTGTGCATTGTAGAATGTGTAGCAGCATTTCTGGCCTTTACCTGCTGTTAAAATGTCTAGACACTCCAAATGTCTCCTGGGGGGTACAAAATTACCCTCCCTGCCAGTGAGGGGTACTATTCTATAATTTAATAAAATAATAAGAGCTAAAATTCATTGAGCATGTTACTATGTTCACTTTGATGCTAAAGACTTTACATGTATTCTTTTGTTTAATTCCCACAACATCCATGCCTTTGCTTTAAATGTTGTCTAAAGGGCTTCAAGGGACAAACCTGAAAGTCACAGGTCTACATCATAGTCTGTCCCTTCCCCAAGGAATATGTAGAAGAACCTTTTCAAGGACCTCTCAGGCCCAAACTCAGAATTTATAGACTACTCTACCTAACCTTTAATGGTCTAAGGATTACTATTCATTGAAAACTAGATATTCAGCTTACTGGGGGTTAATTTCTCAAGGAAATTGATGAAAAGCAATGGAAGGTCAAAGCAAAAGCAACCCTGCCAGCTGTCACCTCCTTTTTTCAGAGATGTGAGTACTGTTCCAAAGAGCTAATGCATGGTAGGGGGGCTAGAGATCTATTTCTTTTGCTCATATGATGACATTTTAGCACAGGAAGCAGAATTTCTAGATAGCCCACTGAAGTAACAGTCCCACCCCAAATCCTGACCAGCTGTCTTGCAAACAATGCAATCGGTCACAAGAGAGACAAGGTAAAAGAAGGTGGATAAGCCAGTGCAGATTTGTCCTTCTAAGGGGGAGGGGAGCGAATCAAAGCACATCTGACAGTAGCACCATCTCTGCATATGAAAGACAACCCAAGAGAGAAAATTTGACATTTTAGCTTAATGTGTCTTTGGAGAGGAATGTAGTTCTGGCTGTGAAGTCAATTCAACCTCAAATTCACTGCCACCAAGGAGTTAACGATATATTAAAATTAGTCATGTCATTCGTTGGAGAAATATTCTACTTATGGAAAATACCTTTATAGGAAAACTGCCTTTCTGAGTCTGAGCTGGAAATATTACAGTAAACAGGATCTAATCACAGCGAAGCCTTTTTTCAGCTTTGCATGACAGCTGTAAAATATGACAGTATTTATTAATAGTCGCTGCAGTCTAATCTGCAGCAGTGGAGAGCTACGGCAAAATATGTTAAGCTAGTGAGAGAACAATTTCCACAGTAACTAATATTCAGCTTTTGAAAGGATAGTTTAATGTCTTGTGATATTTTTTTTCCCCTACTGATGGTCCAACCCTAGGAAAGAGCTGGTAAGCTAATAACCTTTGCAGAGAGGAAGTGTTTAAATGATAATTTATTTCAAGAGCTGACAACAAATTGCTCGGCACTTTCTCTTTTTATGCCCCAAAGCAGTCAAGGATGTGCAAATCGAAGTATTAAAAAATATGACAGCTTCAGTATTTTCATTTTCAATGAAACTCTCATTATAGACATATGTACAGTCTTTTATTCACAATACAGTCCAAATAGTCATTCACTATTATTATTGTGCAGGCTCTCAAGATGCTCTCATAGTTGAAGACTCATCACAATAGGTTAGGCAGGCTGCTGAAACTACCCAATGTCTCAGGTACTGTCAACCCCGATTACTGCTGCTCAAATGGGGGAATTTAGTATCTGTCTCTCATAGGATAATGTACTCTCTGGACCTTCCTAATTTATTCAGATGTAAAAGTATCTTGAATTTCAATAAAACCTCTCCTGACTTCACTTTTCCCAGAAGGCAAATGGACATGACTAGAATTGGAGCCATCTGTTACCTTTGCACATCCTTTCATCAGTTCTTAAAGTGGAGGAAGGGGAAAAAATCCTCACTAGTCATTTTCTTAAATGGAGATACCGGCTACTCCCAGTGCTTGGCCAGAACTTAAAAGAAGTTCGTGATAGTGACCCATCATTGGTCATTCCTTGAATTCTTCTCTAACCAGAAATAGCCCCTTAGAAATGAAGATTTGCAGGTCCATATATTTCTGTGCCTTGGAAACTGCCTCTGTCTTAGAGAGGAATATATGGGTTCCTTTTGCCTCAGAATCAGATCCTCACCCCAGCATTTCACTGTTGTGCACCATGAGCAAACATACCTTTTGCATGCATTGAGAACTCTGCCCTTCCTCTGCCTTTCACTTTGTAGCTCATCTGACCTTTAACTTGTATTTTTTGACCTCCTGCATACCTGTGTTCATTTGTGGACACCATGCTTTAAGAAGGAAATTGACAACTGGATTTCATTCATAGGAAAACAACCAAGAGGGTCTGAGTACCAGGTCTTCTGAAGAATGGCTGAAGGGATGATGAAGAGAAGAGGTAATAGGTGTTTTCAAGTGTTAAGAGTGTGGGAGGGGGCTGGGGTTGCGGCCCAGCGGTAGAGCGCTTACCTAGCATGTGCAAGGCTCTGGATTCGATCCTCAGCACCACATAAATAAAATAAAGGTATTGTGTCCAACTACAACTAAAAAAAAAGAGTGTGGGAGGCAGTATAACAGCCAGTGAAGAGCACATGGCCTATGGAATGCTGCAAACTTAGGTGGAAATCTGGTTTCATTACTTTGCAGCCGTCACCCTAAGAGCTATCATTTAATGTTCTTAGGCCTTGGTTTCCTCAGTTGTAAAGATGCAGGGTATAAATGAGGATTGAATGTGATAATGTGCTAATCCATAAACTCAGGGCCTAGTGTGTAATAAGTGCTTAAGAAATGGCAGATGCTCTTATTAAAATAAGGTAATAAAATGATAAAATAACAGCGATTTGCTGATTTGTGCTATTCATTCGTATTAGGGTGTGTGTGTTTGTGAGGATAAAAAAGGGAGAAAAGGAGGACACAGAGGAGGTAAAGGAGGAGGAGGATGAGAGTGCAAGAGGAAGAGAGCAATCTTGTGCTTTATTTGGGAAAGTGGAATTGAACAGAAGGGATGAGACTAGGTTATGTAAGTGGTTGTGAATGATAATTTGCAGGAGGGTGTGCAGGTTTGAAGCCCTGCTTATTTCTCAGTAGGGTTCAAATCCTGCCAGTCTGAAAACACTGAGTCTTCTGAGGAAGGGCCCTTTCTCCTTGTCTTCTGGAATCTCTTCACTTACGTCTTTCAGTTCCTTCCAAAATTTTCCCACATTCCTAGCTAACAACTTTACTCTTTTCCCAAGGCACCTGCTCCTAATGAATGCAAATGTCATTGGTGGGTGTGGGAACAGCTGGTTTAAAATTATTTTTTTCCAGGTCCCTAAGATAAATCATTGTTTCTGCAACAGTATTGTCAGCTCCTCAAAGGCAGCACCTAATTCTGCTGCTTTTAAATCCCACGAGTGGGCTAGTATGAAATAGAACCAGGGAAAGCTTGTTGACTGATGGGATAATTGTTACAACTGCCCATGTTCCTGCCATAACCTTTGAGAGAAAATAGAAAGGTCTGTCAGAAGGCTGTTGATTTCCAGAGAGTTACTTGGGAACTGAGTAGGGAGTTTCAGGTTGAGAATGGAAGACAGCAGGAGTTTATTGAACACTGGCAAGAAGGTAGGGACTAGTTGCCTCAAAGGGCACCCAGAGCTATTATCTCATTATCTAAGCTGAGAGTCACAGCTGGGCCAGATTCTTTCATCTCTGTGGGCCGTGCCCATTGAAGGCAAGGAGAGTTGTCAGGTGCACGAAAGAGTCTGGCTGCAATTCTCAAGTATGTCGGGGTTGTGGGGGAAATGTTAGCACCATGCAGAAGTAGGTCATTTGCACCAAGAAGATAGGCCTAATAACCAGAAGAAGTGGTTGGTGCTAGGACTTTCTATAGGAAGGTGTTTGAACAAAGAGCCTCCCAAACTGCACTTGTAGTATATGGGATCTTGGAATTAAAGTTGACCTCATAGAAGTAGGAAGTAGGGTAGTGGTTACCAGACACTGGGGCAGGAAGTTTGGATAGAGGTCAATCAATGGATACACAGTTATGGTTAGATAGGAGGAATAAGGTCTGATGTTCTGTTGCATAAGAGGGTCACTATAGTTAAACAATAGTGTATTGTATATTTAAAAATAGCCAGAAGAGAGGTTTCTGACTACTCTCAACACAAAGAAATGACAAATGTATAAGGTGATGGATATGCTGATTTCCCTGATTTGATCATTATACAATGTACCCATGTATCAAAACATCACATTGAATCTTGCAAATATGTATGGTTATTGTGTGATGATAAAAAAATAAAAAGAATAAAAAGAAAACTACATTTTGGATTAAGGTTCTATTTCTACAGCAGTCCCTTGCCTGAATATTTTTCTTCCATGGATGCAGTAACACGAGTCATTAGTAGCCATAATAAATTGGCATGAATAAATTGGTGAGCTGAGCTATTGTCACTGGCAGAGGAAGACTATTAATCAGTGGGAACAAAATGTAGGACAGGAAAGATTTTATGTAGGTATAGAGGCAGGTAGGGATAGAGATGTTGAGGTTTTGCTCATGTCAGGGAAAGCAAGCATAGACATATGCCATAGTGAGAGACACTGGGTAAACAAGGAATGGAGGGATCAATAAAGAGGAGATTGTACAGATAACACACTTAGCCCCATAATTTTTCCAAGACCTGACTTTTCATGTATATAACCAAGAGAATAATTTTTAACTTGGCATTCATGAACCAAGATGGTGTTTTAGTAATTAAATGAAGTGATGACCTCAAAACCCCAGACCAGGCCTTTCTCTGCAGACAGAAATCAAAGCAGAGCCAATGAGTCCCTGAAATCTATTTGGTGTTTCATAATTTCAGATAAAAATACCCAGTTTGTGCTACACATCTTGTAAATGACCTCAAATGTTTAACCCATTTCTCAGCTCCTCATTCATCCTTGCTCTTGGCACAGCAGAGTCACATCATTTGTACCTTTAGTTTATTTGAGTGTAATTGTAGGTACTCTCTTCTGTATCTTCCACTTCTCTTATGTAATTTGAAATATTCAAAAATTGTATTTTGATGCAGTAATTTTCCCCAAAGCTTTTATTACTGCAGTAATAGGTGATCATTTCAAAAAATAAGAAAATGTGAAACTATTACTTTACTGAACAGTCTAAAGACCTGTCTCAAATGGTTTACAAATTGGATATGCTCTTCCTTTCTTCCTTCTCCCTAATTTCATTTCTTCTCTCCTTCCCATCATCATCTTTCTTCCCTTCCTATCCTTTCTCCCTCCCATGCCCTTCTTTCCTGTTTTTTTCTCTCCTTCTTTTCTTTTTTCTTTCCAGCATTAAAACCAGACATGGGTTTATTCTTGATGAATCAGTAATGGAGGCTGAAATCAGGTCTGTGCTATGTACTAGGGGAGGCATAAAGTATAAATCTAGGGGCTAGCCAGTTTTTTAAATTATCATACTGGAGAGAAGGGCTTGGGAAGGTGTAGAGAAGACCTGGTGAAATACTAATGGAAAGTGGTTAAGTGCTAAGGGAATGACATGGACAAAAGGGTTGTGTGGGTGTTTAGGGGTGGGCAAGATCGCTGCTTGTCGAAACTGGTTCTACTCTTCCTCAGCCACCTCAGTGTCTTATCCAGTCTCTCAAGCCAAAAGCTCAGTAGCCATGCATGAATCCTTCCTCCCCTTCACTTCCTGCAGTCTGACTTTGTCCTCAAGTTCTGTTGCTTTTTGTCTCAAACAATATTTCTATTCCAATCCTCCAATTCCAGCCTAGTTTAAGCTGCCATCATTCTCACCTGGATGATCACAATGGTCTTTTAATTGTATTCTCTTCTTTTTCCACACTCCATTTTCTACAGAAGCTTAAATCAAGTCATGTGACTCTCTTGCTTGGAATACTTCGATGATTTCCTATTCTACTAAGAAAAGAATCCATATTCCTATCACTGGTAAATTATCTTTCAGGGAACTTTCTTCCTACGCATTACTCTTTAGCAACATGTGTCTTCTTTCAGTTCCTCAAACATGCCATAGGGCCTTTGCATTTGCTGTTTTTTTTTAATAAGGAATGGCGAGATCAATAAAGAAGAGATTGTACAGAGGGGGCAGATAACATACTTAGTCAGCCCCATAATTTTTGAAAAATTGTGGATTAAGGTTCTATTTCTGCTTGAAACTCTTTCTCTCTGCTCACCACATGGTTGCCTCTTTCTAGTCTTTTAGTTCTTAGCTTAAAAGCTCCTATCTCAATTAGGCTGTAACTAAGCCTCCTTTTAAAATTAGGGCCTATCTATTGATATTATTTTTTCTTTGTTTCTGTCATAGCATCTTATCTAAATATGTTATTAATTCATTAGTTTACTTGATTTTGTCTATTTCCCTAATTAGAACATAAGCTTTATAACAGCAGGAACCAAATATATCATACTTATCATTATAACCCTAGCATCTACTGAATGAAAAAGTGAATGAACTAGTATGTACTTAAGTGGTCAGGAAAGGATACCTTGGAGAGGCAGAGTTTGAGGTGGGTTTTGAAAAATGAAAGGATGGGCGTGATTTTCATAATCAAAATGAAGGAAAAATTTCAGGTAGTTGTAGAAGTGAACAACTAAAGCAGGCATGGTTCTGTTACATTTGCCCAATAGTGGAAAATGGAAAGTGCCTACAGTGGAAGTTTCTTACAAGGTAGCATAGGGAGAACAGGCTTGTTAGTTGATTGAGGTATAATCATGTAGAGTCTTGAAAAAGAGACTGCTTTCTTTTTCCATTGTGGGCAACAGAAACCCATTAAAAATTTTGGGGCAGGTTACTGGTACCATGTTTTGAGAAGATTTTCCAAGAGGAAGATTAGTATAAAAGTTTATGAAGCTGGGTACAGTGATGTATACCTGTAATTGCAGCTCAGGAGGCTGAGGCAGGAAGATCACAAGTTTGAAGCCAGCCTCAGCAATTTAGCAAGACCCTGTCTCAAAAAAACATAAATAAATAAATAAATCTGAGGATGTAGTGTAGTGGTAGAGTATGCCTGGGTCAAATCCCCAGTACTACACATACACACGAAAATTGATGAGACCCTCATCATTATACAAAATACATGTATGATGATGTGAGGGGGAAGAAAAAAAAAAGAGAGAGAAAGGTGTCACAGTAGATTGGGTAGAGAGAGGCAATGGGAGGG
>NW_026000283.1:7358197-7368324 GCF_001458135.2 Marmota marmota marmota
GAGGGGAGGGGGTATAGGAAGGTCAGCAGAATAAAATAGACACTAGGAGTGCTGTATGTATACACATGGATGTATAACCAATGTGATCCTGCAACCCGTACACGTGGAAAAATGAGAATTCATACCCCATTTGAATCAAATGTATAATATGTCAAGATCATTGTGTTGCCATGAGCAACTAATAAAAAAAATAAAATAAAAAGAAAATTGATGAAAAGTACTTCTCAAAAACAGAGCACATTAGTTTCACTAGAGGCTACAGGGGAAAGAAATATGAAATAATATGGGTCAGAAATGTTTCTTTCTAACTTCTTTTTAATTTTTATAGAAATTTTTGTGGTTCTAGGGATGGACCCAGGGCCTCATGCATGCTAGGTAAGCACTCTACCACTGAGCTGTACCCTCAGCTCACAAGAAAGTTTTCTTTTGGCTCTGAGACCATAGAATTGTCCAAACTACTTAGTGAGAAAATTTTGGGAAAAGAGATGCAGGGATAAGAAATAGACATAGATGACATTTGCTTCCTTTTCTCTAATAGAGAACTAATGAAAAGAGATGGGTCACAGGAGACGAGGAGAGAATATATTAATTGAGTCTTCTGTTTGTGAATAAATGGGAATAACAGTATTGGTAGAAGGGATGTTTAGTTTTGGAAAGTTTCAGGAACTGATTTTCAAACCTCAGTTCTAAAAACTAGATTGCTATGCATTAGGTTGCATTATATACATTATATGGAAATAGGCTAATTTATTCTCAGTTCTTGAACAAAATGAAATGCATTAAAATTTAGCAAATTGTGAATTAGAACATTCAAAGTATTTTGGTACCCTAGTCAAACAAAGCTCTGGTTGAACACAGAGATCCTTCCTGACTCTGTCCTTTGTTCCTGTGCTCCCCTCCATCTCCATCTCCCTCCTTTCTTGCAATCTGCAACTTGCCTATCCCTCAAGGCTATCTCTAGCAAGCTTTCTCTGAAAACTCTTCTTTTGGAATGATACCTTTTCTTAAGGCAATCAGAACAATTTGATATTATTCTGTATTGTTCAGGAACTTTTTCATGAATATTCTTTCCTATTCATTCCTATTGGAATCACAGTATATATACATCTGTCACAGGATTGGAGCAAACCACTGTGGGTTGGTTGATAACGGCTTGTAGAATTGATTGACTAACTGATAATTGCTGGGAGCCATTAGCCAAGTAGGTATGACAATTTCCTTGCCAGCGTACCCCATGTTGCTGACATTTTGCAGTGACATTGAATGTAGTTGACCTTGCTCAAGGACCAGGGCGGATTAGGGTGTTCCTGGTTTAACATAATCGGGTTTAGGGCGTTCCCAGTTTAGGTTCCAGGTTTAAGGTTTAAGATTATTCCTGCTGGGAATAGGGCGTATCCTGCTGCCTAAGTTCCCCTTGAGTTCTCACGGGATTCAGACAGTATATTTTGGGAGACAGAAGCCCAGAGAACAAGAATTTGGGAGAGAACGTGGATTTGGGCAGAGAACGTGGATTTCCCCAGAACGTGTTTGTAGACGGCTGGTGTGAGTTCGGGAATAAAGAGTTGCTGTTTGAATCTACAAGCTGTGTGGTGGCTCGTGATTTTGTGCCCAGCCAGACTGCGGCAGATAATATATATTTGGATTATAGCAAGATACAAAGTGCCCTGTGTCTGACATAATCTCTCAAAAATATCACAGAATCATAGAATACTACATTAAGAAGAGGACAACACCTTAGTGGAGGGGGAGAGATCAAGGCCAAGAGAGCTTCAGTGAGTTGGTCATGGTCAGAGAGTTAGTTGGTGGCAGATCTTGGATTAGAAATCTGGTCTCCTGCTCCAGGGTCTTGAAATGTGATAATATTTTGGAGGTGAGTACCATAGGAAAATACAGGGTTAATTATTTTATGATAGAATCTGATGATATGGTAAAATGAGAGTAAAGAGTACTCTGGGTTGCCAAGAGCAACATGGCCTTTCAAGTTAAGTTAGGAGAAGGACCTCCTCTCCAGGTACCCCTCTGGAAGACAGACCTTCCATTTGTCCCTTCCTTCCTTAAGAGTGAAAACCCTGAGCCAGAGAGAATCATTCTTACTCCGTAACCAGAGTTACAGGTAAATGACTAATTAAGGAACATTTTCTTCTGGAATGTCTTGGTGATGGTCCCTTTGTTTTACTCAGAAACCAACTCCTCAACATCAACTGGGTTTTGGAGACCATTTAGCTGAATTATGATGTGTGTGCTTTAGCTAATTAATACACCTTACTATATAGTGTTTAAGATTAGACTTAATTTCTGAAACTGTTTCAAAAGAATTTGTTCTCAATATATTCTATCACTATTAGAAAAACCATCTATTCTCAAAGACCAAGTTAGTCCGTGTCAACTTATTATTTCTATCAGGTAATGGTTGAGGTCCTGTAAGTTGAAGACCTAATGTGATCTGGTAGAATAAACCCTGGAAGCAGAAGACATTGTCACCAGTCCCATATCTATGGTGTAACTGCTGTGGGACAAAGCACATTTCCTTCTTTGCTTCAGTTGTATCATCTATGAGGTGGATAATTATTGTCTCTGACAGGATTAATCTTCCAAAACTTTTCAGCTTAGGCCTTTCCATAGGCTGATCTGCTTTGTGCATTTTGGAACAGAAAAACATTTTTGAGTTGCCGGGCTCCTTTTCAACAACAGTGTTTCAACCAAGAGGGTATCCTGAATTGCATTAGTCATATACAGCATGAGGATATACATACAGCTTGAAAATTAGATTCTAAAACTACCATTACTTTAATTTTTGTCTTAATCATTAATTTCCTTTGAATATTAAATACAAAAAACTTAAAAAGAGTACTACATTTTATTTTTTGGGGGAAGAAAAAGGCAATGAGTTGGAAATGGAACACCACTATTACAAGAATAACCAATAAGGAAGCAGATACCTCTTCTTACCTCTTTCTGTGTCGTAGAGGTACACAAACTTCTCCCATTTGTAGTGACCCAGGAGACTCAGAATAGCGCCCTTCAAGGCTGGGCGCATCTGGATGACAAACTGCACATCTGCATCAGTGGGAAAGCTAGGTGTGACAAAGGACGTGTGCAGGGCCCCACAGAACGAGGTCAGGGTGTTCATTGACATCTGGTCATAGAATCCAAAGATGGCATACACCCCTCTCGAGAACTGGGAGCAGACTGGAACGAGAAAAAGAAAAAGAAATTTCAATAGGCCCACTGTCCCTTGCTGCAATATACAGTTAAGCTCTAAATTACATGCTTCAGAAGAAAAGCAAAACATCAGAAAATTTCTAGAAGCCTTTGAAAGCCCAGTTACACAGCAGGAGAAGAGTAAGAAAGGCAAGAGTTTATATGAAATAGTTACATATTGTCTATGTCTACTATGACCAGAGGAAACTAAAGAAATGTGGGAAGGAAAGAGATCAAGCTTTCTTGCCCTCTTTCAGCAACCCTCCCAGCTCAATTCTGAGGCATTTGGGGCTCTTGTATTTTCACCATAGCTGCCCAGGGACCTTTTAGTATAGCTATAACCCCATCAAGGTACAACTTCAAGGGGTCTTTCCACCCCTTCAGTGCTTTTTCTTTCATGTCACAATAAACTGATAATTTAGTCAAACTAATTGCTAATGACATGTAACTATGTTACACAATGCTTCAACAACAGCTTTTGTATGATTAAGACCCTTAGTGTAGGCTACTGATTTAGAGGACTTAAGATTCTGGACATGCTTGGAAATGACTGGTCTTTCAGTGCCTATTGAGTCACACAGGGTAGGTGGCTGCCTATTCTGCCCATGTACAATTGACAAAGTTCTATCTTGCATTTATTTTGTATATTCATTATCCTACATGTGAAAATTTCATGTCCCCCTCGTGGTTGCTGTCCATTTTCCTTCATTTCGAAGTGGGCCATGTCACTGCCTCTTCCCTCTTCTGGCCCAGATGAGCTTAAAAAATGTGAACCAATTTCAATATTAGCTTCAGGAGGACATAATTAGCAAAGCAAATCAGCTACAACAACACCGTGTGGTGCATTCCCAAACCAAGTGGAAATGATCTTTAGATTATCTGCACCACTGCTCCCTTCCATTCATGCGAAGCAGACATAACAGGCTTAATGTGGTGTGATTTAAGGGGTCCTACATGGTCTCCCTTTCTGCTAGGAAACCCTAAGTGCCAGTGTTAGGCTTGCTTCAGGTTTAGGGTGTTGAAAAAGAGTTTGTGGGTTGGGAGGAGGATTAAATAAAATATTTTAAGGCCATTATCGTGGTAAGATGAAATGCTCATTCAGATGCCAAGTTGAGTGGGAAAGTGAAAAGATTAGTTTTGATGGAAATGAGTGGATTGGAGAACAGAATTGGATCCTCACTGGGAGGAGAAACAATAAAGGTACTGGGCACTAAAAAGAAGAACGGCATTAGATGTAGGATGAAGGCAAGTGGAAAACCAAATTAACTTATTTCTTGACCCTCTTGTGAGAAATATAGTTTTCAGTGTCTGTGGTATCTTATTTTTTTGCACATGCCATTTAAATCTGTTTATTAGGGCTGCTCTCTTTTATCAGCCCAACTCATTAGTCATTGGCTTGAGGGTACCATTTCAAAGATTATCAGCCACTCAGTCATCTCCAACATGGGAAACAGTAGCCTTCTACTTGAGGAATTCTAAGTGACCTCAAAACACATGCACAGAAAAGGTTTTTATGTTAAAAGGAGAAAGCCAGCTAGAGAGTGAATCTAGGGTACCTCTTGGCAGGGGACACAGGGAGTACTCAAAAACCAAAAAGGATGCCTTTGGTTATTACCAAGGGAGACACTAAAGAAAAATCCCATTCTCAAATTAATCTTATAAATGGAAAGTTTTTGCAATACCAGTTCAAATCTTAGTACATATAATGTTCTGTGAAAGATTGTCCAATTTTATGCTAATATTTTTCTCCAAAATTGGTAATAAGTGTGATAACAGCCACTGATAATAATTACAGCCAATAATAGTGATAAACAGTACTTAGCTAGGCACTATGTTAAGTACTATACAAACAGTGTTTTCACAAGCTACTAATACATTGCTACTATTACTATTTAATCTGAAAAAACATTCAGCATTTGTTTTTTGGGATTGGCTAACTTCACTTAGCATTATATTCTCCAACTCCATCCATTTACCTGCAAATGTCATGATTTTATTCTCTTTTATTGCTGAGTAATATTCCATTCTGTATATACACAACAATTTCTTTATCCATTCATCTACTGATGGGCATCTAGGTTGGTTCAATGGTATAGCTGTTGTGAATTGTGTTTTTAAAAAAGTTGTTAAAATAACTTTTGTACACAAAGTTTAACACAAAATTTCATAGATTAAAGTGCAATAAAATCCTGTAATAATTGCTTCTAAAAAATAATTCTGAGGCTGAAAAATGTTCTAGCTATTAAGTGAAGGAGCCAGGATTTGAACCTGAGTCTGTCTGTCTTCAAAACGTACACTCCTTGGGACCCAAATCCAACAATGTCATTGAAGTGTAACTGTTGGCCCATATCATATAGGGTTTCCAGATTAAGCAAATGAAAATATGACATTTCAATTAATTCAAATTTCAGATATATAAGTTATTTGAGTATAAATATGTCTCAAATTCATACATTACAAATATTTGTTGATTATCTGAAATTCAAATTCAACTGACAATTCTGATTTTATTTGGTAGCCCTAGAAAAACAACCTGTCTTTACTAATGGTCATGGGACTAGATGGCTGAAACACAGAATCACGATCCTTCAATCAGAATGATTTAGTGAATAGCTGGTAATTCTCAGGTCCATATTGACTAGTAAGTAGGAGATGAAGATCCATAAACCCTATACAAATATAGACTTCTGGGAAGATGAAACATATTTTCAACAGCCAGACTAGATTATGGATAATAATTGAGGGGAAATTGGTTAATGGAAAAATATGGTATTATTCTTCTATTGTTTTTGAGTATTGGGGTATATAATTAATCATTACTTGTTTAAATGTGAAATGTTCATATTTTATTTATTAAATTTATTTATCTATTTATTTAGATAACAATGCTATAAACCCATCATCCAACCCAAGAACTGTAACATTACCAACAACTTGTTTTTACTTCTATGTTTCTCCCTATTTTACCTCTTTCTTGACAACCCTCCTTCCATAACTGTTATCTTGGATTTCATATTTATCATTAATTTTAGTCATTTAAAAATATATAAAACACATATACCTAGACACTATTCTTTTATTTTTGTTTGTCTTAGGACTTCATAACAAGGGAATCAGATTTTATATGTAAAACTCAGACTTTAGTAAAATTTTATGAATCATCTCCAGAAAGGTGTACCCTTTGAAAATTTTAAGCCTATGTATGATGGTGAGCAGAATGAGACAAAGGAAGACATTATAGGAAGGAGTGGGAAGGAGGTGTGAGGGAACCAACTGAAAATCAAATATTCCAAACTAAACATATACCTTTGGTTGTGACTCAGGTGAGGACTAAAGAGTATTATAGATTAGTAGCAATCCTCAGGGAATAGTATGCTACCATAGTCTAAAAAGCAGACACATGGTGGTAGAAATAAAAAAGAAGATTATTAAAAATAGAAGAAAAACCAGCAGAGTAGAGGAAGGGAAATAGGGAGAGGAAAAAGGGAGGGAAAGAGAATGTATCAGGGGCTGAAATGGAGCAAGTTATATTCCAAGCATGTATGATCATGTCAAAATGAATCCTACTGTTAGATATAACTGTAATGCACTAATAAAATCGTTTAAAAAGTGTTGAGAGAAAATCAGAAAACATTCTATTCTTTTTCATATCAAAGAGATAAAGCTGTCCTGGAAATACTAACCCTTGTGTAGAGTTATCCTTGCTCCATCTACTCCAACAATTATAGATAACATTAGAAGGGCCAGTGAGGAGTAGCTCAATGGAAAATAATAGTTACCATATGAGGACAAGATTAATAGTCTCTGAAAGAAGCTGGGGAATAGGGGACCCAAGAATGGCCTTTCAAAGAAGATTCTTGGGTCTATTCCTAGCTGCAGAAAGTAGGGCTGAATAAAACACTAATCTGACCCACAGGATAGGTTGTATGTTTTAAGGTCCTTAGAATGAGCTAGAAAGAAACTAAACATTTTTTTAATTCATTGATTTTTTTTCAAGCATAAAATTTAGTGATGGAATCCTTTCTACAAATGAAATTTTAGGTGGAAATGTCCAATATATTAAAAAGGCAAGTGGAGCTCCACTGATTGAAGAGAGTTCCACTGGTCTGTTGTTTCCCTATCATAAAGAAACTGACACAAAGAGGGCTGGGGTTGTGGCTCAGTGGTAGAGGGCTGTTCTAGCATGTGTGAGGCCCTGGGTTCGATACTCAGCACCACATGAAAAAATAAATAAATAGAATAAAGGTATTGTACAACTAAAAAATAATTTTAAAAAAAGAAACTGGCACAAAGAAAGGAAGTATCTTATACAAGGTCACACAATGAATTATGAACCAGTCTCTTAGAAATGCTTTATTGACATCTTATCACCATTACTCCTCCAGAGCTATCTAGGGCAGCATACGCTGGGATTCCCTTGGCATAAAACTGACTTGCCCTCCATACTTAGCTCTCAGCCAAGGATTGATCCACCAGGGTTGTCCGATGACTTATCTGCTGACTGCTTCTCTCAGTTCCCTCCTGCCTCCAAAATCACCAATGAGAGCCAGTGGCAGACTGGTGATTTGGGGGAATTATGATTCTTTGGGAGGATACTTATTTTCTTTCTCTGAATTCTTATTGAACCAAAGTCTCCTTGGTGAATTGCTGATGGGAGAACTATTTATCTTGGTAATTTTATGAAGTCATGAAGCTACAGAGAGAAGGGCATTAGCTTCTGAGACAGGCAGACCTTGGTTCTAATCATTAGCTGTGTGCTATTTTGCAAATTTCTTAGCCCCTCTGCTCCTCTGTATAGGATTGTTATTGTACAGGCAGGTCCTGGAGTTAGACTATATAAATTGAAACCCTGTATCCATCTTTGTTAGACAAGTTACTTAATATCTCTGTGCCTTTGACCTAGTTTCCTCATCTGTAAAATTGGGATAATAATAGTGCCTGTCTTAGTATTGCTGTGAAAGTTAAAATGAGTTCATTCGTGGGAAGCACCTATAACAGTGCCTGGCACATGACAGATACCAAATTATTGCTAGCTATTTATCTGTTCAATAAATATTTATTGACTATTAACTATGTGCTAGACACTCTTATAGGTGTTGGGAGATACTGGAGTGAAAAAATATCCAGTCCTCTTGGAACGTACATACTCATGCGGGGAAAATACAATAAATGAAATAATTAAGTAAAATATAAAAGTATGTTACTTTCCTATGGCCATCTCTTTTTAAAGCATCCTTTGCCCTCTGTTAGCTCTATCACATTATCCTCCTCACAGTAACCACTGCCCTCAATCTCATACTGAGTTCATAGGTAATATATTTTTTTCATCTCTTTTACCTTCTTTCCCCATTTTTTCAGTGCTCTTTTCTATTCTCATTTCTGGGTAATAATGGGTTAAGAAAGAAGCCCTGCTAATTTGGCTCAAGAATGTGTTGCTGTCCTCTGTCTCTTCCTCTTCCTATATAATGTCTCAGTGCTATAAAATGCTTCCCACCCGGGGCCTCTATGCCCTCTCAGTATGAAATAGCTTGGTTGTCTACTCCCTAAGAGTGCCTGTCTTCATCTCAAGCCACTAGCAAAATACCAAATTCTTCTCATTGAGAATGTCGTTTGTGACTACATCCTGGATTCCTGGGGACTCTAGTGTAGCTCCCCAACTGTGTTTCCTTCAATGGTGAGTGACAAGCAAGGCTGGAGCCAGCTGTCACGCTTTTATTTATAGTCCCCAAGTCTGTAGGGTGAGGACAGGTATTGTTAATGTACAGTGTGGCAGCTAATTACACCACCCATGTTCCAAAAGGCATCATTACAAAAATGTCAAACAACTTGATTATCCCAAATATCAGAATAACAATATTGCATATCATTTACAGAACACTTTTGAATTCATACCCTTTTGAATCAAGAAGGAAAAAGGAAACTGAAATCTCTTGCTGACTTAATGATCACATTTGGAACAAGCAGGAAGCAGAAAAATATAGCTATAAGGGAGTTGGTGGAGACATATCAAAAGGTTTTCTATATAATACCAGAGTATAGTGGATTTTAGTGGGCCAAAGAAACTAGCACTGCAAAGGACCTTAAGAGATTTCTAAACTTGTAGTGTTGATCATTGGTGCATTTCCAGTCTGGTAAAATAAATATGTGTGTATTTGTGTAGGTGTGTTTATGTTGGGGTAAGAACAATGACTATTATTTCTTAGGAAGCATGGTCCTTTTATGCTTTCTACTTTCTAGTGTTGAACATAGAGTCCTTTTTATTCTGAAATGGTGATGTTAATGATAATTATGTGGTCTACCATGGAGGAGATTATATTTGTGTCTATATCCTGTATCTTCTATTGGTATACAAAATCATTATCCCTCAAAAGATACCTATGTCCAATCCTCTAAATCTATGAATTAGTTACATGGTAAAGAAGAATTAAAATTCCAGATGGAATTAAGTTTACTAATGGGCTAACCCCCAAACAAATTATGGTCTGGGGATGTAGCTCAGTGGTACAGGCCTGCCTAGGATGCACAAGGCCCTGGGTTCAGCCCCCAGTATAACAAAAATAGTGAGATTATCCTGGATTATTTACATGGCTTAATGTGATCATAAGGCTCCTTAAATATGACAGACAAAGGCAAAGAAAAAAGCCAGAAAAAGAGTAATATGATATGGGAAACATCTGACTGGGCTTTGCTAGCTTTGAAGTTAAAAGGGGGCCATGGACTATGGAATGTGAGTGGCCTCTAAAAGTTGGAAAAGGCAAGCAAATGGGTTTTCCTTTAGGGCCACCAGATGGGATGCAGTCCTGATGACACCTTGGTTTTAGTGTGGTAAGACCCATACCAGACTTCTGACTTGCAAAAATGATAGATAGTAAAATTATGGTCCTTCCTTCCTTCCTTCCTTCCTTCCTTCCTTCCTCCCTCCCTCC
>NW_026000283.1:7370115-7442549 GCF_001458135.2 Marmota marmota marmota
GGGCCTTGCACATCCTAGGCAAGTGCTCCACCACTGAGAGCCATCTCTGGCCCCAAATTGTGCTGTTTTAATTCACTAAATTTATGTTAAATTTTCACAGCAGCAGCAAATAGAATGCTAATATTAAACAGCAAAATTAAAAGGTTAGTAACTCTCTGGATTAGTCTAATACTTCCTTCACCTTTCTTTGCTTCAACATATTCCTGACTGCAGAAGTCCCCAGATGGTACAAACTAATAATCCAGTTCAGCTTCCCATTCAGTACAGGAGCCACTTCCCCTAATGTTGGATTGTTTTACCTTGAATCCTCCCAGTACCAAGGGAACTCACTAATTCTCTTGGGCAGCAGCTCTGGCCTCAACTTATTTTTACAGGAAGCTCAATAATGCAAGAGATGTGCTAAGGAGATGTATAATAGCCGTTAGCTATTCAAGTTTGTGCCTGTAGTCTCTCTATGCTGCCTTCTTCCTGTCAGACTGACCATCTGCTAAAAGATTTCATTTCCCTCTCTATTCTTGCCACCTCCAGAAACTATCATTTGAACTCCTTTGCCACTCTCACTAATGATGGGATGATGAAGACTTTGAAGTCCTCAGCTTTTGCAGGCTAGTTTCTGTTCCTATCACTACTGAAGCTGATCTCTCAGGTTTGATG
Organism: Marmota marmota marmota; assembly: GCF_001458135.2. NCBI lineage: Eukaryota > Metazoa > Chordata > Mammalia > Rodentia > Sciuridae > Marmota > Marmota marmota. The sequence continues at coordinate 7,370,770 of NW_026000283.1, forward strand.
ATGAACTAACTCCTCACTGACAAATCCAACTCTTTTCACAGATGTCATTGGACTTGACTGCTGAGCAGCATTTGATAGTGTTGTTCAAATCCTCCCCCTTGGAATACTTTCCTGTTTCCAGAGCACTAAATTCTACTGGCTTGATCTTCATAACTCCTTTTTGATTTCCACTTGGTCTAACCCCTCAGTGATGATGCCTTCAAAAATTTTTGTCCTTGCCCTTTTCTTTCCTTAAATGTTTTTATTTTAATTCAGCAAATATTTATGAAGGTCCTGCTATGTGCCAGGCAGGGGAATATCATCTCCCTACTTCCATGGATGATTTCCAAGTAGGTACCTGTGCCTTCAGCTATACTCTTAAGTTCCAGATTCACATTTCTAACTGCTCATAAAACAGCTCCACTCAGAGGCCTTCAAGACATCACAAACTCAGCACATTATTTCTCCACTCACATCTTCCACCTGTGGTGCTGCTCCTCTTGTTTCTTCTAACCCTAAAGGTAATCCATGCCTTCACTCTCTCCTCACTCCCATATCCCATTCTTTTGTAATGGTTGTTCTATTCTACCTCTAAAGTTGAATATCTATATCTGGTTTGTCTTCAGTTTCAGTTCTCATTCCTTCTCTCAGACTATGAGAGTAGTCTTTTAACTGGTCATCTGCTTCCAGTCTTTTCCTAGTCTTACTTCTTTTGGTTTCAACTGACCAATCAAAATTTACCCATCCTAGCTCCTATTTCAGCAAAGATCTACCCTGTGTATAAGTTGTTAATGAACTAATAAATGAAACTTTGCAAATGAGCCTGCTCAAATTTTCTCAGCCTCAGCACTATCAACATTTTAGGCTGGATAATTGATGTGAGAGCTGTCCTGTGCAGTGTAGGATATTTAGTAGCATCTCTGGTCTCTATCCATTAGAGTCCAACAGCATACTTTACCCTCAACTGTGACAACCCCAAATGCCTCAAAACCTCATCAACCATCACCCAGAAGGCAACAATCACTCTTGCCCACACAGAGAACCACAGGTTTAGCTTATGATTTCTTGAATAGAACAAAGCCTTAGTCCAGTGAAAATGTATTCATATCTAGAAGATCCTAAAGGAGTTGTTTTCATGGTGAAAATTTAGGAAGGGTGGATATTTTGGATTATATCCATCAAATACACAGCTAACTTCCTGTCCTGCCCTTTAATTGGCTATTTATATTTTAACCTGGAGATGTGAGAGAAGGAGTGTTAAATGAAGGATGGAAATGGTAGAGTAGGTGTGGGGTGGTAGTCAGTTCATACCTTCTTTGGGTTCATGTAGATCAGCCCACACCCACCCCAAATGCCCCTTGATCTTTGATCCTAGTAACCAGAGCAGGTGCTTTTAGGTTCTAGAGTCAGAATAAGATGTCAGTCAGCCCCATTCTCCAGCTGATGATTCCATGGTTTAATTATCATCTTGGGGTTAATTCCCTTGAACATTTTGTTCTGCTCTCAGAAGTACACTGCCTTTTGACAGTCTAACTAGTTATTTTTGCAATTACATGGCATGTATCTAAACGCTAGCAAAGAAAACACTCATTATCAACATTTGATCGTACCTGAATATAACGGCTTGCAAATGCAGACATTAACACACAAACACGTGTATTTTGGAAAATTCATTTTATATCCATAAGCATAAGCTACCCTTCCATAGCAGTGTCAGAAATGGCGGGAGAGGTGCTGGAATGGGTTAGGATAAGGGGGTGCTTTTGAGGTTCTTTCATATGTTTACAGTTAAACACTGGATCTCAGTAGTCAGAGGTGGGTCTTAAATTTTTTGTTTATTCATCCATCAAATAAATTCTGAGTTCTTATTTTGTGACAAACACTATCACTGTGTGACCTTGGGCCAGTCACCTCACTGGGCTTCAGGTCTGTCATTTATAAGGCAGCAACACATCTGCCCTACCCACCTCACAGGGATGTACAGCAAATTAATAGGAGTAATAGCTGAAACTCATATTTGAAAAATGACAAAAACTCTCTGTCAGTGAGTAAGTAGTGTTGGTACTTGGCTCCTAGTAATCATCATACTCATAACAAATAACAGAATCATCATTCTTCTCAGCCTCAGTTTCTTCCATTCACTCACTTATCTCCATCAATCATGTGTAGTCAGGGTCCTGTTTTGACTTATGACTCATTTTACATGGGATTTAGCTGGACTCTTAATTGAAAAACTAATTGATCCAGTGATCCAATCACAGTTAATGAAACAATTTCTAAAGCTGGACAGAAAAGCGATGCTTTTATAATACCTTTGAATCAACACTGAGGTTTGTCAAGGTCAGTTAAGAGCTTCAAGTTTGATACCACATCATAAAGTATTTGGAAATCTTTTACTTTTGTTACCCATCCTGTGAAGGGAGGGTGAGCTGGGTCCACAAATAAAAATTATTCTTTAGCTGGGTGTGGTGACCCATGCCTGTAATCCCAGTGGCTCTGGAAGCTGAGGCAGGAGGATTGGGAGTTCAAAGCCAGCCTCAGTAATGGCAAGGTGCTAAGCAATTTAGTGAGACCCTGTCTCAAAGTAAAATACAAAATAGGGCTGGGGATGTGGCTCAGTGATTGAGTGTACCTGGGTTTAATCCCTTGTACCAAAAAATAATATATATATATTCTTAAAAGCTAATTAATGGTTGCTAGAATTTGGACCTGGAATATTCCCTAAAAGGCTCATGTGTTAAAAGCTTGGTGTTTGGAGGTGGGGCTTTCAGGAAGTGATTGGATTATGAGGGCTCTGATCTCACCAATAGATTAATCCATCAATGGGTTCACTATTGAATGTCCTATTAGAAAATGGTGGACACTGTAGGAAGTGGGACCTAGTTGAAGGGAAAGGGTCTTTGGGGGTATGCCCCTGGGGACTATGTATTGTTCAGAACCTTCCCCCTGCCCCAGAGGAACAGAGTAAGTACTGAATAAATGCAGGTTGAATTAGAATCTAAAACATTTAGGTGAGTAGAGGCAGGAGAAAACTTTAATATGACCTACTAGTCTAGCACTGTCATGATGCAAATGTTTTAAGTTGCTGTCAAATAGAGTAGCCACTAGCCACATGTGACTACGGAACACTTGAAATGTAGCTAGTGTGACTAAGAAAAAGAACCTTTAAGACTCCTCCCTTGAAATTCTTTCCTGTTTCCAGAGCACTAAATTCTATTGGCTTGATCTCCATAATTCCTGTTTGGTTTCCACTCCTTTTTGGTTTCCACAGCTGAGTCCTCTTCCATGGATCCTGCAGATGCTCCTTCAGTGGCTTGAAAGTAAGACTGTATCTCACCCCCTATCTTTCCCTCTCTCTCTCTGCTTCTCAGCTGCTATAAAGTGAGTGGCTTTCTTCTGTCATGCCCTTCTGACATGATGTTCCACTTCACCTCCGGTCATAAGCAATGGAGCCAACTGATCATAGACTTAAATCTCTGAAACTATGAGACAAAATAAATCTTTCCTAAAGTTTTTTTTTTTCCCTCAGGTATCTTGTCACAGCATGAAAAGGTGACAAACACAATGGTTGCCTTTTGTATTATTTTCTGTGGGCTTTGAAATATGTCATCACTTAAACACATAAAAAATGAAAATATTGAAATGTTTAGGTCTATCATTAGTCAGGAACACATGCTTTTATTTCCTGTTCTGTTTAAATTGCTTCTTTCATTGTTCTTGTAAGATGGAATCTCATAATTTTGCTTTGGCTGGCCTTGAAGTCGTGGACTCAAGCTATCCTCCCATCCAGCCTCCCAGTTAGCTGGGACTATTTGTGTGTGCCACCATACTAGGTAGAGGTGTTTGTCTGTCACCATAGGGCTTCCATTTAGGCAAACCTCAGTGGCCCACACAAGATGTTGCAGGGTCCTTTTGCTCTGTATTTGAAAGCTGCTTTGATTGGGAACAGGTACTCTAGCTTGGATCTGATAACAAAGCCCTTTGAAACTGGCTTCCACAAATCCCCCCCAAACTTCTTTTCACTATAGAAGGTCATTCCTTGGCATTTCAGGTCTTGGAAGTAACTTAGAAAAAGACTCAGCATTTTAAAAGGGCATCAACTAGAGAAAGGAACTTGTTCAAAATGTGTTTTTCTACGTCTAGTGACTGTCTAAATGTTGTGTCCAATGTGGTAGCCACAAGCCACATGTGTCCATTTAAAGTTAAATGAGTCTTAAAGGTTCCTTTTCTTAGTCGCACTAGCTACATTTCAAGCGTTCCATAGCCATATGTGGCTAGTGGCTACTATATTGGACAGTTCAACCTAAAACATTTGCATCATGACAGACAGTGCTAGACTAGTAGTTCATATTAAAGTTGTGTCCTGCCAATACTCACCTAAATGTTTTAGATTCTAATTCAACCTGCATTTATTCAGTACTCACTCTGTTCTAGGCATTGTATCAGTGACTTTCATATTTTTTGGTATGGGGGGGCATTTTTATATGATTAATGGCAACTGTCAATATGTAGGCAGTTAGTAGCCTTGTGTAATATATGGGCCCCTAGAAAGACTTCCTGCCCTTTGAAAGAGAGCCACTGATTACTATAAGGTTTGAAACATCTGCCTTTATTGGCTAGGATGGTTAATTTCCCTGTTAAGCTGCAAATGTGGCCCAAAAGGAGAATGTATAATTGGTAACAGGTATTACTTATGACTACTTGAGTATGGATTGGTTTGTCAGATTAATTCTGACTGAGAACCAGGTACTGAAGGAATAGGACCTTGATCAGGTAAATTTTTCAGGTTCTTATTGAGAGTCAGGAAAGACTCTCAATTTCAGTTTTCTATGTGACTTTCTGTTGTTCACTAGGAGAATGCTTCTCCAGTTGTGGGAGTTGGGGACACCTCAATTTAGTGGGCTTTTGTCATCTGAAAGCAAAGGGAAGAAGTAAAATTGGAAACAACAGACCCTGTTAACATGCTATTTGCCAAGTGTAAGACCTGATCTTGTGTTTTGATCAGATATGTATGTTCAAGAAGTCTATAACTTATGTGTGTCAATTCAGCAGACTTTTAAAATTAAATGTTTATTGAAGAGTACCAAGTACTGTATCAGATACTGAATATATACAGTTCTATGCTTAAGTTCCCTTTCATATGAACTCATTTTGGGGACCTCATAGTGACAGTATGACTTCACCTTTCCTTTGCACTTCTTTTTCTCTATAGTGCTAGGAACCCACCTTCTAATATCCGTCTCTTTTTATCAAACTCTCTTCTGATTTGTTCCAGACCAGAGTCTATGATCAATAAGGGAGAAAGGAAAGGATGAAAGAAAAGTAAACTTCTATCCCCTTCTCTACAGTAATGTTTTGCAAGTTGCTGGGTACAACCAATTTGTGGCTTATGAAATCATTGTACTGAGTCATGACCTAGAATTAAAAAAAATAAAAAATAAATGAAGTAGAACAAAAAATGTCAAAGTGCATCCATGTGGCAGGGCAAGTATTATTTCACAAACTGATGTTTCGGTTATCAAATGCATGCATGTGTTTTGTGGGTTATGAAATAAAATGCATTTCTTTACCACCTTACACCACTATAACTCCCTGTCCTGTCCCAAACTGAGCAATGGTTTAGTCTACAACATTTGCATCCTCACTGTTTATTTCCTCTTGCAGAAATCCTATCTTATTCTTTTTTCTGTTCTCTTAATCCATCTCTCCTCCCTAGATCCTCTGAGCTCCATCTGAACACATCCCCCCACCCAGCTGGTGTCACACTGAATTGCCACCTGGGGATGGGAGCTGGAGGAGTTTTTGTTCCCACTGACTCAGACAGGAGTGATTAGGGAACATGTATTACTGAATTTTTGAGTTGAGAAAGTGAGTGCTTCTTCCCACAGAGATATTAGCATGCAATGGGGTTAGGTTCAGTGTTGTACAATCCTTCACTTCCAGCCTGGGTCCTATGTGCTTTAACAAGCAGCTCTGGTTCTCAGGCCACCTGTATGTCAGCCAGATTGCACATCTTCTTTTGGAACTTAATCCATTTGTGAGGTAACAAGAGAAACCACTGGTGCAGATCATCATTCAAATAGATTCTTACTTTAACCTCTTGCAACAACACAGAACAGCCGAGTCCTCTTCCATGAATCCTGCAGATGCTCTTTCAGTGGCTTGAAAGTAAGACTGTATCTTCTAAAGTGCCTAACTTGCTCCATGGGGAAGAATCTGACTAAAAATAGCTAGAAATAGCTAGCATTAAGTAAATGCATGTAACTTGTAGAATGTAGTTTCATCTGCAGACAGAATGAGGTACTCCCTCTAGCACTTCACTGTTCAGTCATGTATGAACTTGTAATTTTAATGTGCTACCAATGAATACATCTGACCACATTGGAGTTGTCCATTTGCTCCAAGAGGAAGAGGAATTAGGCCTTGGTGATTTTCTTATGCATTGCCACACAAAATTAAAGGCTTTATGTTTTCAGATAACAATGGGATCGCCTGAGAGAAGCTGTATGCTCAGTCATAAAAACACTCAAGCCCCCAGAGGTTAGCTAAGGATGCGTGAATAAGGCAAGTGAGCACAGTGTGCCTCATTTTAGGTACTGGGAGCCAGTGACTAGGTCCTATGCACCATATTGCCTCTCAGACACAGTCTAAAACTTTCAGCTTAGAATTCACATTAAGAAAACACAAAGTAGGGGCTGGGGTTGTGGCTCAGTGGTGGAGTGCTCACCTAGCATGCATGAGGCTCTGGGGGGGTTTGATCCTCAGCACCACATAAAAGTAAAAATAAAGACATTGTGTCTACCTAAAAGTAAAAAATAAATATCAATAAAAAGAAAAGAAAACAAAAAGTACAGAGATATACATAGTGGGTACTCAATAAAATCATTTTGTTTTCTATCCTGTGGTTCTCCATCATTAGGACTTATGATTTATCTAAAAGTTAACTCCCACAATTCTCAATAAGAACTTTCTTTCTCAGCTTAGCTTGTCTTTCTATGCCATTTTACTTCTTCTTGCTCATGCTGTGTGCCCATCATGAAATTCCATTCCCCAAATATCTACCATTCCAATTCTTGTCCATCTTTCAAAACCTAGCTGAAGTTCCTTGCTCCATGGAGCTCTTCATGTGCTTCATCCTCTAACAGACCTTTTTGTGAGTGCCAACAGTACTTGGCCTGAAGTCTCCATTTTGGCAGTTGAGAATAGCATGGTTGGACCCAGCTGTAGTCTGCTTGCCTCATGTGTGTGAATGTGAATTATCAACAGCTGAGAAGCTTTTGCAGAGCCAGGAAATATGTGTTCTTGTTAGTTTTGTGTCTTGCTTAGTGTTATTTGGTTCATACTGTAAAGTACTTAAAGAACTGTTGTCATAAATTGGTATTGAGAAGAAAAAATTTCCAGTTCTATTCCCTAAGTCACTGCTGACTCAACCTGTGACCTTTGTTTTACCTTTTTCTGAGCTCTAGCTCCTCTCTCTAGCACAATGGCAAGAACAATATTTATATACCCTAAAGGGATGTTTGCGGATTAGCCATAATGATTACAAAACATATAAAACTATGAAGAACTCTATTATTATAGGAATAATAATAATTACAGCTGTACTTGGTTAATACTCCAGAAATCATATAGAAGACACCTTCTCTGGGAGGAAAAGCCACCAACTATACTAGCAATTAGTCAATGATGAGTATTTAATTTCATTTTATTGCTTGTGATTTTTGTTTCTGTGCACAACTGGTGTCTAGTTGCTTCTTTGCCTTTTTAATGCAATCCCTGATGAATTTGGTTAAAGATTCATCCTTATTGGTTTTAGACTCCCCAAATCTGAATTGTAGACAGTGACACTATGACTATGTTTTGCTATCTTTCATCCTTGAGGCTTCCACTTAGGCCAGTGTTCCTCCCATGTTGGTTTTCATCTATCTCTGAGTAGTCTCAGACCCAGAGAGGTGTGGGTGGTACTGAGCATAAGTGGAAGCCAGGCAGCAATGGCATTTGAAGGTACACCAAGTGCAGAGTCCTTTGGTGAGTGCCTGGGACACAGACAGAGAGAAAACAAAACATGTACTTCCTTAGCTATGAAAGAATATTTGGTCCTTTTAGCCTGGGAAAGCTAGGAGAGGTCCCTAGAAACTTCCTGTCAAGATGCACATGCACATAATTTATTCAGGCTGACCATGCATTCCTGGTTGGAGGCAGAGATATGACCTCTAGATAGTTATTTTAAAGGAAGTATTCTTTGAGACTTATGTGTCCCTCTCTTTCCTTATTTATCTGACCACTGGAATACAATACACAATGAATTTCTATAAAGCCTCTGAGATTAAGTCAAAATTCTTATGTGCATGATTAATAATTTCTCTAAGTACATGAATGCATTTGATGCAAAAAGTAATTGAATGATAACACAATTTCCCTTTTCTTTCATCTATCCAGTTACTACAGGAACGTATTATCAATGTGCTGTCATTCATTAAACAAATATTTATGTGTCTGGACATCAAAATTAGAAAACAGGAGGAAATGGCTTTTTGATTATTATTATTTACTGTGTTTCATGTTCATCAGTTAGCAAGCACTGACTTTCTCCTTTTCCTGGAAGTTGGATTGCTGTACACTTATGTATTATGAGGTTTTTGTTGTGCCTTTTCTCTGAAGATCTTAACGTGAGTAGCTTTGGAAGGATTACAGGAAAATACAAGACATTTTGAGTACCACAAAGCATTCCTTTTTATGAGTACTGCATTTACTTTCAAAGTTTTTTGAATTTCTTCTTGGTGGAGAGTCACTTCCTTTCTGGCCCTGCCCTGCCCTTTTTCTATCCTCTGGCAGTGCTCCAAAGCTAAGCAGCCTCTGATTTTGAGGTACTGTGGATCCAGTTGGTAATCTCTGGCTTTCAGAAATGGCTGTCTTGGGATCTGCTACACAAGTAGGAAGTATTATTGGGAACTGCATTATATTTCTACATTGTTATTCTACACTGTTCTGAGTTTTAGATTTTTCTACTTTTGCTCTTTCTTTTTTATTGCTTCCTATTTCTGATTCTGTATTCAGCACACACCATAGGGTGCCAATTTAATTTTATTGGACCATTTAAAGGGCAAATAAACCTTTGTTTTTATAAGGAGAAGATAAAGGACCAATTATCCTGGCCCTCAATGTGTATTTGCTATTTGAGCATACAATCCAGTTATGCGTCTTTAGAAGAGATTTTGCCATTTGCACCTGCTTGCCTTATTCCCTGGTATATTGTTACTATGAAATAATACATTTGCTAGTAGATAACTTAGCTTTTAATGAACAGAGTCATTATTTTATTATATGTCATTGCCTTATTTATGTGCTAAACTCCCATTAGGTACAGGCCAAGAGCTGAGGGGAATATTCCACTCCTCTGAAATGAAGGGTCTTCTGATTTCAATATGTTTTCACAATGTATGAAATGATCAGTTACAGGTTGTAATTGGATTGTCATCCAATCAATTTCAGAGAGCCAAGGTGGTGTTTGCTGTCTGCCTGGAATATAATTTCCCCTAAGAAGCTCACCCTGAACTGATCCATTCGGTGGATAGTTATTGCTGCTATGTATCACTTTGCCATTCTACTTATAATAATACCATCAGTATTCCAGAGTCAGAAACATTTGTGAATTGAATTCCAGGAGAGGAAGAATGAATCCTTTTAAGGTAGAAGCCTTGGGGAGTGGCATAAGGACTGAGAGGGTATTTGTCATGGGGACAACTCTGTTGCTTTGTGATGCAGTGATAGATACAGAGATAATGAGGGAAGTGGCTGGAAATTCCCTACCCTGCTCAGGCCAAAATCACAGGCCAGTTTGTAAGGGGATCAGTTAGACTTCTACTACTGGGCAGATTCTTGGCATCCAGGTAGTAAGTAGCATCTGGGAGTGTGAAGGCTTATAAGGAGGAGGAGCCACAGAAGGGAATAGTCCCAGGCAAACCTGAGACAACAATATCATTTCCATATATAAGGATAACATTACTTTTCTAGGACCCTAGAGTGTTGCTTATGAAAATAGAAGGAAGCAAGAAGAAAATGAGTGCATATTTTTGACTATAAAACAAGGACTTTTATTTTCCTCATTTTGGTGTGGTATTTCCTTTCAGAAAAGGAAAACATGGAAAAAAAAGGTAAGTATGTAGGAATTATTCATCGGAGTCCTTCTAGGTTCTATCAACAAGCTAACAGCTTTATATAGCTAATACTTCTCAAATACTTAATATTCATGACTTCAACCTCTGATCATCAAATTCCCTGGCAGAAGACATCCTGCTCCTTCTTTCATTTCTAGATCTTAAGCATAAAAGGGCTTAGGTAGGGATAAAGGCAGAAATAGTAGCAATGGCTCTTCAAAAGAGGTAAGGAGTCATTGAATTCTACATATTCAGTAAATGCAGACAGATTCCTTAGGAACTGAAAGTCTAGCAGATTCTCAAGATGCCAGACTGATCTGTAGGACTTCTGCAAGGGGCAGTAAACCAGTAAGAATGGGACAGCTGGTGTTTTAGTCAGCTTTTTTGTTGCTGTGACCAAAAGACCTGACAAGTACAATTAGATGAGGAAAAGTTTATTTGGGGACTCATGGTTTCAGAAGTCTCAGTCCATGGCCAACTCCATTACTCTGTGCCCAAAGCAAGGCAGAGTATCATGGCAGAAGAGTGTGGTGAAGGAAAGCAGCTCAAGACAGGACAGTCAGGAAGCAGAAAGAAACCTCTGCTCTGCAAGAGCAAAATATATACCCTGAAGGCATTGCCACCAGAGACTTACCTCCTCCAACCACACCCTACCTGCCCACAGTTACCACCCAGTTAATCCATTCAAGTGGATCAATGTACTGATTTGATCAATGATCTCATAACCTAATCATTCAACTCTTAATGTTCTTGCATTGTTTCACATATGAACTTTTGAGGAAAACCACATATCCAAACCATAACAGCTAGAGATCTGGGGTACTAATGGGTTAGTATAAAGACATGAGACCTGGAAGAAATCTGGGAGATAAATAAGAAATTGAGGCTCAGAGAAGGCAAGTGATTTTCAAAGTAACATAACTTGACCAATATTATATAGATAGCAAATGCTAGTTAGGAAATGAACCTGGAACTATTTGAAATGCCTTCATGGTGACTAAGCAGGGCCTATAACATTTGGAAGGCTATTCAGAAAGAGGTATCCTTAGGCTTAAGTGTTATGTCAGGAAGAGTTATCAAACTTGGGAAGCATGGAAATGGCAGTGAAGATGAATAGTTAGAAGCATACTATGGTTTCCAGATGAGGGGTAATAAGGACCTAAATGAATGGGACCTAAAGGATAGATACCTTGAAGGCATTTTGTCCAATGGCTAAGTAGACTCTAGATGAAGATTGCTTTGGCTGGACTTCAACTTTGCCAAATATTTACTTAGCATTCACTTTGTACCAATCACTGTTCTCTGAGCAAGATGACCACAAATCTTTGTCATTACAGTGATTTTATTCTTGTGAGGATAGATACTGTTGTGAGAATTAAATGATATAATCCATATAATAATATGGATTATAGTGCCTGTAACAGTGTGAGGATAGATACTGTTGTGAGAATTAAATGATATAATCCATATAATAATATGGATTATAGTGCCTGTAACAGAGTTGCTTTTATTATTATCACATTGCTTGCAAATGATCATGCTTAATATCAATTCATTTAAAAATTTTATCATGGTAAAATAAATATAATATGAAATTTACCATGTTAACCAGTTTTAAGTGTACAGTTTTGTGGTATTAAATACATTTATAATGTTGTACAACCATCACCATCATCCATCTCTGTATCTCTTTTCATATTGTAAAAATGGAACTTGGTATCCATTAAACAATCATTCCCCATTCTTCCCTACCTCTGGCTTCTGGCAACTACCTTTCTACTTTCTTATTAATAGTTCATTTTAACCTGAGGTGAAAGCAGGGGGCTGGATTATGGGTACATTCAAGGCAATGAAGCAAAAATTAGGACTTCTGAGAGCTTCAGAATTATCCTTCTAATTGTCCTGTCCTTGTGAGGTTGGCAACTGCTGCATAGTATTAGTTGTTTGTGTTGTGGTTAGGGCATTTCTAATAAGGGCTGGAAGGGGTTATGATCTGGCTGTTACCGACTAACATGTTATTTTCTGCATATATATGTGAAAATTTCATTATTCTATATTTCTCCTTTGAATTGTGGACTTATTTTCAGTGAGCATCACTTAAATTTGACTGCTTTGAATATGGATTTATTTTATTTCAGGTACCATGCAAAAGCATGAGGATATGACCTTTATAGTTGCTTGAAATGCTGATTATCTGCCTTAGTATATGACATTGGTAAATAAAAATAACTGTTTAAATAGAGAAGTGATTTAATAAGCATTTTAAAAGTCCAGATGACTACAATGACTTTCTCCACACTACACTCCAATGCTTCTGAAAAAATAAACTAGACTGGAGATCTTGCTGCATTATAGAAAGGGCAGGAAGTTTTGATTCTGACAGGAGAAACATTTGGGAGGTAGATCTGCTTTGGACTGACAGTACATTTCCATATGCTATCTAGAATATTTTCTGTTTTCAAACCTCTATCACTAGCCACATGGGACAAACTTTACCTAAGTAGAGAATTTACCCTAATCTTTCATTTCTTAAACCATGGCTTGTCTTATTCCTTCAACAAGGCTACATTGCTTTTGTAACTTTCTATACTTATCCTTTATAGTGAGGATCAGATTTATAAATATAAATATTAATTTATTATTTGTTTAATGTTTGTCTTCCCCAGGGTTATAAGGACAGATATGAGATCTACTTATGTATTCCATACTACCTGAACTTAGCACAATGCCTGGCAGATAGTAAGTGCTCAAGAAATTTAGTTGACTGACTGACTAGATTAATTAACAAGTAGCATTTAGGAACTCTGGAATCTGATCCTACCTCTGTTATTTTCTGGAGATTTGGCCAAAGATATATCACTTGGCCTCTCTAAGCCTGTCTCCTCCCTGAAATAATGAGGATCCAATGATTACTAAGGTTCTCTCTGGCTTGAATATTTTACATTTCCTTTAAAATCAGGTTTATGGTTCTTTATCACAGGAGAAAATATTTCGATTAAACTAAATGGAATTTGCTGCCACTTTTTTCCTGAGATCTCCAGTGTGCTAATATTTTGAATCGTCATGATTAAAAAAAAAAGGCAGGTTTAATTAGTGAATTCCTTTCAAAGGCTATTACCTGGTGGACAATGTTGATTTGTTTTGGAAAAGACTAGCAATTTGCCCTTTGCAGAATTCACTTCTCTGATCACTTGTTCTTTGTTTAGCTTTTTCCCCCTTTTTAATGATTTTTTAATTCTAATTTGATATATATGACAGCAGAGTGCATTACAATTCATATTCTACATATACAGCACAATTTTTTTATATCTCTGGTTGTACACAAATTTACCTCTAAGATTGGTGCTTTTAAATGAAGATCTTCATCATTTTTGTGTTTGAAACAAAAAGAAGGGAGGGCGGTTTATGATGGTAAGCAGTTATAAGTAAACAGCTGCCAGCTTTTTTTCCTGCTATTTTACTTCTTTTGCCAATTAAATAAGCAGCTCTAAGTTTTGTTTGGGCCCCAGCTGGACCATAGAACTAGGATCTTGAGGATGTGTCATAACCATCTTTGTATCCACAGCAGCCAGCACAGTGCCAGGTTCAGAGTAGGTGTTCAAAATGTCTACACAATTAAATAAAGTGACAGCTGGGAGGCCCTACACATAGGTTGAGTAGGCAATTTTCTCATATTTTTGTTATTTTTATAATTTATACTCAGTTAACTTGCTAGAATGATTTGAAGCAGAGCTTCCCACATGGTACAGTTTGAGGAATACCAAAATGCTCCTATATGGCCATGAATAGATCCCATGACAACCTACTCAAGTTCCATAAATTTCTACCAAACTGCTTTAGGTTGGCACAGAGTGTTCATTAAAATGAAAATATTATATCCAGATTCCCTGGAATTAATGAGATATTAGTGATTATTACTACCTCAGAATAAATTAGTTTTGTATTAAAGGACAGGGTCCTGGAATCATAGGACACAAGATGGCTTAGTTTTGATTAGGACCTTAGGGTTGAATTAGGAAAACTGCAGGTGCTCTTCAGGAGATTAGGGAGCATCACAATAAGCTTCCCTCAAGTAGCTAGTATTCATGAGGACCTTGGCCTTGCCCATTTTCAGGTGTCAACAAAAGTCCAGTGGAATACTGAAAAACATCTGGGACTACTCTACCATGGCAAGAGAGGGTGTGCTCCTCCAGTAAAAATTCTGCAAAATGGTCCTTAAGTATAGGAACTAGAAATTCTTTTGTCTCTCTTCCAATTCATACATTTAGCAAACACCCCTGTGTTTTAGCATTCCTACTCCCCCCTCAGTACCTGATTAGTGATCCAGCTCCCTTGGGCAACTTTAGTCCCTGTGGAACATATTTGCTTCATAATAATCATAAGTATGAATGTCACTGAGACAATAGGAGAAATATGAGAAATAATGAAATCATTTCATGAGTACTCATTATTTGCCAAACACCATGCTGGGCCCCTATGTATGTCATCTCAACTCAGGTCCACTTAAGTACAAAATATATGATCTTTCTGCTAAGCTACTATGACTCATCTTACTCAGCCAATGGCCCTCTTTTCCATCTGCGGTAACACATCACAGACTGAAAACCTCTGTGATCAACCACTGAACACTTAAGGAGATGACTGTATGTCCCATGTTGTATAGATGCTTTGGAGGAAACAGAAAGAGAAAATATAATACCAGATAAGTACCTTGTTTTTAAAGTTGGCCTCTGTCCTTCACTCTTCCTCAGTTTCCTTTCTCTAGTTCTTGGGCAGACATGAATCCTCTAAGTAAGCCAGGAGATGGATGCTGAAGGAATGAGTATATTGCATTTCCTAACACAACATGCTATGTGGCTAGGTTAGGGGATAGGCTATTAAGATTGATTTAAAGTTTAATTTAATGGACATTCCTTATAGATATAAAAGTTCAAAGAAGTAAATACAATGAAATTCATGGCATACTGGCAATGGAAGGAACAAACTATGGTATTCTCTAATAATTAGATATCTCAAGAGTATTTTACAGCTTCAGGGTCATCATGATGAGTGTAGTATAAATAGTATACATGGTATAGGGGAAATGAAATCCACATGGAGAGTCAGAGGACCTGGATTGTCATCTTAGCAGTGTAACCTCAGGTCTACCTCGGGCCTCCATTTCTCCATCTGCCAAGAAAATGTGTCAGTCTCTAATCTCTAAGGAGTTTTCCAGCTCTCAGATTTCCCCAATGCAAATTTTAACTACCTAGCATGGAGACAGGCAGGGTCCTGGTGGGTTGAACACAGTTTCTAGCATTTCACACCAGGGAGATATTTCTCTTTTTTGAATTAAGTATGTATGTTGCCTGTGGCCATCAGGCTCAATAAAGCATGTGCCCCATTTTGTAAACATGTGTTGTATAATTAAACCAACTGCTTTACTGACCTCTGTGTTGAACTATCCTCCTAATCTGGCAACCCTAACTTTTCTTCATCAACAATATTCTAATTTTCCTAGGTCTCTAGCAATCCAAAGGAGCCACTCACTTTACCCAGCCTTGTTAGGACGATTGCTTGAGTTGGACCTTTGGACTAGATATATTTTATATTTGCTTTCCTAAGTGCTGAGGGGTGAGGTATAGGAGTGAATGATATTGGACATGGTGAGGCATTGTCATTAAACCTCATATTCAGACATCTGCTTTTGATTGGATCCTTGGTATTAGAAGGCATCACTGAGGCCAGGGAGTGAACTCAATGGTGTTATTAAATCTTTCCATATAAACATTCATTTTTGCCTCCCATGCCAAGTGCTTCTACTCTTTAACAAAGTCCATTCTAACCCCTAACCAAATTCCCAACCACCAAAGTCATGGTTTCATGCCACTGGACCCATTAGCTGGCCTTGGGCTTACCCCCAGCATGGCAGTGTTTCAAATTGCTACTTGGAAATGCTCTCTTGGACCTTTAAGGCCCTCCTAGACACCCTGGAACTCAGTAAATGTACAATAATACAATTTACCATAATGTCTTTTCCCTTTTCAAGCAGCCCAGCTGTCTGTGATCTCCAAGTCCCAGCTCACTATATTTGATGGAGAGTGTATTTAAAATGAGCAGCTGAAATAGCCCCATAAAATGTCTCTTCCATATCCTTTTTATCCCCTCATTGACAAGCATAGGGCAGCTCCACAGGGTTGGTTGCTGAGAGGCTGACGACATTGGGGCAACAAGCCCATGCTATTATGATAATTTCCATTATTCCTTTTTTTGCTGCTCTGTTATTGTTATTGAAGCAATTTTTTTTCCTAAGAGGTGCCAGAGGGACAGCAGGAGAATCTGGAAGGCTCTAGTCTCTATTCTAAAATGGAAACAAAGGCTTAAAAGGGAAAGTTCAAAGAGCCTTGAATGCAACTCCTTCCTCATACCCAAGACCTTTACTTATCAATCTTTAGCCAGTTGTCTTCAATGTCTTCACCAAAACTCAGAATATCTACTCTTGTTCCTATTGACCGAAAGGGATGGTTATAAAGCAAGGAAGACACCACAGAAGTGACTACACTTCCCAATACTTAAACCATTTGACTCCACCTATGATAAGAGAATTATACAAAATATGGCAATATTATGCCTCCCAAACTGATTTACTCCAGGCAATAGAGAAAAGTATCTACGCCAACAGTGACTAAAAGTCAAGTAATTGGGCAATTGTGTTTCACTCTGTGACTTATATACAGTTGATTTTAAATTCTAGGCCTACATCACCTTGTCTTCCCTCATCTCTAGAATATCTGGGTCTGGAAGATAGTAGGTTCTCAGTAAGTGTTGACTGACTTATTCACACTTCTTGGCTACCTATCTTGGTGATGAGTCCTTTGAAATCCACTAATAAGCTAGAAAATGTTTCTTGGATACTGTCTTTTTATTCATCTGTCCATTCATTCAATGTTTACTTTATTGAATATCTCCATTGACAGGTATTGCAATAAGTTTTGAAGAGACAAAGGTGAAGAAGGTATAGTCCTTGCCTGAGTAGCTCAGTGTACATGACAAGAACCACAACAGATAGAAAAGAAGTAATATGTTTTGCCTGCCAAATAACTCATGTTCTAGTTGAGGGGACAAACCTTAAACAAAAATGATTCAATAACAACATAACATATTATGAAATCTATGACATTAAATCGTTTAGCCTAGACAAATAAGTGAAAAAAGGGACCTAAGGAGGAGGAATTTGTAGGTTTCAGGACATGCAAAAGATAATAAAGGCAGACTAATTTGAGAAACAAAGGTAAGAAGGCCCTAAATCTAAGCAAAAATTAATGCCAACAGCAGGTTTTCGCAATCATATAAAATGTAATTGAAAATAAATATTATCCTAAGTGTGTCAGGGTGGGGGTGGGGGGAAGGACAGGGAGTTAGAGTTAAAAAGTGTATTCATATGATTTAACACATCCTAAAGCTTCAACTCCTTTCTGTTCTCATAGTAAATGGCATACAAGAATGACTATTTGCATATTGTATTGTTCTTTTGGGATCTCAGTGGAATTTTTTCAATGTTCTCTGCTTTTTTAATTCTTATTTTTAATATCATGAAGATTAAAGTTATTATCAGTGGAGAACCCCATCTCTCTTCATCCCATTTGTCTTTCAGAATCTAAATTGAAGTAAAAGGTGCTGGTCCCAGCCTTTGTTCAAGTTAGTAATGGGTATGATTGGTTATCAAATAGACAACAAAGATCAGCTCATTAGCAGATCCCCAACACCTTGTTTTGAAATGGGTAGTGTGTGTGCACAGAGATAAAATTCACCAGAGATTTGGGACATAGCATCTATATTCTCAGAGTATCTTTCTCCGAAAAACTGAAACCATTCTAGGCAGTCATACAATTAGAACTCTAGTTTTCTGTAGTTCTTAAAATCTTCCTGTGTTCCAGAGAATTATTGGAAGGGAAACTTTTAAAAAATGTAGACAAATGAAACAAGAATGGGAAAACATGCAAAACTGATTTTAATTTTATTTGGACGAACCCCCATAATTATTTTCTAAACTTTTGGAACTGGTGTTGTCTTAATTTTTATGAAAGTGATAATAACTTCAAATGTCTAGTTTCCATACTCACTCACTATTGACATGTGTCTTCTTCTGGGTCTTTTCTAGGAATAAGTAAAGGGAAAAATGAGTGTTTACCTTTTTTCAAAGAACAGGGATTCTATTTAACTATGCCAGAATTTGGCTTTTTCAAAAGGATATTCCTTATCAAGGGATATTAAACAGATTACTATAGGTTGAGTATGAAACATAATCTTTCAGGAATTCATGACTAAAATGGAAGTCAAGAGATTAAGGTGGATTATAGGTAAAAGGGGGAAAATATTAGAAATGCCATTAATTTAAATATTTAATGGGAATGGAGTTTGGAATGAATCAAATATCTAGGGTCCCAATTTCAAGGCATGTTGTTGAACCTGACTCAGAGAATGGTATTTTTAAGCATGCTGGGTTCAATCACCATTACATGTTTAAAGTTACTGCTTGCTCTATTAAATTATTATCACATTAATTGAATCAACCTATTTGCCAAATGTTAAAGTAGAAAAGGAATCTTTGGGTTTATCTGGCAAAAAAAATTGAGTTGTGCTTTTCAAAACATGAATTTGTTGGGAATAAAGATGTGATAAGTTCAGGTTCAAGTTAAAAAGTCTATTCATAAAACTTTTGGTTACCCCGATTGCTAATACAATGATTTGACTACAAAGAGTGAAATTCATTACATAACCCACTTTTTGTGCCTCTGAAAGGAATCTCAAGATCCAATAAAGGAAGAAATTGTCCATTTAGCAAGTGTTCTTAGAGCTTCCATGCTATGGTTAATTTATTCAGTAACCATTTATTGAGTGAGTGCAAATCTGTGCAAGACCACATGCTACACACAGAAAAAAACAAACATAGCTAACTTTTGTTGAGTGTTTATTATGCATCAGACACTATAAGTGTTTCATACGCATTATCTCATTTATCCTTTCTGCAACACTGTTGTTACCTCAGTTTTACATATGAGAATGCTGAGACTTGGAGACATTAGTTAACTTGCCCAAGATTGCATATCTAGTAAGTAATGAAAGCTGGTAATCAATCCCAGGTCCATGTGAGGCCAGGGTCTGAGATATTAAATATGAAGCTGAAGCAGAATTCCAGCCCTTAAATAAAGAGCTCTTACCCAGAAAATTATAAAACAATGTATTTGGGTGCTAAAATAATGGTCTGTAGAAAGCTCAAGAGTCCAGAGAAGACCACAATTAATTCTTTCTGGAGATTTTATATAGGAAGTGATATTTTAATTGGACAAGATGATATTTTTAAAAATGGGATATAGATAGGGGAAGGAGGGAAGATTCTTCCAGCCATATGAATTAGCACGAAACAAAGAACTGATACATGAGCTAGCATAGCAAATATGAGGAGTGGTTCAGCTCCAGATAGGTAGAAATGAGGTGTTGAGGAGTGGTAAGAATAACAGAGGAGATACCAGAAATTAAACTAGAAAGATAAAATAGGGCCAGCTTTTTAGAGATCTTCAATGACATGGGATAAAGAGTAGATTTATTCTATAGATGGAAGACTCACTAAAAGAAGGAAGACTCACTAAAAGATTTAAAACCGAGTGGCAATATCAGATATATGCTTTCAAGAGAAAACTCTGAAAAAATTGAGGAAGGTAGACTAGAAATGAGAAGGAGACTATAGGTTGGGAGACCAGTTAGAAAGTTATTGTAGCAATTGAAATAATACAAGAGAGAGGAAGCTGACTGGCAATGGCGATAGGAGTCTGTTGGACTTCCTAGTGCAGATGTTCAAAAGGTAGTTGACAACATGGGCTTAAGGTTTTGAAGAATGATTAAGAGAGAGATTATTTGAGAGTTCCATAAGTTATAGCAAAGGTACATTTGTAAAAGTGAGAAAAGATCCAAGAAAAATGTCCATCATTTAAGAGATAGATAAAGGAATACTAGTTTAGATAACCTACTGAAAATTAAAAAGAGAAAAATAGAATCTGGAGAGAGATCACATCACCAAAAGCAAAGGAGGAAAGGATGGTCAACAGTGTCCAATAGTTACTGAGGTGTCAATAAGAATCAGAATGGAGAGTGGCCACAGGACTTAGCTATCAGGAGATCATTGGTATATTAACATGAGCAATTTCAGCAGAGTGGTAAATATGAGAGGCAGGTTTAAAGAATGAATGGACAAAATGAATTGATGACTACTTTTCCAAGGTATTTGGCAATGAAGGGAAGAACGATCTCTCATACTGTTGACAATTTGACCAAGGGTCTACAATAAAATACCTCTATACTTTCCTCTCATTGAAGGGTAATGAAACTATGTATAACTAAAAGGCCACAACAGATTTTAAGTTTACAAATCTGTACTTTAGGATCTTGGTATTGTGGGAATTTTTCATTCAGATTCCTGTTCTGGGCTTTCTGCCACTCTTGTCCTGCCACACTTTCAGCTCTTCTCATCTGCACATAGAGCAGGCAAATGTTTGTGGTAAGTGCTTCTAGAATAAAGCCATCTTATGACCTTGAGAGACATTCTGTTCCCTGCAAGGCATTCACAATATTCTTTTGAAAGAGAGCCTTCCTTTAGCAGCCCTATGTTCTGAAAAAGCATTGTTGATAGAATGCTAGTGGTTAAAAAGGACCATGTCTTTTTGAAAATAGCCCAGAATATTTTAATCTGACATTTCTAAATCTTTGACATGTCTGTTCTTCAGCAAACCTAGAGCTCGGGGATATTTTGACAGGTTAAGAAAATGCTAAGATGTCACTATATTGGTCTTCCCAGCTGATGAGGCATTGGTTCTTGCTGTAGCATTCAAGGGCCATAATGCAGTTTGTATGTTAAATCAATAGCTTATAAAATTCCTGTGTAACTGTTGGCTTATTATTTAAAGCAAAGGAAGAACAAATCAATTCCTTAAGTGTCAAGGACATTCTTGACAAAGGGCTGAATGGAATGGGCAGGCTCAGTGCCACGAGAGAGTCCAATGAAACGGAAAGTTGTGCATTTTGCTTACAGATTCCTTACAGATCAGCAAGAGCCCTCCAGTCTGCTCATATTAGCTTGTTGAGCTTTCCCAGCCTAGAAGCAGGGCAGGCCAGCTAGTGCTTTGGGGATACATCCTGATATCAGGGGAGCTTCTCTGGTGACAAAATGACTCACATAGCATTAAAAAGTAGATCTAAATAGCACTGCTTAGGAGCCCCAAGAGTAAATGAAGTTTTAAGTCAATAGGTAAATGGGGTGAAACAAGATGTTAGGCTATGGAGCAACTCAATGAAGAACTTGTAGCATGTGGTATTAGAGAGGAAAGTGGAGAACAGGCAGAGCAGCCCCAATATTGTGAGAGATCAAGCTATAGTCAGCATATTGATTTTCAGAATAAGAAGTGACCTCATCTAGCCCAGTAGTTCTCAACCCTGGCAACATGTCAAACTCACTGGGGAGTTAAAGAGAACACTGATGCTCAGACCTTACCATACACCAGTTAAATTAGAAACCCTGGGGAGAGGATCTAACACCAACATTTTTAAAAGCTCCCCAGATGATTCTCATGTTAAGTCAGTGATAAGAACTACTGATATAGCTCTACACTGTTAGGTTTAAAAGGAGGAAAACTAAGGCTTCAAAAGGGAAGATGTCTTCTTCTAGTTCCTCTGGTTGGTGGTATTAGATTTGAGACTAGAACAAGTGTTATTACTGTGGAAACTGCGAAAGTGAAGAGTCTTTCAGGAGCTATCATTAGATACATCTCAATTTTTTATCTTTTTGGAAATATAATCTCTGATAAAATATTCCAATGATTCTAAAAACATTAGGACATTGAAGACATACATTTATCATTGCACATGGTTAGAGAATGGTCTTCATTCATTCATCATATATTTTGTATGTCTGCTATATGTTAAGTAATATAAGTATTAGATGATATGGGACATTTTAGAAGGGTCTTGGTCTTCAATGATCTCTGTGCCACGGAGCTGAGGAGAAGGAGACAAGATAAGGCCATGGATGAGTTTGATTCCATGGGAAGTTCAGTTGCTTTATTAATAGACAACAGCTCTGTTTCTTGATCACATAGTCTTCCCTTATTGAACAATGAAACGGAAGTTTAGTACTTGCAAGGAAGTTTGCAGAAGTTAGTCAAGTATAACAAGTTGGGTGGTCATAGTGAGGGTCACTTAGGAAAGAAAGGGCAAAGATCAGTCTCACTGTCACCCAAGGGTTGGGCACCATTTCTGAGAGAGGGAATGTGGTTTGGGGAAGTGGTGCATTTTCTTGCAAAAGACATGGGTATGATAAGGTCACATACTTTGATTTGAATCCCAGTTGCCCCCATTATCAGCTGAATGCCTGGTGAAACAAATTTCTGGGCCCCATTATCTTTGTATGAGATGTCTGAAAAAATAAAATGTTGAAATTACCCTTTCTTTGACTCCTCTTCTCAGGGGTCTCACCCTTCCTTTGGTGAAGGCTGAAAGGAATAGGGTTTAGCTACAGCAGTAGTCTGTCACTGGCCCAGAAAGAAACTACATGTCTGCAGTACTCTGGATTTTCTCATACACATTTCCCATATTTTTGCATTTATATGAATCAGCCCTCCTGTGTTTGTTCCCCCTTGTATCTCCCCTTGGATTTCTACCCAGTACCCTCTCTCCAGGCAGTATTTATGTCCCCTGGGAAGCCCCACAGTGCTGCTACTTTAAACCCAATGTAAATGTGTATGTCTGCCTTTCTGTAGTGTCTCATTTAGCATAGGAAATTGTTTGGATTTATTGGTTACATTTTAAGCACCTATGTATTCCTTCTGGGGTGATAATCCTTACCTTAAATGTTTGCCATTGTGCTTGTATGATATAAATTATGGAAATAATCACATGTTTGCTTTCCATTTTATCTAATAGGTACAAGTTGATGTTTAACTGTTGTGCATTGTCATTTGTACTTTGAATTCTATTTTGTGTCTGCAAGCTTGTTTCCTTTAGGAACAAATCTACTTATTCCTAAAACAAAATTAGAATTTGAGCATAGTGTTATATTTTGTCATTTTTGTCCCTCATCATTTTACATGTGACAACTAATATCTCCTTCATAGGATTCCCGTAGGATTAATGAAACTAATGGATATGAAAGTGCTGGACACATAAGAGGTGCTAGATAAATTCTGTCAAGTACTCCTTGAACATTTCTGAAGACAGACATACTTCCTCACACATTTGGAAGGTACTGGAGTGTTCAAATAGTTTTCATATCTATAATAGTATTTTCTCCCTATGCCAACCCATGAGGTAGGTAGCAGTGTCATCCCTATTTTGTAAATGACGAAAATCAAATAAAAGAATGTGCCTCCCTTAATGTTACCAAAACAGTTATTAGAATTACCAGCAGAACTCAGACCTTCCAGATTCAGATATAGGGCTCTTTCTTCTTCCCTTTGTAACAAAGACAATCCATTTACATTAGTACAAGGTTGACAGTAGCCAACGTGCATTGGGAAAAAAAAAATGAGCTTATATCTGAGGCAGAATGAGTGATTTCTTTCTTGAGATACAAATAAGGACAGCAAGCAGAATCTCAGTGTATATTCACCTGTACCACAAGATTACCACCAGTTTGGGTCTGCTGATTAAATAGAGATCTTCCATAATCAGTATTCTTCCCTACCTACATTCATTAACACACTTCCAAAGCAATTCTTCAAGCTATTTCTATAAGTTATGGTTTGGATTCCAGGTGTCCTCCAAAAGCTCATTTGTGAGACAATGCAAGAAGATTTAGAGGTAAAATGATTTGGTTATGAGAGCCTTAACTCAATCAGTGAATCAATTCCCTGTTGGGATTCACTGGATGGTAACTGTAGGCAGGTAGGGTATGGCTGAGGAGGTGTCTCTTGGGGCTTGCCTTTGGGGTATGTATTTTGTCCTTGTTCAGTGGAGCTCTCCCTGCCCTAGTACCATGCTCTGAGTCACTTTCCACCACTACACTCTTCCACCTTGATGTTTTGCCTCACCTTGGGCCCCAAAGCATGGCATTTACTGTCTATGGATTAACACATCTGAAACTATGGACCTCAAAATAAACATTTCCTCCTTCCATTGTTCTTGTCAGGTCTTTTTGTCACAGCAGCAAAAAAGCTGACTAAAACAATATATGAAGAATATGAATAGTTTGGCCAGGATTTTCTTATAGGTTGAGGCAGCTCAAGCTAACCTTGCTGTGGGTTGTTTGTTCCCCCCCTTTTTTTCACTCCCAACTCAGTAGCTGATTCATCATATGACCTTGAACAGAGGTTTTTGTTCTAAACTCAGCACTTGAAGCAAGAGGCTAAGAATACAGACCTGCTCCCTGGGTGCTCAGGTGGACTAGATAATTTCTGCTTTTCAAATGTAAAGGATTTTCTAGTGAGTCCCATGGGGCTGAGGATCCCCTGAGGTGATGTGACAGGGGGCTGGCCCATCATGCCCACAGCCTGTGTCTGCTGTCCCCATCTGAGTCTAGGCTGCTTGCCAAGTGCTATTTTGGAAACAGGGCTCAAGTCATCTACCTTTTGAAGGTCATAGATGTTCTGCTTCATGAGAATGCATGGGGCCAAGTGAATTGAGACAAACCTCAGTGTCACTACTGTAACTTTAAGCAAAGCGATTATGGTTCATATTTGTGGACACAACCTGTACCTGGTACTTGCTTGGCTTGATATTGTGGATGATATTCACATGAGAAGGCACAGGAATCTAATCAGAATAAGTTCCAGGGGTAGCCTTGGAACAAGAACCTGTAGGCCTTTTCCTGTGCCAGGCATTACCCTATTAGTCATTGGATCTTATGGAGGTCTGTGGAATCTTTGAGTAGCATCTGAAGCAGCCAGAGCAAGGGTTAGTGGCTATTTATCAACTGGTAGAGGAATATTTAATATTTTGACAACAGGTGTGCCTTACTAGTCAGTTTAGTCAAAATCAACCTTGTGCTTTTTTATTGAATGAATGGATCAGATTGCTTGGGAGTCATTACATTACAGATTAATCAATGAGGTATGTCTATGGTATTGCTATTCCTATAAACACTTTTTTTTTTCAGTAGTGCATTTCCTGGGTAAAGTTAATTCTACTTCTTGAGCCCTGAAAAGGGGTGAAGGATGGAGGTTATGGGTAGGTTCATTTTAAGGAAAGCAAAATTTTAGATGGCCCAGGAAAAATACAGTATCAATTTAGCAACTTCATTTTGCCTTGCACAGACTCAGTAAAGGCACAAGTGCAAAAGACAAAGCAAAAATCACAGGCAAAATACCTGGCTTTTTTTTTTTTTTTTTTTTTTTTTAGAAACAGACACATCTCTGTGAATGGATTGTAAGCCATGATAGTAACATCTCTTGTAATCAGATTGCTTCCATCCCCTAAACCAGTCATAGTACCTTCTATCCTATTTTTAGGGATAAGTAGGCAGCGATTTCCACCGTGTGATGAACACTGTATCAATGGTCCCCCGTCCCCAAGTACCATTTTCCCGAGCTAATACAAGCATAAAGTGTTATTGTTAGAAATTCATTCTTTGTCAACCAGGTTGCTCTAATTTGAAGAGGTGAGGATTTAGCCATGACAAATTTACACATAGTAGCTAATAAGTCCCCAGCTGTTTCTTTTGGGAAGTAGACAAGAGAGCATTCAGGAAGGATTCAGGACAGAAACTTATGATGGGAAGAAGCAAGGAGACAAAGGACTAGAGATTTTGGAGGTATCATGAGACACTTTGACAGAATAGAGCCACAGGGAGTCTTAAGCTGCCAGAGAAATGCGTCCTAATGTTAGGAGTGTGGGGAGACAGAGCTATAGAATTGGAAGGAGGAAGAAACCAAAGACAAGCTTAGTCATTTGCCAGGCCTGCACTTGCACAAGAAAGCTGAGGTCACAGCGATCTTTGTTCAGAGAAGTCTCTTTAAAATGACGGTAAGGTCCATTTGGAGTTAGCATCACTAGATGCTTTCTTAGACATTCTGGAACTCAGCACTGCAGACTATATACTTTTCTTCTGAAAACTAAGTTGTGACTCAGCACATTATGTTAGGAAATCAGACCCACCACAAGTCAAACGGTTTCCTCAATAGTCTACAGCCTCTAACAAGCTGCATAACCTAAATGCCAGCTGTTTCTCTCATCTTCAGTCATCTTAGAAAAAGCTTCTACTGCTGATCATTATCTTCTTCCTTCCAGCAAATCCCTGTCTCCCAAGTCATGCCCAAGTGCTACGTATACAGCTGATGCCATGGGCAAGCCTTCCTGGTTATATACTCTTTTATTTAGCACCTTTGGAGCAGTGTAAGGTTTTGAAGACTTTTTAGCAGGCAATTTTTGTGTTTTTTGGGGGGTTGCTTTTAAAAACTTCTTCCTCACAGTTTGATAATATGGTCAATCTCTTTAATTCCTGTATTTACTTCCTCAACCCCAGGTGGTGATATCACAAATTAGCAGTTTGCAATCTGTTGGAAGTAGTTCAGATGAAGTTCTTGTATCTTGGGACCCACATAAGAAGGCATCTTGGTGCACTGGATCTTAATTTGGTTTTAGGCTTTTGGCCAGATAGATATCTGTAGGGCTGGCTTATGCTTACACAAAAAGGGAGGTATTGCTATACAAAGAATTGAATGTGGGGTCCTCAAGGAGCTCTCTGCCTGAGATCCCTCCCTTCATTGGAAATCCTCTCACAACATAGACTCTTTGGAGTAAAAAGTACTCTGTTGCTAAGAGACAGCTGTTTAATTGCCAATATGTGACCCTGATAGGGACCACACTGACTCATGAATTGGTGCATCGGCACAGATCAGTTATCATTAAATGGCAAGGCAGAGCAATGCTGAGGAAGCAAGACACTGCTTTGAAAGACAGTAGGTTATTAGGGAAAGTCTGAGAAAAGCAAACCTGTTGGGGCTTGGGGGGTAACCTGGAGGTGGCAGGAAATGCTTGGCCAGCTGGCTTCAGTGTTGGCATTGCTGATGCTCTCAGGAGAGAGGGGTTTTGAAAGTGGAATAGGGACATGTCAAGGATAAAATGTGTCTGCTTCCTCTTTTGCCAATGCTGAGGACAGGCAGTTTGTCTTTCTGTTGCTTCTGTCCTCCATCCTCTCCTCCATTATCAGGGTGTTCCAGGTTCTTACAGAGCGTTTTTCTTGGCTGCCTTATGAGAGGTCTGGCTCTGGGGACTGGCTGGGCTTTCTCAATTCTCCTGACTCATCCTGCAGACTCACTGTCCTCTTCAGCGACCTTCTGAGGGCCCTGAGCTCATGGCCTTGACTTTGGTGGCTCAGGGAGGTCTCTGATGAGGGGGAGTTTGCAGCTGAACTATGCTGCAGTTTTGTTGGCTTTGCAAGATCTGAACACTATTTGTTCTGCTGGGGGGAAAAGGCAATGCAGAAATGTCCATGGTCCTGTCAGCACCTTTTGCCCTTTAGCAGCATCAGATAGTACTGAAAGGCTATTTGAGGAGTTAGACATTAGGAATGAAGCACAGTTGTCCAGTGGATTCTAGGCTAAACAACTGAAACCAGACCACAGTTTTAAACCTCACTTATGCTTTCAGATGGCTTGCATAGTTTACTCTGAGTATTCAGTTATGGCTGTTCATTGTAGCCTGTCCCTACACACATTTCTAGAAGAAAATCAGGAAAAAACAACCTTTGCTTAATATAATCCTTTCCCCTGTCATTCTTCTTTTTTTTTTTCTGTTTAGAAACAACACCTGTGCTATTCATAGAGTAATTATGGTATGCTTTCTCCTTAGTGGTGGTGGTAGAAGCTTGGCATAGGGTTAAATGGAAGATTCAAGAGATGGCTGGCAAGTCTGCACTTCATCCTCTAGTCCTCTTTCCCCTCCTCCCCTCCATCTCTGAGAAATGCTAACCTTGCCCAACCCCAAAGCCCTGCTACATATGGGAAGAGATGAAAGTAGAGGGGGAACTGCCCCACTTCCTGGAGTTCATCCCATTACCTGAAGAAGCTTAAGCCAGAGGGAAGCATTGATAGACAAGGAAATGTTCCATGTAAAAGCATCACAGAACCTCATAGCTCCCCTTCTCTCCTCCCCTATCCATGCACCCAGCACAAAGAATTGCTAAAAGGAGGAAGAAATGTTAGGAAAGATATATTCCAATTAGTTTGAACCCCAATTGTCATGTGATTCTGATTAAATCAATGTTTTAAAAATTAACAATGGCAATGATCTCCAACTCTTTTCACAAGTTGCTGAGATAGGGACAGCTGTGGACTTGAGTTTCACTTATTTTGCTTGCATCTAAGCTTTTCCATCAAACAGAAAAATGAACAGGAACCTGAGAAAAGAATGATGGGAGTGAACGTGGTATTTATCTGTTTGTTCAGTACTGACTTTTTGATTATGCTCGTGTGCTCTAGAGGTTTACCTTCATCAGTGTTTTTCCTCCTAGAGGTCAGGGATCACCTCTGCTTTACTGGCTTTGTCCTATATGTGGTACAGCACCAGGTACAAAGCACAATGCAGCCTATGACTGGCTTTGTGCTGGCTGCTGGAACTGAGCCCTGGAACTGAAGCCCTGGGTTAGGTCAGCACTTGGCTTTTCTGGGTAGATAAAGATGACATTGGGTGTCCTTGGACTCTCTAGTTTAACCTAGCTGTAATGCAGTTTGCATTAGTTTGGCTTGCCTCTGTGACCAGCTGCATCCCTCTCTCTGGCCCCCAGAAAAAAAGAGTCCTCATTTTCTGCCACACTAGACACACTTGGTTTTGTCACTACTCTGCCATGAGGGCAGGACTTGTCTTTTCATCTCTGTGGAGCCTAGTGCATGTCAGCTCCTAGTTAGCAGAATTGAATAGCTACTTCAATACCTTGTACTTGCCCTCCTATTGCCGACATGGGTGCTCATTAAATAAACTACCCTTGGAAGAGAGTAGCTGCTCTAAACTCAACAGTAAAATTTCCTGCCTACCCCTTGCACTAAAGCTGACATCACAGTGCTATACCAGAGGAAAAGGGAACGGAGAGAAGGGGAAAAAGGAAGGAACATTTTTTGAACTTTCTATTTGTAGTAGAAGATTTCTATGTACTGCCCCAGTTAGTTCTCACAATGGCTCTCTGAGGTCAGGATATTCATTTTCATCTTTTAGATGAGGAAACAGAGTTGGTAAGGTGGCTTTACTATAGTCCTACAGCTTAGCAAGTGGAAGAGAAGATCTGCCCACCTATGGCCTCCTTTTATACCCTGAGGGCAGCAGAATTTGGGGGAAGCATTTCCGCTTATCAGAATATTACTTAAGGGAAAACATTGTCCCCATTATAAGCAGCCCTTTTTTGGACTGGTCAGATGGTGAAATATCAAACATCCAAATGTAGTCACTGAGTAGTTTCCACATTTGGAATTTATTGCTTAATTTTCAGTCAGTCTTAGGAGTATAGTTGTAATGATTTCCCTTAACTGTCAGAGCAACCACTGATTCTTCTGGTATACCCTAGAGCAGTGTTCCTTAAGAATGCAGATTCCTGAAGTTCCTACAGAGATGGATGCTATAGGTCTGAGGCAAGGATCTTTACTGCATTATGATGCACTGACAATATTTGTTTTTTGCCGTGCTGCGGGATTAAACTCAGGACCTCACTCATGCTAGGCAAGCACTCTGCCGCTGGATTATACCTCAGCCCACTACTGACAACACTTTGAGAAATACTGGTGTACAGCAGCACATTCTCAAAGCATACATCTGGATTTCCTTATAAAATCTGGGGGATGTGATCAAATAGGTTTTGGCAGCTGTGAGTTAAGAAATAGATTTCTTTCCTTCAAGGTTTTCTCAGAGCCATTTATATATTCGTGTGTATTGTGAATGTTCAAGAGGAGGATGCAGTCTAAACACTCATCTCTTGGGAACTTTTAATGCAGTAATTGCACCTAGTATACAGTATGCACTCAATTAATTGCTATTTATTATGGAGGCTACTATTCTTTGCTTTAGATTTGATATCAATTGTGAGAAGGGAAATGTGGTTCAACTTCATTATTTAGGGCTAAATTGATATAATATCAGTCTTATTTTGGGTAAAGTCTGAGTTACAGAATTTCCTTAGGTGAACATCAAACTTTATAAAGGGATCTTTAAAGGTTAAGAAAGGACTGCTAAGATAATGTTCATGGATGTGTTACAGATTCTATACCCTGCTATAATGAATAGATGCAAAGGATGTGAGTGACCTTAACTCTCTGTTTGCCAGTAAGTGCTTCTAAAATATCTTAGAAGCTTATGTTAAGCAGCTTGTTAATATTAACTCAAAGGAGCCTTTCCTTCCTTGTATAGAGTGAAAATAAATTCAGCTTATCTGTGTTTCAGCATCCCAAATTCAGAATGCTAGATTTGAGTTTTATTGCTGTATGCAGTGGTTCTCAAATTTTATTGTGTGTAAAAGTGATATTCAGCATTTCTTAGAATGCAGATTCACTGTCCTGCTCTCTGGATTTGGGCTTGTGAATCTGCAATTTTTAACAGTCACCCCAAGGGATTCCAGTGAAAAAATGCTTGTAGAATGTTTCTGTTTGAGGAGGTCATTAATGCTTTTGGGCCACTGAGGATAGGAAGGACTGGCTTCTTGCCCTAAGGGGAGATCTAATGAAGAGGAAGAGTTAATTCATCATCTCAAAGGAAGCTGCAAGTGGATAAGCTTGGATCATTTTGCTTTTAGTGCTTTTTTTTTTCAATTAGACTTGAAAATAATTCTGGAGAATTGTTTCAACCTGTTCTTACTCTGTGCTCTGAAAGCTAAAAGTGATCAGAATGCTGTAACCCTGTGTTCCATAGGATAAAAAGCTCTGTGTACAGGAGTTTACCATTGGCATTGACTTTTCATGATTCTTCCAAGGAAATAATATGACACTATTATTATTAAACTAAATTCATTTCCTCCCTTTTTATACTTATATATATTTTTTGGTACTGGAGATTGAACCCATTAACCATTGAGCCACATCCCCAGCCCTTTTTTATATTTTATTTAGAGACAGGGTCTTGATAAGTTGCTTAGGGCCTCACTAAGTTGCTGAGGCTGGCTTTGAACTCATGATCATCCTGTCTCAGCCTTCCAGGCTGTTGGAATTATTGGCATGTGCCACCATGCCCATCAAAAAGCTTAAATTTTAAGGATCAAATCTATCTTGATTGACATCCCAGAGCTACCCTCACTAGTGTCACAACCTTGAGAGAATTTCCTTACTTCTTTGTATCCCTCTTCCCTTCATCTACACAATATATTTAAAAATAATAATCTCATAAAGCTGATAGGAATATGAGGCAACTTACATAAAACACTTGGCCCAGTTCCTGGCACATGGTAGATGTTTAGTAAATATTAATGCTCTTTCTAAGGAAACAACCAATGCAATCTCACACTCAGGTAATTTTCTTTGAGCAAAATATTCTTTGGACGCCCCTACTTCTGTAGTTTCAGTATCCTTGTTTGCAAAATGGGGCTAACAATAGTACTTATGTCATAGGTTTGTTGTGTGGATTTAAATGTCAGAGTAAATATAATAGCATTTAGCAAATGCATGGCACAGGATAAGAGGTCAGTGTTTGGTAGCTATTATTACTTATATTATTATTACACACCATTTTTTTCCTTGACAATGCAAAAAGTCCCCAAACTAATAGAACAAATGGTATTGCTTTAGATGAAAGACTGTCAAGATGATTTCTTGTTTTACAAAATGTTATAAGTAATTATTAATTTTTTCCAGAGACCTAAATATAATTCTTGGCACACAAAAGCAAACACTTTGTCACTGGCACCATCCCACCTGGAGCTCTTGATAGATAAATTGGCATTTTTTGAACCCATTTAAGCTTGAAGTTGTGACAATGCAATATAGTAATATTGACCTCTAGGAGTACCTCTTTTTTTACTTAGAATAATATTTATTGTTCTATTTATTAGGTGTTTTTAGCTATACATGACAATAGGATACATTTTGACATAATTATAAAAGCATAGAATATAATTTGTTCTAATTCAGTCCCCAGTACTTCCCCTTTCCCACTCCTCCCTTCTTCCGGTCCCTCTACTCTACTGATCTTTCTGCTATTTATTAATAGTGTTTTTTAAATTAGTGATTTGCAGATATACATGATGGTGAGATTCACTGTGGTATATTCATATATGTACTTAGGAAACTTATCTCAGATTAATTCTACTGTTCCTCCCTTTCTTAACAGCCCCAAACATGAAGATGTTTATAGAGATGTAAAACATAGTAAGCTTCAGAATGAGATGCCACATTATTATTTTTAAGAACTGTAAGTAAGGATTTCTGATTTCAAAATAAAACAAAGTGTTAAGAATATGTGAATTTACAATTGCAAAGTAGGATTTTTTAGCATTTTATATAACAATTCTGACAATGTTTTCTTGCTTTAAAAATCATCTTCATTGTTCTCATCAGAGACCTTAGGATCAGTTGTGTTACCAAAACAGACATGTCCTGTCATTTTAAAGATGGTGCCTGTTACGTAAGTATGTGATATCCTTCCAGGATATTACTGAACAATCAATGCATTATAACTTTATGCACAATGCATTTTTAGTCATGAGTAAATTATATTTTATTCTAACTCTTAAAAATTGGCAAACCTGATATGGCATATTTAGTGGTTCTGTAGTAAGTTAAATATCCAAGTCTATTAACATGAATGCTCCAGTCCCCGAAAATACTCAATAACAGTACAATGTGATACAATAAAAATAAGCCAGAGCTGAGGTTGTAGCTCAGTGGTAGAGTACCTGCTTAGCACGTGTGAGGCACTGGGTTCAATCTTCAGCACCACATATAAATAAATAAAGGTATTGTGTCCATCTACAACTAAAAGAAATATTTTTTAAAAAAATCAGCCCATTAAGCAGATTTTGAGAATAACTTAAGTGGTATGTGGTATATATATGTGTGAGAGTAAAGAGCAGAAGGAGAAGGAAGAGAAGGCAAGAAAGTAAGAGTTAGAGTTGCAGCCACTGGTTATCATATTTTGTATAAATTAATAGGTTTTAAAATTTTTAAAACCTTCTCAGTAGGTATTTTTTTATTTTAATATTTTTTTAATTGTAGGTGGACATAATACCTCTATTTTGTTTGTTTATTTTTATGTGGTGCTGAGAATCAAACCTAGTGCCTCATACATACTATGTGAGTGCTCTACCATTGAGCTACAACCCCAGCTTTTAAGTTTTGAATTTTTGACAGATTCAGGAGCATTTTGACTTAGCCACTGGCTCTCACAACTTTGGACAAGTCACTGAATTTCTTGTTAGAGCAGGGATGATAGTATATCATGTCTTGTTGAGACACTGACACATTTATGTTCCACGGATCAAGAGAGCTCCTTTGTGTGCAAGGTCTTTCAAATTCATATATTCTTTGGTGGTAAACAACAACAAAAACCTAAGAAAACCTCAGTTGCTTTTTAAAAAGATGTGGTTTGCTTTGGAGCAGCTTAGGACCCTCATCACCACTCTTGACTAACTTCCTCAGCATGAATAAGCGTTTTCTACTTTGTGATCTCAAAGTTTGCTTTTTCAAATTTTCTCATTAGGAATATATATTTATGGTGACCTTCTAGATCCAGGAATTGCATTGTTGCTTTTTAATTGAGACAAGGAAAATTTCTTATTCAGAGAATTTTTGGGAATAGTTTTTAAGTCACGGATAGCCAATCTTTTGCGTTGGCATCTCAAGCATCTCTTGAGAGTCTCAAGTATAGCATCTAAAATGTGGATAAAATAATAAAAATATCAGTAGAAATTGTATTATAATATAAATTTTTGAATTTTTTTCAAGTGATTTTACATGGACACTCTAGTCTATTTCTATTAACATATGCATTCAGTATAAACTGTCAAATATATTATTTGTGGTTCTTTGTGGGTGACCTTGGTACATTCTGGCTTTTATTGTTGGTCATAATGCCCTTACTTGGCTAAAAAGAGTATTTTCCATTTTCTAAATATCCAAATTAAATGGAACAAGGAGAAGGATTTCTGGCTCATACAAATTTTTGAAAAACTAATATTAAACATAGGGAACAGGATATCATTCTAGAGTACACTGTACATCTATTTTCAAGTAAGGCACCATGTAGTATACAGGTATTTCAAATATGCATACTCAGATAAAGAAGGAAAGCAAACATGAATTACATAGGTATAAATCAGCAAAAGCCCAGCCTTATAAAGTTTGTGCACATATATAAACTACTATAACATGAAAGTAGCCAGGAGTAGCTACAAAACATTCAAAACTTTATAACATGTTGGAGTCAAATAAAGGATCTAAAGTATGTCTCATTGATGCTCAGAGGCACTGAATGGTTTGTGTGGAAGGAACCTCCAGTATTATCATATTTTAAACCTCTTATTTTACTGGAGAGGCTCAAACCTAAAAAGGAGAAGTGAATTAACTGATATTACAGGCAAAATTGGAGTGGGCAGAGAATCAGAGAATAAAAAAATGCAGTGTCAGCAGAAGGTAAGGAAACAGAGAACATCAAGAACAGATAAAACCAGTGTGTCAAATACCCCAAAGAGATCAGGGAAGATAAACAATGAAAAAAAACAGTACTTGGATTTGGCAAGAGGGAGATCATTGGTGACCCCAAAAGAGAAATGTTGGTACATTAGCAGGAATAGAAACAGATTGTTAAGAGTTAGGAACAGAATGTGGAATGGGAAAAGGAAGCAACTCACACAAATTCCAGATTATAAGAGTTGGGAAAACAAAAGGAGGAGGATGGAGGAAAAATATATAGCAGGTGGAAACAGTATTTTTTTAAAGGGAGCTTTGAGCATGTTTTGAAAAGGAAGGCACCCTGGGCCCGGAATGGTGTGGTTTCTATCATTGAAATAATAAACTGTGGAGTTGATAAGACATTCCAAGCCAACACCATCACTTGAAGGGGGCAAAAGGAAATAGCAAGAAGCATCCCCAAACCTGACAACATTCAAGCTAATCATAATATAGAAGGAAGGGCACAGGCTATCCGGCATTATGATCAAAGGCCAACTTTTGACCTTGGTATCATTATCTTTGACAAGCATATTGGACTCATTACCTTACCCCAAATCTAAAATTCATACTGAAACCTTAACATTTCATCTGCTAACTTCATTCTCCCACATTAAGGTTGAACTATGCCTTGGGGAAAATCTTCAAGAAAGCCACCATGCATATTTACTCCTGGTGGGAGCTAAGTACTCAGGGAAACCACCTTCAACCCTTGTTAACTGGGCTACTTCAGGACAAACTTGAAAACATGGATTCTCTTCAAATCATGAGCATGTTAACTGATCTCTTTGTGATTACACATCTTGATCAAACTTTAGATAGGCATTTTAGTTTCTTGATAATTAATATTCTGGCTGGTGCTTGAATCAGTTTTTCAGTGACTCCCATGTATGGTTAAGATGATTTAAATTATTACTGGTGGCTACAGACCAGAAGAGATATCAGCATCACTTGTACCTACGAGCACTGCAGAGACACAATTGAGGACACACATATTGAAAGCCATCAAACTATGATAACATTGTAGATCTGGGGCCCAAAATGTACTTAACTACACTCTAAGTATGTATATGAATGCTTATATTATTTACTTATATATTATAAATTATATATTATCTAGCTTTGTGTAATAGATATTATTATCCCCTTATTGAAGTTTAGGAAACTGAGACTCAAGGAGGTTAATACATAGGGTAATGCAGTTAATTAAGTGACAGGTTTGTGGGATAAAATCAAGTGCGACTCCAAATTGTTAGATATATATTAGTTTACCAATTTAGTGTCTCTACCCTTCCCTTTCTTCCCATTCTGTAGAATTTCCACCTCTCACTGAAGTCCATTTCATTCTTTCAAGAATTCCATATCTTTGGCTTTCTTTCCTATTGAAATCTGCTCTCATATTAGGATCTACTATGGAGTGACATAGTGCCATCTCTTCCCAGGGAATTTGTATCTTATATATTTTTATTGTAGAATGAAAATATGGGCATTATGTTAAAGGGGTTCTGGCATTAAGAAGTACTATGAGAGAAAAGGAGAGCTCTAAATGAGGGATATTTGGGGGAAATCATCAGATGATACAGCCAAGCATCTGTGATATCCAGCTAGGTGAACAGCACCACTTCAGATTGTGTGTAGAGTTGGCACTTGTCCCATTTCTTAGATTGGCTGTGTTTAGATAAAGGGGAACCCAGCCTTGAGGAGAAGTGGGAAAAGGTGACCTTTAAGGTTCTTTTATCCCAGAGATTCAAAGAGACTATGATACATGACTTAGAGGAGTGAGCAATTATCTAGCAATATCAACTGGGAGGAACAGGCCAAAAGGAAATCTACATTCTGACCCCAGGGGTCTGAGTTGGTTGTTCAGAAACACCCTAAACCAGATCTAATCTTTGGTCCATTTAGTTAGATCATCTTCTGAGTTTTCTTTTTGCAATAGGGAAAATCACCTTTTACTAAGAAATAGTGGGGGAGGCTAAAATCATGTAATATTTAATGTTGGAAAGCCTTCATAGAGCCTTTTCATCTTATAAAGGATCTAAGTGAGGCTCAGAGGTATGTTAGAAACAAAGCTGGGGCTGGAACCTGTTTTAACCCAGGGTTCTGTTCAACATATCCTGCTATCTGATACTATCCTTTTTCAAATTCTTATTTTCATTTAGTCCCTTGTAAGGCCAGAAAAATACAAATACCAAAGTGAGGATTGGCAAGGGAAATGACTGACTCTCTAGTCAATCCCTTTCTACTGGGAGGAAGGGTTTTTT
Organism: Marmota marmota marmota; assembly: GCF_001458135.2. NCBI lineage: Eukaryota > Metazoa > Chordata > Mammalia > Rodentia > Sciuridae > Marmota > Marmota marmota. Next base: position 7,407,769 of record NW_026000283.1, read on the forward strand.
TTTTCCCTTTAAACAACTTGATACCCCAGAAAATTCTTAGGCCTGGGATATATATATATATATATAATTCATCCATTATTTGCTTTTCCAGTTGAGCTAGCTTCTGAGCAGCAGGATTTCAATGGTTGTAGGCTTGTATGGTCACCCTGTTTGCCAGTAGGGAGAAGTGTTGGACCTGGAACTGTCCCAGAAGGGAGTCTTTACTTGGTCCACTGGTTCAGATATAGGCTATGCAGGCCTTACCAATTTTTGACCTTCTCATCAGGACTGTTGGGTGGACCAGAGTGCACAGCATGGAGATGACTGACTTAATGACCAGTGCCCTACGTCTAGCTCTCAAACTCAGGCTTTTCTCCTTCCTACCTGCTGTCTCCACTTGATTTGTCTGACTCACTTTAGTCTTAATTGTAGTGACACATGCAAATAGCACATGCATTTATCAAGGAGCAAGCTCCAGGGATGTAGAGCTTGCTTCTCACTTAGTTTGAAGCAAACACAACCAAACAAAAGAACATACTTCCTACAGATGTGAAAAAAAAAATCAATAGCTTTCTTTCCAAAATGTTGGAATTTGTGTCCTTTGTGGCACAGAATGGAAGGGGATAGTGCTTAAAAGAGAAAGCTCTGGAGATAAGTATGTTCATCTCTAGCTCTGTCACTTACTAGTTGTGTGAACTTGGGCAAGTAATTTAACCTCTCTATGCCCCAGATTCCTCATCTGCGACATCAACCTAAGTTATAGGGTTAATTTGATTGTTGAAAGACTAAATAAATGTAAATCATTTAGATGGATGCCTGGTTATAAGAAGTACTTGTTAGCTTTTATTATTATACTACATTATACTAAATTATACCTAAATCATTGTATTATAATAATTCCTTTTCTTAAGCTATTCCTAGAAGTATTTTCAAAGAACTCAGAGGAAAAATATATGAAATATGTGATCTTCTGCAATTGGTTGAAACTGCCTTTCTCTTGGTTTCTACAATTGTTTGCAAGTTAAAACATTGAGGTGATTTTCCCCTGTCAGGTACATTAATATCATTGTGGCCACTGCCTCTCTAAATTGAAGTTGAAAATTTGTCTTGCATAGATGATCTTGCAGACATATTCATTTTTCCCCAAAGAAGGGAACAGTCCTATTGCTGCAGCAGAAATGAATACTGTGCTGAGTACGTAGAAAGTGAAGGGCCCTTGTAAATAAAGTAGCAAATTAGCAATGATTTTGCCAGCAGTTTTAAAACAAACGGATTGAAAGAGATTTCAATAACCACATGCTTAACTTAGAGCTGCACTTCAGGCATTTAGTAAACGTGTCATTTCAGTATTGAAAACAGCATCTAATCAAAGCATGTTTATAATTAGACATCACATATAATATCTCTCAAAATTATGTTCCACCAGGTGAGATGCCATTCCCTGGAACACTGAAATCGACTGTTTGTTAGGCCTTTGTTATTATTAAAAAGAACAGGTTGGGGGTACCAAGAGAGAATCAGATAAATTAAAGTGTTTCATTTTAATTAGAGGAGAAAAAAAGTACACACAATATGGGTAGCCTGTATAGAAAACCTTGTGCCAGTAAAACCTGCCTCAAAAGGTATGACTGACTCTATATTAATTTAAATCAGACAGACATTGGCACTGTGTTCTTTTATTTTTCATTAACATTTTGATTTAGAACAACAGATTGCTGCAGTGAGGGGACAAGAACGGCAGCCAGTGAGCCATCTGCCGAGCATCTCGCTGACGACTCCACTAGTGAAAGAAGCTGGTGACTACGGAATGTATGCAAGAGGGACACACACCATTAGCTAAGTGACAGGATGAAAGATGGGAAACTTTGCTGGGTCAGAGGAGACAGAGATGGAAAAGGCAAAGCAGAGCCCATTCTGATTGGAATTTGAAAAGATCCAAGTTGCTTGCAGCAGGCCAATAAGCCGGCAATCTATAGAGGGTTTGTTTGTAGGGTTTTTTTTCTTTTTCTTTGAAATTACAGGTGGGATGAGGAAAAGGGAAATGACAAGCTAAACACACAGTAATTTCCCATGCATCTCACATGGGATACATTTTCCAGATCAGTGAATATTTACCCCTTTAGACATACCACTTGAGAGAGAGTCTGTTTCAAATGGAAGCCCCTCCCCCCTTCCACCTTTTTAAATGCAGCGAAGCATTGGTATGCCAAGGTGGGGGTGGGAAGAGTGGTCTGCCTGGGTGCAAACAAAAGAGGGTGTGTTGTGTGTGGAGAATTTAAAGGTGGTAATACACTGTCTAAAGGTCTGCTTTTTTATTATCACCATGAACAGGCATTTCTAAACAATATCAGTGGAATAAATTCTCCTCCCAGCTGGGATGGACCTCTCCCATTACCCCTTCTCCATGGCCTACCAGTGTAGTAGAATGAGTGCGATTCAATTTTTTCTGTTTATGTTTCTGGGTCTTTACTGGGAATTTCAATTCCAATATGGAGTTTGTTGTCTGGGAGGCTATTTGGACTCTTATATCTATTTGTCCCATGCTGAATAGTCCCAAACTGCTGGACTTTTGTAGTTGGTGATTCTGCATGTATTTACCTTACTGTTAGCTGTCACATTTTAGTACATCTGCTTTTATGAGTACCCCATTGCAAACATGCTATCTTCAGTATTGAACGTTGTTAGCCACATTGAGAAAAGAGAGAGAAAGCTATGAAAATAGAAGATTAAAAGCACAGTAATCTGTATCTTCTGCATAAAAAGGCATGGAGGTGTGCAATGCATTGTAGAAAGTTTTTCTTCAAAAATGGTTAAAATAAAAATAGCACTTGCACTGTTGTAAGACGTGTGCTTCAATTATCTGGAAAATTAATTTTTAAATGGAGATGGCATGGTGAATGAGAAGAGTACAAGATTAAACTTAGATTTGGGTACCATATCCTTCCACTTACTGAGAATAGAATTTTAACTTCTCTGAGCCTCTTTCTTTAACTATAGAATGGGCATAATAATAGCATTTGCCTTTCCTATCTTGTTGTATAAGAGGTTTACCATCCTTCATTCATGGATTGTTATAGTTTAGATACTAAATGTCTCCCAAAGGCTCATAAGCTAAAGACTTCATCCCCAGACCATGGTGCTATTGGGAGATGATGGAAGGAAGTTATGTCATTTAGGGCATGCCCTTGAAGGGGGTATTGGAGCTCTGGTCCTTTTCTCTCTCTGCTTCCTGACCACCATGATGTCAGGAACTTTCCTCCACCATGCACTCCCTGCTGTGATGTTCTGCTTTGGCATAGCCCCTAAGACAATGGGACCAGCCAACCAAGGAGTGAATCTCTGAAACCATGAGCCAAAATAAACCTTTCCTTCTTATGAATCAATTATCTCAGATATTTTATTACAATAACACAAAGCTGTTTAACCCATGAATGTTCCCTTGAAGTGCCAGCAGTCAGTGCAGATCATCATCTCTCTTATCCTCCCTCATGCTGGACCTGGTACACACTCTAGGAACCATCTCTCTTTACTTCTTTACCTGATTCATTAAACTCTTAAGACATATTTGTGTTCTTACATGTATCCCAATTACTTACTGGGATCTTTCTACTAAGGGCTGAGAATTTTTCAGAAAGAAAAGCTAAAGAAGAAAACTTTTGGAATCCTGATTAAGATGAGCTACGGGGTTTCCAGAAGTTGATTTTTTGTAATATCTGTTCCTACCTCCCCAACACATACCCACACAGCAGAACACAGGATTTGAACAATACATTAATGATCCTTTGTTACCTTTTCCTGGCTTTGTTCTCAACTCATAGTTTAATTTCATACCTTGAACAGGCCTGATGAAATATTGTTGAGTACTGAAGAGATAAGCCACATCAAGGAGTCACTTGAGGGAACTTCTCTTTCTATCATTTGACCCAGAGGGTCTCCATAGACTAGACTGGTTCCACAGGAGGTAAATGTAGCATTCATCTATGCAGTAAGAATTGGAAGGTTATGCAGATTCCACCCTTACCAGAAATAGTTCTCTCTGGCTGTGCAGTTTCCAGAATGTTCCTGATAAATTCTAAACATATAATTATAAGGACCAGAACATGGAAGCCCTGAGAAGTCAGACAATTTGCCTCTACTTAAAGTTATGGTCTTCTTTATCAGCTCAATATGTATTGATTTGTTGTTTTTGATTTTCAGCTCAACATCTCTTTCATGGAGAATGAAGAAGATGCCCATTAGTGGAAAGTCTACTGTATGTCAAGCAATTTGCTAAGCATCTGATATAAATTTCCTCATTTAAATCTTACAATCACCCTAGAAAGAACATAGTAATATGACTCTTATTCCACTGATGAGGAGAGTGAAGCACAGAGTATTTAGGTAACTTTATGAAGGTCACATAGCTAGAAGGGGCAGAACCAGAATTCTAACACAAGTAAGCTCTGGCATTAAAGTGCACACAATGCTGCCTCTGATAATTGAAGCGCAAACTTGACTACTGCACTGAACAAAACAAAACCTCTGTATCTAACCAGTGTTACCTCCTTATAAGGCCATTAGGGGGTTGGGGAATGGAGTAAGAGGCCATGAGATATAAATTCCAGAGCTTGTGTCTCTATTGTAGAAGCCAGGCTTGAGTGAGACATCTTGGTGGAATTTGGGGAATCTTCTGGGCATCTTGAAGACCCTGAGCTCATGAGTAATGGAGGGAAAAGAAAGGGGAAGGGCCCACCAAAACTGTCTGAGGAAACTCCATGATATCATCTGAATTAAATATAGTTGAAGCTCGAATGTACATGTGAAGTCACCTACTCTAATGTCCTTATTTTACAAATGGAAAAAGGCATAGCCTAAACAGGGAACAGTCACAGAGTTGGTTTGTAGTAGCAGAGCAAGGCAGGAGGAATAGAAAGCTTTTTGTTCTACAACATATTGCTCCCCTTAATATGTCTGCAAGAATCTCACCCTGAGCAAACCAGAGATTTTAGCATCTCCATTTGAAGCAACCAACCCTAAATACCACATCTCCTCACCCTCTCTCAGCTTAATTAGAGAACAAAATCACAATTATGAGCCCAGGTATGTCTTCAGGACTCAGTTCACTGAGGCTGTCAGAGGATCTGGTTGTCCTTACTAGTTTTGAACTTGGAGATGAAACATGAAAGTAATAAAGCCTATGGTATTGCCTTAGTACATTTTTCTATATAAACAGTTACAAAACATTTTGGAAAAGACCCCAATACGGGAATCTGTTGCTGCTGCCACTAGGGAGCTGTATCATCTTTGGAAAATCTTTTCTTCCTTGTCCTTACTTTCCTCAGTCATAAAATGAGGTAGTTGTACTAGAACTACTTGCTATAGCTCCAAAAGTCTGTGATCTATAACTAGACTTCAAGACTTTGTTTTGCTCATTCCTGAGTATAAATCAGAGGGTGGTAAAATGATGACAGTTTAACACTGGGGCACTAGATGGAAGATACCATTAACCATGGCCCCTGAAACTCATACTTTACTACATTTCCAATTCACTTGCTGTGAATTTATTCTTCCTCTCTGCCACCTATTTAAAACCGACAGGGTTGTCATTTTCATATAGAACATCACTGTGCATCAGTGAAAGCTAAAGGAAGAAGGATTATGGTGGGAAGACATTTTGGAGAAGTGCTATAAGTTAGAAGAGCTGCATTGTAATCCCAGCTCAGCTATCAAATAGCTGTGCAACCTTGGGATAAACACTTAGCCTCTCTGTTCCTCACTCTCCTCATTGGTAAAAGCAAGAACAATGATCTATAATAAAATATAGCAGTGGAATTGGATAGAAATGAGAAGAGGAGATCATGCTGGTAGGACATGGATTATGAAGGAAAAAAGTTGCCTTTGGTTATCACCCCAGAATACGGAGGAAGAGAAAGGAGGAAAAATGTCTGTGTTGCCTAGTAGTACTCAGCAGGATCCTTTCTGGTGAATCTATGCTTGTGGAATTAGCTAGTTAACCTTTGCTCTGGAGAAAATGAAGACTGAAATGCTGGAAAATCACATTAGCAAAATTTCTCTTTTAACCTTTTCCATATCTCCTTCCTTTGCTATTTTCTGCCTGACTTAGGCAAGTACCATCAAAAGAAGAAAATCCATCCACTCAAACAGAGATGCTTTAAACTTAAATCCACACATCACCCTCAATTAAAGAACTCAGAAAATCACTCTTTGTCTGAGTGAAGACTACAGGATCCACTTTTCCACACTCCTACTTTAAACACATTAACACGTTTTCTTTACACTTTAGAAAAGATTGTTCTTTTCTTTAAGCCAGTAAGTGCTAAGGTTATCATGTTACTATCTATGTTGCTTTATCCTAAGCATAGATAGTAATAAATTCCTATCTAGTTCAGAAAAAAGAATCATGTCCTTCTAGACAATTCCATTTAATGGTGGCATGATTAAGCCTAATGGTGCATTCATTCTGCATTTTGGAGATATCCACATCAGTTCTTTCTTTCTCCACATTTTTTCACCTCAAAGCAAATCTCTTATGCTTAAAGTAGTGTTGTTAGTAAAGATTACCCCATCGAGCTTCTTTTCAGTTATAGATTTACAGAGGGTACATGTTAATTTGGAATGGCCAGAGATGGGAAGAGTCTCTTCCTGAGCTTGGTTTTGACTAATTCAATTCCTCTCCTTCATTTACCAGCCACCACATTACTTGGTGTTTATAACAGCTACCATTTTTTGTACACTTACTATATGCGATATATCATGATGAATATTTTACATGGATAATCTCATTTAATTTTCATAGCACCTTTATAAGGTACTTATTATTATATTCACCCCCATTTCACAGATGAGAAAGTGAGGCACAGAGAGGTTAAGTAATTTGCACAAGGTCATATGACTAGTGAGAGAACCAATATTCAAATTCAGGCAACCCAAGTTAGAGACATTCTTTGCCCTTTAGTAACACCCAAACTAAATATGAGAAAAAGCTTTCCACTATGCAAGGTCAAACAACAACCCTTTCATTCAGTGAGTAAGGTACAACTCTCTGGAGCCAGGAGTGTAGAAAGAGCTGAATGGTTCTAGGTGTGTTTATCTGGGAAAAGTACAACTTTCCTCATGGTTTCCCTCTCTGCATGTTCAATAGGTTTATAGACTCTAAAACAAAGAATTGGGGGTAGTAAGAGTTGATCCTGGCAGAATCAAAGAGGCCAAAAGCTACCTACTATTCATAGCTCTTATACAAAGTGGATTAAACTCTTATAAAAGGCTGTGCCTAGACTCAGAGATGTGCTAAAAATGGATCTCAGTTGAGCGTTCATCATCTGGATGGCAAAAGACTAAAAGAATTATCAACTGCTGAGTGTCATCAAGAAGTAGAAAAGATGAGGTGACAATGAATGCAATATGTTGTGCCAGGATAATGTCTGCTCCAGAGGAGAATGGGCAGTATGGAGTGTCTCTCCCTTCAGTTCCTTGGGCTTTTAACTCCAGGGACCAGGAAGAAAATTCACTCACTAATGGATCTGTAGTACCCAAGGAAGTGAAAGGATCTACCAGGGAGGTTCTGAACAATTTCTTGCAGCTTTTCTTGGTGCTCCTCAGTGGGCAGCCCATTTCCAAGAGAAGTACCAGTGCCTGACAGCAGAGTCAGTTTCCTGATGCTTGGTCCAAGTGTTTTCTTCTGACTCATCCTTCAGAGGACAAGTGGATGCCTCGAGGCCTTTAAAGTCACAGGGGCTACATGTGCACTATTTAGATAACGAATTCACAAGGGAACAGAAAGATGACTCATTTTGTGATTAGAAGAACAGATTGAATTAGAGATAAAGATAGATTTTGGGGCCTTCAGGGGAAGAGAACCCTAGGTCTTCCCTTGAATACTTTAGCCCTTAGATTATGCAGAAATGTGCATCTCAGGCTTTCTTCACCGAAGGTATCTGTGTACCTGTCACTGCCAAAGGGTAAATTGGGTGGGCAAACTTGGACACGTTGAGAGATATTTGAGGTTAGGCTGATGGGCTGGTACTCTGAAGGGGTGTTGTGATGTTTTTTTTCAGTTTGTGGAAGAACTGAAAACTATAGAAATTCTCAGAGGACAGCTGTTCACAGGAAGGAAATCCCTAACATGATAAGAGCTTTTATTTTTCAAATGATGCTTTCTCTTTTTAGGACAAAAACTTCAAAAGATCTTGAATTAGTGATGGTACTGACAATAATATTTGGCATTGATGATAATATCCAATATATATCAGACATGATTAAAAGTGTTTTACGTGGAGTCAAGACTTATTTCATTGAAAATTCTTAACAACCCTACAAGGTAAGAATTATTATTGTCCCTGCTTTAAAATTAGGGAACTCGAGGCACAGTGAAGCTAAGTAACTTGCCCAAAGTCTCACATTTGGTAAGTAGAAGAGTTGGGATGAACAAGGATAATCCATAACTAGCTGGAAACATTATCCATTGGTTCCATGAATTTGATATTTTCATCATGGAGTCTTTAAAAATCACAGAATAGATGAATATGAGGAGAAATTTCTAGATTAGAATTTGAAGGGCTCCTTTTTGGATGGATTGTCCTCATTAAGAAATGAAGTGAGATGGTAAAATGGAACAAGAATTAATCAATGAATGTTAATGACAGACATCTCAAAGATCATTCAGAAGATCCTCTCTACTTTAAAAATGGGGGAAAAAACACCGAGAACCAGACATGGAAAAACTTGACCAAGTTCATCTAGGAAATTGAGGTCAGAGCTGAACCCAGACCTCCCAACTCTTGGTTGACTGCTCATTCCCATACACCCCTGTTCCCTCCACAGCTTTTACTGCTACCTAAGGCCATGGAAACATAATTTCTCAATCATTATACTTTCTGTTCATTTACTTCATAAGATTTCAATTGACTTATGTGGTATATACGTGGGTGGGTTGATCTTAGTTTGTATCCTAGGCATAGCCAGTTATTCCCATACAATGTCCAGAAGTAGTTATCTAACATATAAAAATTCTAATCAATAAGTCATTCTAAAAACACCCCAGGAGTTTATATCCAGTGAACATCAGAAGCTTTGGTAAATAACATGAAATTTCTCATTGGTGAAATTAGTAGCATTCATCACTTATGGGTTGGTTAGAAGAGGGGTAGTGGTATTCCCAAACTAGCAGAAAGAAGATATAAGGATGTAATTAGCTCTATAGTATTATCCCTTATAAATGGTACCACAGTTATATTCATCAGTTGTCTTGTGGGCAGCCACTTGTTGGGGATTCTTGGTTAAATAAATCCTGATATCAGGATGTTGTCTTGTCTGCCTCAAGTGAACCTTTGTGCAAGCCACTATTGGAACTACTAAAAAGAAAGAGCTGAATTTGACTGATCCTAAGAACAAGATATCCAATTGTTTTATGCTTGCTTGCTATTATTTTAACAAGAAACAGAATTTTGTCTGAGGTTTGTTTTTACATCTGATAATGAGGTTATGGTGAAAAGACCTTTAGGCCTCACTCTAGTCACAGCAGGCTGTTCATAACCACCAGTTACCTAATGGTTGTGAATGACCAAGTTGGCTTAGGTCAGGTTAGAACTCTAGGCAGCATCTCTATTTTGGACCTTGGTTTAAAGTTAGTGAGCCTCTTTCTTGGAGTCTTGGGGAAGCTTCTACCCTGAGTAATAATTGATAGATTCTTATTTGATCCAGAGGCCTTCCAGTTATGGCTTTACATATACTGGAACCTAAGTAGTTTTCCCAAAGCAGGCCCTCTCAGAAGCACATTTTCTGATCTGCTGAGCACTTGCTAATGACCCTGTGCCAGCATTCTGACCTTGCTATAGGTTTCAGCATTGTCTAGAGAAGGTTAGTTAGAGTTGAACTGGCACTCAGCCATGGAAGGCTACTGGAAAAACTGCATATGTATGTAGGATCACAAGTATGTGTGCAAAGGAAAGATTTCTATCATATTGAGATACCTTGATGGTACATTTAGAGGAGAAAGTAAAAAATCTGGTTTTTACTGAAAAGAGCTTTTCTTTGCTGTTCTTTGTACTTATAAAGACCACTTAACAGAGCTTACCTCAACTTGGAAAGGCAGTATAATGTAGTGTAGCCAAAAAATTTGCACCTTGCATCCAAGTCACCTCATGTACCATTGCAAATGTTCTTTTTGTCCCATAGTAGTTTTTAAAAAATTGGATTTGAATGCCTTCAGATAGAGACATAGACTCTCTAGATTGCCACAGGCCTCACTACTCCCTATTATGACACATCTGTCCATTTTCCACATTTGTGTGGTCTGTCTGGCTCCTAGGGTCATTTGAGATGTCAACTCCAATTGAAACTGAGGCAGGAAATTATCAGGTTCTATTACTTAGCTGGCTAACTGGGTGACCTTGGGCTGGTCTTTTATACATTTTTGAACCACATCTGATTCCTCTTTTATAAAAAGGGGATGTGAGTTCCTTCCTTCTGGAAATGTTGTGAAGATTCCATGAAAGAAGATATATAAAATGCTTAGCACAGTATCTTCCACATGGTATAGCTTCAATGAATGATAGTTGTTATTTTTCAGTTCTGATTTTAAATTTGTTGACAGCAAGAATGGGGAGGAGGGCACAATGAATGCAATGTGAACCAATTGCTATATATCTATTTTTTAACAAATGGTTTGGCATTTACTATGACATCTAGTTTATAGCATAGCTAAGGACCAATCATTAGCTAACAAGCAGAGAAGGAAAGAAGCATTGTTAAAATGAAAAACATTCCCTTGTCTCTACTTAGCATCTCAAAGAGCATTTTTGCTTTGTTTCTCTCAGGGACCATGAGTTGAGGTAAGTATCAGATCTTTCAAGGCTTGAATTTCCAGCCTGAGAGCCAAACTCACTAATACTTTCATAGGCCAATAGCACCTCACTTACATACAGAAGCAATATATGTGAAAGCACCTGGAACAATACCTAGCATTTACTGGTGCTCAATAAACACTCAATCTGAATTTGCAAATCTCTGTTTGTAGTATCAGAGTTTATTAAATTTGTGATTCCCAAATTGAGCATTAGTATAACCCATAGAGCTTGTTAAAAAGGCTTATCCTTCTATTTTCTGATTCAATATATCTGGGGTATGACCCAAGAATTCATATAATAAGCAATAAGCATCTCTGGTGATTCTGATGCAAGTGGTCCAATTAAACACTGTTCTAATCTAATCAACAAGTAGCTTTGGAAATTACAAGGAATTATAAGGATATTTGGGAATCTATAGGAAGTTCTGGCTGACTTAATATTATTGGCCTTCTACTTGAAATTTTTAAGGCTGTTAACCCATACAGAGACCTATATCAACACTCCTACCCACATACTTATCCCTCTGTGGGCAAGGTCCTAATCTCATGCATTGCTGATAGCCTGACCCCTTTCTGGGCAGCTGCAAATATGAGGGCACTGGTTGCAATGAGTAATTGGTGAGGTAGATTAGCCAACTATGGACAGTTGAGATAGTACTTTTTTTGACAGTTCTGGGGATCACATTCAGGATCTCATGTGTAGCAGGCAAATGCTGTACCACGAGCTACATCCTCACCCCCAGAGGGGATTATTTTGATCACAACAATTTTTAAAACTCTAAAAAATTCTCACTACAAACTGATTTTACTTCTGAAAATTTCCCACAGTAACTGGAGACTGCTGAGTCTCAGATTATCTATTGCAGCAAAAAATCATGTGTAAAACAGGTAGCAGGCCTACTACCACTGTAAAGGTATGACTTGATGGGTCAAAAGCAACTATATGGTGAATGGCAGCTAAGATCTTAGAGAATAAAGTACCTGAATTTATCCATGGATAAGATAAAATGTTGAAAAATAGATAAAGTGCATTAAAGTGTTTTTCAAGGACCCTTTCTCAACCTCAGGGGTCTTCCAGTAACCTTTGTAATGTTCACCATCCATTTGATGCTCCACTTTCTTGGGCAGATGTATTATTTTGGGTCACTTACCTGTCTTGGATAGTCCCCTCTGAGGATTCTGCAGTGTAATCTGAACAGAGAATTCTGGCTGAACAGAGAATTCTGGCTGAAATATTAATGGCTGATAAGGATTTAACTCATTACCTTCCAGATAGTTCACTTGCATTTTAGCACAGGTTTTCAGTATAGTAACACAAATAAATTGATTTGTGGAATTTCAGACTAATGGTAAACTGTCAGGGAATAATATTTCAAGGAAATTGAGTGCCATTTTGCAGGCTTCAAATGACACTGGGTAATCTTTTAATGACATCCTTGGAGTAGTCCTTAGCTTAGATATTTTAGAAGTGTCATTACTTCTCTTCCTTTTTATCAATGAGTGCCTGGCACAGGCCTTGAAAATGGAGTCACTTCTTTAGACTCCTATAGGACCAGATGGGATATGAGTTGTGTTGTACTTCTTTTTTTCTAACCCTGTTTAAGAGAAGTCAGACAGCTGAGGAGCAGATGTTACATATCTCCTTCTGGCATTCAATGACCCAGAGAAGCAAAGTGGAAAGGGAGTAGAAACCACAGGCCAACCTCAGATCTCTTGAGCAGGTTGTTTCTAAAAGGGGTACTCTGGGGTGTGGCAAGAAGCCAAGATATTGTCATCCTGACTCATGAGCTACTTCGTCTCTCAGCTTGCCTTCTAGTCTCCCCTCTACATTCCTTACAAAATCTAACTCCAAGTGAATGCTCTCATTAGACATCTAATCATGCCACCTACCTGCCTGACATGGATACAAGGCTGTTGGGAATATGATAGAGATATCTCTAAGTCAGAATGGGCCAAATGTGTCTCTTATAGAACCTTCTTTGGAAGGCAAAAAGGTATGAACATGGGTAAAAGCTTGTCTGAAAGAACTTTTCCTTTGGTGATCATAGTTTTCCTGCTCTGGACTGTTGCATCAGAATCACTGGGGAGCTTGCTAGAAATGCAAAGTCTTGAGCTCCACAGAAGACCCAAAGACCCACTGAATCAGAATCTTCATTTTAACAAGATGCCCATATGATCAGTGTGCACGTGAAAGGTTGAGAAGGGCTATTCTACACTGAATTGTGCCACAGAGTGTTGAGGGATCGTTACTAGCTATGTTTCCTCTTCTCATTCTTATCATTGCTCCCCTGCCTCCTCCACATAAGGACAAATGATGATTGGGTTGTGGATGATTGCTTAAGAAGCCTGTGACAATTGGAAACTGAGGAGCCGGAAGGTCTGGACTGAAGGACGCAAACACATATTTCTCTCATCAGTGCTCAAATGAAAATCCAGAAGAGAGTATGCTGGTTATTTCCATAAGGAGGGAAGCCAGAATGTATGCTTGAGCCAAGGCAAGAGAGGTATGGAGAGAATGAAGAGGAGACACTTCTTGGCTAGGTTTGCAAATGCCTCTAGAGCTATTATTTAGTGTCTGTGAGAGAGATATTGCTTCATAAAACATGGCATTCCATATGCAATCCCAGGGAATGGAAACTTTCTGCTTGAGGGCCAACTTCCTTACTATCCTTCTCCCCTCCTATGACCATCCTTTTGTGCCCTACACTTCCTACAAGTGGTTACAAAGTAGCTTCAGATACTATAATAGACTCCAATAAAATGAGTCTCTGTGAACTTTGGCTGTTTCCCAAATTACCCTCAAAACTTTTAGGTTTACCATGGGGAAGTTGCACCTGCATGTGCTTTTGGTGTACTCACATACTATGGGTAGCTAGTATTTTACCTTGGCCTGTAAAGGTCCTCCACGACTAAAGCCAGCTGACTTTTGTTTTGGGTAAGAGTGAACAGCCACTCTGAGCATCATATCCAGAGATGTCCCCAGTTAAGAATCTTGCCTTGAAATTGAGACATTATGGTTCACATGGTCACTGATTTCAAAGCAAATGCTTCCTTGTTAGGTATATTGATCCTTTATTTGCCACTTTCATCTGTGTTTCTGTATTAGTTAAAAAGCTGTCACCCCCAAATGTGAATGCAGTCTCTGAGGAGGATGGACTAAGAACAGAGATATTCTGACACAAAATAGATTTAGGTCTAGTGTGCTGGGAACAACTGAATCAGAGGCTAGTTAGTGAGTAGGTAGTTAGAGACCCAGAAAAGGGCATGAACTGGACAGACAGAGCAGGAGAAAATAATGGCAATGGAAGAGATAGAACAAGGGGAAACAAATTCTGTCCATGTTAACCTTTTGCTAAGGACTGACCCCTTTTGTGGGTGGCTGCGGTAGTTCAGGGCTGAACCCACACAGAGGCTGATGCTATTTGCAGCTCTGTGTCTATAGCCCAGACATTTCCTGAGCAGCCCTAAGGAGGGAGGGAGTTCTTTTGTGTCTGCACAACTCCTACACTCCTGCTGAAAACTAACCATTGTCCCCACCTGCGGCAGTAATTACACCCTCCTGTGGACAGTTTCATCTCATTAGACACGAAGTATCAAAGCCAAAAGAATAAAGTCAAAACTTGATTTTTTAATGGAGTGGGTAAAGTACACAGATGATTATCTTGACCTTCATAGGAGATAGCAAGTCTCATGAGATTTTACATATTTCTGCAGCCCCCATCTAAGAAGTTTAAAAGTAAATCACCTTGGTGAGAATGTTTATTCCTCTCCCCCAAAGCTATGAATTCTACCTTCTAAATTTCTGGCCCTCTCTTAAAATTCATGTTGTCATTTAATCCTTAAACTGATTGTATTAAAATGAAAAATTTCTTGTCCACAAAGGAAGACAAATAATACCACCTCAGCAGCTTCATTTACTTTTCAATCTGTTATAACAAAACCAGCCAATCACCTCTGACTACCCAGAACAATGAAATTTTAAAATATATCAGAAGTCAAAAACATAAAATGAAAATCTGAACCAGCTCCTATTATTTTCAGTCTTAGAAACTAGGGAGGGAAATGCAGAATTAAGAAAACAACTTCTACACAGGCAAAAGTGGGGGGTTTTGAAAAACTAGTTTCATTTTAGGGAAAAAAGTTAAAATTCCAGAGAGGAATAAAATTCATGGACCATTTTGCAGTAAGCACAGATACAGAACAAAATAATTCTCTTTGCTCTTTCCCCCATCCCCATTTTGTAGATTGATGGGAAGCTGCCTTGTACAGGAGGTAGCACAATTTGCAGGAAGCTCACCTTTACAGCCTGCTGATTGCTACCTACTTTTATGACCCAAATGAACAGCATCACCTTGCTTCCTCCTCCCCCTATAAAAAATAGATTTTTAAAAACCCATAATAAACCTTGTGAGAAGGTGACTTAAATCTTTGACTGGCACCACTGAGGCAACCTGTTCATGCTTCAGTGATCTAAGCCAGCTGGCCAGAGGGGCTGAGAAGTGGGCTAAGCTAGTGAGCTTACTGAAGAATGGCCAGCTGACAGGAGAGAGGGAGAGCAGCAAAGGCACAAAGATGGGGAACCTGTGGGAGTGGTGGAGCCAGAGGAGACTTTGGCTAGGATGTGAAGATCTATTTGAGAGCAGGAGCTGTGATCCTGGGATCTTCACCCTGGCTCCAAAGCTTAAGTGGAAAGGACAAACACCCAAACAGAACCCAAATAAACAAAACAAAATTCACCAAATTGCAGAGCATGGGATCAAGGGAGACATTTCCTTCCCAAACGGACCTAAATGGTTAAACGGATCCTGGCAATTAGAATAATTAGATAATTAGATTGTGACTCTGTAGGCAAGAGACGGAAACCTGTTTCGGGTAAGTACACTTGGAAGCAAAATGCACTCAGTTATAAAAAGATCGTGTTCTCAGTTAGCAGGTATATTTCAAATGGCTTGAAAAAAATTAATGGAATAAAAATTTCCTGCTGATGGGTTAAGTTTAGCCAGCAAAAGAGATTTTGCCTGGGGCTCCATTAGAGCTTGCACTCCTAAGTCCGACTCTCAGTCCCACCATCACCATTGCACCTCTATCAACAGATTTTTATTTAAGTCAATGCGTTTACAGCACAATTCTATGGTGAATAACCTTTAAGGTTACATTTGCCTTTTTCCTGCTTCTTGCAAACAGTGCGTAATCCACGAGCACATTTGTTGGCTGTAAAGGTGTACAACAGCAATTTTTGCAATGACAGTGCGGAGAGGGAATATGAGATCTGTGTGCTAATGAGCTGACACTGCAGAGGCTGGGGCGGTGTAGTGTGGAGTGCACTACAAGTGCACAGCAGCAAGACACAGGAGGGGACTTCAAGGGAATCGACGACATTTCCTGAGGAACCAGGGCAGCAAAGCCACGCAATGGGACCCTGCAGTCTCTTGTTATTTCCACAGCCCCCAAAGCCGAAGGATAATCAAATCCAATTTTTTAAAGAATAGATGCTAACTTACTTGTGTGTGCATCTCTTATCATACATACTGATCACATGGGTATGGGTGTCTATATATGTTTATGTATGCATGTATCCTGAAACCTGAATATTCTCACCATTTTTCTTTCTGGGTTTATCAAGCTAAATTGAAAATTAAGGCATCAAACTATTAATTCCTATGAAATGGGAACATGTGCTTGAAATCAGATGAGTCTCGCTGATAAACTTCAATTCACCCCTGAGCTGAAATCCCAAATGAACCACCTTTCAAAGCCAGGGAGGGTTTTATTGGCCTCTTAAGGCACAGAATGAAGTTAGAGTCTGTCTTAAGCAAACCTCTTGGGGCTTGCGCAAAAAAAAAAAAAAATGGTTGCTGGTGAATAAGAGTCTTTAATAACTAATGTCTGGGATTTATTGCAAGGAGCCTTCTGAATACATTATGGGAGTGGGGGGCAATACAAAGGGAGAGTTGAGGATGGGGTACTCACAGAAGTTATTACCATTTTATTTTATTTTTATTTAGTTTATTCTTTGTGTATCTGTTTACCTGTGAACCTATGCCCTAAAAAGTATGTGCCTGCCTCAGAATTGAAGGTGTAGAAAAGATCATGAGAAGAGATCAATTATAGTGCTAGGGGAAACTGAAACTAGTAATTCTGCATGGCTGTAAGGGGAAGTTTCTTTAAATTTCAACAGCCCCTTCTATATCACATCAGATAGAAGAGGTAGATGACCAGATTTGGACTCATCTGGGGTTTTCTTAAATTTTTCTAGGCTTCCAGAGAAGAGCAGACCAGAAGATACAGAGGCTTTTCTCTGCACAATCAGGTAGTTATTTGGAGGAATAGAATCTGGGGTCATCACCAGTTCTAGTACCGAACTAGAATTGTATGCCAAACCTGAAATATTTAACCTCTACCTATACAAGAAAAAAATATCATCAAGGCCAGTTGGAGGGGAGGATTAGATACTTCCAAGTCTTCCTTGGCCCCTTGAAATCATTGGTTTCGGCACTCAGACTATATGGTTGGACTAGTCATTTTTCTCATACTAAGCTACCAGGCAGCAGCTGCTGAGAGACAGCTTTGAGATCTGGCACCCTTTCAAAGATTGTGACATTCAGACATGACTGTTTTGGGGACCAGAGAAGATGACAGCTTTCCTCCTCTGTCTTCTGAGCTGTAAAGTCTGAGAGTGCAACAGGCAGCTGGGTACACATCACTGGTTTCTAGATATTTCTTCCATCTGTGGTGAGTGTCTGTACATGCATACATGTGTATTTGGCATGACTAAGGTCAAGGTCATCTTTTTGCTTTGTGTTTTTTGTTGCACAGTGAGCCACACCCCTTCTTCCTTATTCTCAAGCCCCTGGCCATAACCTAGCCTCATAAGTAGAAGTGCTATGGATTTAGGGTAAGGAATTTTGAACTTTTGTTTTCCTTCTCCATGGTTGCTCCTTTAATGCCCTGAGAGGTAAGATGTGAAGGCAACTCAACACGAATGTGGGTGACTGATTACTTATTCCCAAACTTGAGATTTTTCACATGGCAAGTATTATTTCCTGATTGCTCCTTGGGTAGCATTCCAATGATCCTAGGCTGGCAGATTTCAGTCTGGTTCAACCATAAGAATAGGACCAAAAATTTCAGAAATCAATTCATTTCTGAGAAGCTGAATGCCTCTCTTATCCTAATCCTTGTCAGTGGAAAGAAACTGAATGGAGATGAAATAAATATTATTTGTTAACAACATGATAATAATTGCTGGTAGTTTCATGTACTTGGTTTTAAATCTATTCTAATTGATATTTAGGAAGCTGCACTTGAGATTCAACCTCTTGACAAGACCACAGTGCTGCAGGATTAAGAGTCAGATGTGTGTTGTAAATGCTATGGAGACAGGCCTGGATTACTGAAATAAGATGCAAAGCATAGACAGACATTTTGTAACTTTCACACTTAGCTGGAATTAATAAATTCCTATTTTTATCAATGTCGGAAAGCCAAAGAACGTCAAATACAGTGTATCTGGGAACACATATATAAAAGGATCTGTACCTTCAGCTAAAATTTTCTCAGCACTAATAACTGTTACATTACTTGAAGAATACTTCAACCCCATTCCCTTAGTCCAAATCTTCAAATCCAGGGAACCTGTGCCTTTGGAGATTCTTCCAACAGGTTTTGGAAATTACATATCTTTTGAGACAGAAGAATTTGAAGGAAGTCATATACAAAGTTTCACCTGACCAAACATAAGTATCATTTTCCCTTGAAAGAAATATGAAAAAAGTACACCAGCCATAAAAATAAAACATGCTTTGTGTCATCACTGGCCTCATTGTTGTGAAACTTTTAGTGAAATAAGCTTAGATGAAGAATTCTCCATCTTTCTAACAAAACATTCAATTCAAGAAAAATCTTTAGTCCGGCAGGCTATTAGCCCTTTGGATTCCCATGGTTTTACTTTTTAAAATACCTCCTTTCCACAAGAATAATCATGGTACACAACTATGGAATTCAGAAAGGGTTTTAGGGCTGATGAAATTCCTCCCTTTGATATTCAGTTTTCCTCCTTCCAGCCTCCCCCTCAACCTCTTGCTCTAAATTAGAAACTGTGTTGTCCTTAACAATCAGGGGATCTGGGGGATGGGGGGGGGGAACCAGAGGAAAAAGAACTAGCTTTTCAAATATTCACCTGAGAACTGTCTTCTCCCTGCCTTTCAGTTTTCCAGGCACTCATCACTTGCAATCAGTTTGTAGTCTTATCAGTTCCTATCAGAGCTCTCTCAGTAAGAAAGGTGATAGTCTAGGACAGAAAGAGGCCAGGGAAACCAGCCTGATATGTCCCTCAAGGTCACTTGTTGGCAGAATTCCTTATATTTTGGTTCTTACATATTAGGCAATTGTCAGTTTTAGCTTCTTTTTACTTGCCAGTCACTAGCTTTAACACTCAAATAATGTACATCCTGAATTGACTCAATCAAGAAACTGCTGCTGCTTCTTTTTTAAATCCCATCTGAAGCAATTTCCCTGAACAACCATGCTATTTTTTTCTTTCTTTTCCCCCAGCCAAAAAAAAAAAAAAAAAAAGTGGGGTGCGGGGGAAGGAACGCTAGTTTAGCAGGCAGGAAAATGAAACTTTTGCATCAAACGTTATTCACAACAGAGTTTTGTCCACTGCCTTGAGTTTTGCCCACTGCTTTCAGCCCTGCAGCAGAATCCTCTGGGGTTGATTTATGCAACATGAAACCAGAATTGACTAGAGCCCCTAAAATGTCTACTGAGGAAATCACCAGCCAGCACACAGCAGACCCCCAGCACCACAAGCAAAATGCAAATGAGGTTCCCAAGGTCCCAAAGGGAGCAAAAGCAGATCTACTTACAAGCATTAGTCACAGAAAAACTATTGGAGGAATCCAAGTGATCTACGTGGTAATTCAAATGGAAGGGCTTCTCAGTGGTGTTCTGGTTGGTGTTGTATAACTGCACAGCAAAGCGAAAAGCGCTGTGCTCCTGCACAGTGTTCCTCATGAAAAGTCCACCTATAAGCAAAAAGAACCGAGATTTGGCTTGTGTCCCCTGCCCCTTACGAGTTAGAAAGTGGGGAACACTAGGTACCAGATACCTCTAAGTATTACTGGGATGCGCAACTGAGGATTGGTTTTCAACCTGTGTGTTTCTCCAGACTTGTGAACTCAGATTTCGGCCAAGAGAAACCTGGTTTCTCTAGACTGAAGAGAAGAGGCTGGAGAGAAGGAAGAAAGGGAAGAGGGGGCTGCCTTGGCATAGGACGAGGCATCCAAGAGTGGAAATTGGTTCTTAGGCGGTAGCCTTCCCCCACGTACACTCTACTCCCACCCCCATCCCCACAGCTGGTTCACCTTTACCCGGGTAAAGGGAGAGGTTAGAAAGAAAAACAATTTTATTCCTCTTGCTGCTCCATCCCGTTCTCTATTAGCCAACCTCCCTCGTGACAATACAGGGGATTAGTTCAGTAATGGCAACAATTCTAACTTCTGGACTTGTAAATACAGACAGAATCAGAGAGAACTCCCTTCCGGCTCCCAGAGCTGGGTTCCAGGCAGACACAGCGGCAATTCATGAATTCGTGGTCTGCGTGACTTCGCTGCTCGCCCGCTCAGCTCCTTGTCTCACCCCCACTTCCTACCCCATTCGCCACCAACCTGGCTACTGCCCGGGTCTGGTGGATCCAAAGTGGGTTCCACACATTCCCTAGCACTAGCCTTTTTTCCCTGGAGCCTAAGACGCGGGACAGGGAGCCTCAGCCCGGTTATGCGCCCTGACGCGACCAGACAGGCAGCTTCACCCTGGGACAACTTCCAGTGGCTGCACTCACGCCATGGCAAANCCTATGAGAGAGAGAGAGAGAGAGAGAGAGAGAGAGAGAGAGAGAGAGAGAGAGAGAGAGAATATAAAAACCTAAGATACAAAACAAAATAAACAAAACACTGAAAAACAAAAACCAAAAAACAAAGGAGAGAGATAAAGAAATAAGAAAGAAATTATAAAGAAAACCTGAGACACCCCCCTCCGAAGATGGTGGGTCTAAAGAGGGGGGAACAGAAGGAGAAAGCGAAAGGCTCAGCTCCGGTGAATTGGGCTCTCCCAATTGGGCCGGTAGGGGGATATTGATCAAAGTTGATCTGACGTGGAATTAAAGCCGCACACCGCTTAGCTCTACTGCAAACTGCAGCCGCGGACTGCAAAGCCTAGGCGCTGGCGTTTGTCAACACCGGAGATGGGATCAATAGAAATTCAGCAGTCCTCCTGTGGACCAGGCTTTCGAGATGCAGCCAGCCCTCTTTTTAAAAAGAGCTGCATTGCTTTTGCGTTTGTGTGTCTGTCTTAAAGAAGGGGGGTCTTGGGGGGCGGTTAGTGGTTACTCCGGAGTCTTTGTAGAGACTCAGAGAAGCAGTTCCCATCACAATGCGCCCGAAGATGCTGCGCATGCCTGGTCTCTGCCGCTCAGTTTTTACAGCAGAGATCCGAGGGCCAGTTAACAACCTCCACCCTCATCCCCGCAGCTTTGGGAGGTGTGCACCCCACATCAGAGTGCTAAGGCAGGTTTGTGAGAGGTGGGAGTAGTTGATGGACAGTGCGGGACTGACTGCTTTGGAGGGCATAGGAAAAGAAAGTACGTGCATAGAGATGGTAACTAAAAGGTTAATGAAAAGGACGCTCAGTCCCACTGACTAAGGAAAGAAGTGTGGGAATGAGCTGGGTGGGGGTGGGGACTGAAAGTTAAGGTTGGAGGAAACTGTCCTTAGCTGCCCTGCTTCCTTGGTGTTGCCTCTGGATGTTGCAGCCTAGGCCCCTGAGTGATGACTCCAGAGGTTATTCATCCTCCTGAACTCTTCCTCTCTCTGCTCTCAAGGGAGGAAAGAGCCTATAAAGTTAATCAGTCTAGTCTGGATCTCAGTGAGGAAGGGTCCCCTCCAAAACATCTTGTGTTCCAACCTCCTGGGCTATTCCTTTCCCTAGCTATGTTCTCCAGTGGTGAGAAATCCTCTTTATCTCCCAAGTCTTTTATTCCTACCTCACAGCTACTCTATAAAATACAGATTTTATTCTCCTCACACTTGCTATTGTCCTTTTCATATCTCTCCTCCTAGCCTAATTAGATAATGAGCCCTTCATGCCAGTGTACACCAAACTGATACACATGGGGCAGGAGACAGGGGACAGGGGCCCAGGGACCAAGCCAAATCATTGAGTACTTCAGAACTTTGAATCTGGCAAGTCATAGGCTGGAGCCTGGGACAAAGGAATTCAAAATGCTTTGGCAACCAGAAAAATATTCTAGGCTCTTCCCAGATTTCTATCAGTTCTGATAATGCAAGTCTCTTTCTACTGCATCATTCATAGAAATGTTTTATCTCCTTTTTGACAGTCCATGGCTAGGACTGAGGAAGAAACTTGGGAGCCAGAGAAAACTCATTCTATCAACATAAGGGAATGAGGGCAAAAGGGTAGCAGAGATGAGGTTGACTACCTCTTGACATGTGCAGAGTGAGATAGCATCAGTCAGGAACATAGACTTAGGAGCAGATCCAGGTTCAAATCTAAATTCCATCACATACAGGCAGTATTTGACCTTGAGCAATATTGTTAATCTGCTTCCAAGTTTGTCATCTTTGAAATGGGAATATTAATAGTTCTTTCTTTACAAGGTTATTATGAGGATTAAATAAAATAACAGATATGAAAGCATCTAATTCAGTGTCTGACTCACAGAAGAATCAATAAATTTTAATTTCCAAACTCTCTTTCCTCTTTCTTTCCTTTTAAAAGTGTTCCCTTTCTTCCCCAAAGCTCCTTATGTGGTCATCCTCCCTTCTCCCCACCATGCTCACAACCTCAGTCTCAGCTACCAAATCTTTGCTAGTGTTCTACATAAATATCTTCCTATCATAGCTCCTCAAGAGCCCCAGGAGACTGGAGAGGATCGGGTAGATGAATCTTTACTAAAGTTCTAATGGCAGGCAATGACAATTTAATATTAAAAATGCCACATTTAGAGAGTCTCTTCTCTGTGCCAGGTACTATATGTTCCTCCTTTTAGATAACATAGTTGCATTTTAATAGGAACCTTCAATGCCTTGACCCAAAGCAATAACTCCAATAAGGAGATTTTAGTTTTGATTTGTAGTAGGTGAATAATATATTTTGCAGTGGGAGGGTACCTTTTAGCACACCTCAATTCACTCCTGAAAGCAGTCAGGTCTCCATCTGTGCTTGGCCAGCCATGAGAAGAGGTGGCAGCAGAGATTCATGGCCATCTTCACTGTCATTTGGCTTGAAGTATAATGAGAGTGGGCCAGTAACAAATGATGAGAGGAAGTAGGACATTTCAGTGCCTCTGCACTTGGAAATCCTCCATTGAAGCCATCACTGTAAATGCCACCCATCCCTTCTGTTTTCATCCTCCCCTGCCCACTACCTTTTTCCTTCTCTTTCATCTGCTGCCACTCTTTCAACTTTTAGCTGTCAGTGGCAGCTGTTGGCAGAGTTGGACTAGTTTCATCTGAGCCAGCAGGGGCACAGTGGTAGACTAAGCATATTGCTGTTGGTTGAAAAGCTTGTATAATACATGCAAATTCTTTAGGAATCTATCCCTCACCCAAGAGAGCCATGGGACACTTTTTGAACATCATCTCTGATTTTCCAACAAGGGGCTATAGATTATACTAGTACCATTATAGCCACAAGAATTTGCCAACAAAGCCCCAAATCTAGCTCTCCCTCTGTGGTTAACAGACATCCCCCACTGGATTCACAGTTACCTTCTAATTTTAGGATCTATTATTTGTACTTTTATTTTAGACCTTTATTTTATTTATTTATTTTTATGTGGTTCTGGGGATCAAACCCAGTGCCTCACTTGTGCTTTGCAAGCCCTTTACCACTGAGCTCCAGCCCCAGCCCCTGATTCATACTTTTAAATGAGCTCTATAATATAATATAAATAGCAAGATAATAAGTGATTGTAGTTTCTATTGAAATGTGAAAATAGCATTTCTCTTCCTGAGATTTATGCTTGTTTCAGGTTTAGGACAGGTGTACTTGGATAAGCAGAAAGGAATATTGGCCAGTGAAATTTGGAGAGGGATCTATATTATACATTGAATCACATTCTTGCTAACTTGATACCTTGCAAATAAGGAAAATAGCAATAGAAATAATCTTGATTTATTGGAAGATAACTTCTGTATCCTTTAAAGATGATGAAACCAAGATATTTTATCATTTGCCTGATGGGAAGATAATTTCCTCATCGTTGGACTTGAAACTTTGAAGTCTTCAACAAACATTTATTGACCACATGCTATATGACAGGCTGTGCTAAGCACTAGAGATATAAGGAAGCAAGTCACATTTCTGCTTTCAATGAATTTCATGTTCAGAGAAGGAGCAGATGTATTCACTGGCAATGACAATGCAATATGGTAAGTGATCTGAAAACAGTAAGCACCAGGTTCTGTGACAGCACAGAGGAGGGTGTTTAAATATTTAAAACAAGGTACTTCTCATATCCCAGATTCAGTCCCAAATGATTGAAGAGAGAAGATAGGATATCTTGAGGTCAGAAAAACTGGCCAAACTTCCTAGACTCTAATCAAAGGAATAAAACTACTTTATGGCTGCATCTTGCATTTCTACTCCCAGGTTCTTTGACAATGTTACAGTTCAGCCATTTCTGATGATTAATTAAGGTTCAATGTGATATCTAAGAAAGCTTGGGTCCACCATCCTACTTCTTTATCATCCCATTTTCTCTATTATATATCACCTCTCCAGAAACCTCTTCAGAAATCCTTAATGTATGTGTCAGCCTTGGTGTTGCTGAATAAATCCACAGCCTTGAGAAACTGAAATTCCAAGTACAGGCCTAGTTGGAGCTGCTTCTGGTGGGAGTATATGTGTGAGTCAGAAGGAAAGTCTTATGAATTTGGGTTTAATATGCCCAGAAATGAATCTATAGAAACTTCCTGAAGTAGATAGTCATACCAAGTTCAATGACCAAGGGAGCAATTATTTATCAAATTAGCTTCAGTTAAAATCCCTTTTTTTTTTTTACATAATAAGGGTGTGTAGAACTTAATTTTTGCCCTGAAGACATATCCAGGAGCTGTATGGAGGCACAGTTATTATTATTATTTTTACTTTTAATGCCCCTCTTGTACCACCTTCCTCCCTGGACTAAATACTTTCACACTGCCTCCTTTAAACACCCTCAGAACTACTGACCATGCTTTGACCCCTTCAGCTCCTATATCAATTAGGATGCTTCATGCTGCAGGCAAAAACAAACCCACTAAAAGTAGTATAAACAATAATGGAGATGCATTGGCTCATATACCTGGAAGGGCCAAAGGTAGGGCTGGCTTGAGAATAGATGAGATTCAGTAATTCAATAATTTCACTTAGGACCTAATTTCCTTTCCTTCCTCCTTTCTGTTTCCCTCATGATGGCAAAATAGTTGCAGTATTTCTTGGTTTCATATATTCATCCCACCATCTTGTTTTGGTTCAAAGTAAATCATATGATTATTCATGATGCAATCTTGAGACCAGGAAATGCCATTCTTAGTTCTGATTCTCTGAGAATCTTGGGCAGCAATAATTTGTTCTTGATGGGTCCATAGGACTTTGATGACTTGCTGAAATGGTCTGAGTCAGATTGCTCAGTGGTTAGATCCTTCTGTTACCTTAGTAATGCAGCCCCTTAAATTCAGTTCAAGATGAATCTGCCTGATATTTAGTTCTGTTTTTGAGAGAATCATATTATATTGAGAGTTCAGGATGAGAAATTAATATAGGAATAATTCCTTTTCCTATAGGGTAGATAAGCTTCCAGAACCTTTCAGATAAGGATTTGTGACTTCTCCTTACATCCTTCTCAGGATAAGCAGGGTCTTATACTATGAAGCTGAGTAGTTAGAAAGGGTAAGTGAGCAGCCCAAAGTCACACAGTCAAGTGGTGGGGAATGAAATTTCTTATCCCTCTAGGGCTTTATCCACTAGACCAAAGTCTCCTTCACACTATGAGACTGAGGATGTGAGAGAACAAAAATATTCTGCTGGGATGGGTACGTCTTAGCTAGTAATTATCCCTTGGTAGCTCTGAATGGGCTTGAAAACTGCAGATGGAAATCATATGGCTTCGAGACTCCCACTTCTCACAAAGTGACACTCTTATAAGCTGCAATGTCTCTCTGATGGGAAGTGTTAATTTATTGTGAGTTATTCCAGGTTATATCCCAGAGATGATATTGTTGACATTTTTATTAATATATACCTTTTTATCCCTCTGGGAAGGTTAAAAACTGTCACCATGAAACACCATAGGCAATTCCGGGGGGGGGGAATTAACCCCTCAACCTAAAACTAGCCCTATCTCCAGCTATACTTGGAGAGGGGGTTGCAGTTTGAATAGATTTTAGAGTTTTAGAGATGTTGAGGAATTTTGGGTGCCAGTTGTTTGAGGAGCTATGTTTTTTGCTCAAGTGGACAAATTTCCATTTATCGAGTACATATGAAAATTGGAAATTGACTCTGAATTCTGAAACTTACATATTTGGATGTTAAGGACTGAGTTAGCTTCATGTCAGATGATACCACATGAGGCAAATCCATTTTTCTTCCCATGTTTGACATTGTATATTTGTGAAGGTTGTGGTAATGGGGTTGATATGGGTAAAGCACATGTGTTAGATTGAATGAGTTTTCTAATTATTCACTCCTTCCCAAATCCACACATTTATCATAGCCCCATTGTTGGTGGTTTATTCCCTTGCCCTTTAATTTGGCTATGTGACTTCCTTTGGCCTATGGCTTGTGGGCAGAAATGACAATGCACCAAATCCAGCTTGTGTCTTAAGAAACCTCATGCATTTATGCTTGTCATTTTCACCTCAGTCAATGTCATGAGAGAAACACATATCAGCTAGTTTGCTGGTCTAAGAAACATGAAAGATATGGAGTAGAGCCACTCCAGTTGATTCATAAACCTGAAGTAGGAGGCAAAGTTGGCCCAGGTACTATACCCTTGTTAGAGGTGTGCATCTGAGTCCAGTCTAAATCAGCTATACCCAAGTCAACCTGAAGATGGGTGCAAAATGACAAATGATGGTGGTTTCAAGCCACCAAGGTTTGGGCCATCTTGTTACAGAGCAATAGCTAACTAGTACAGCAGGATTCTGGCAGTAGTGTGTTTTTATGAGTGATCTATGATAATACATCCTTGATGACCCACGACCATTCAGCTTACGCTCAGTGTCCTGGTATAGTAATTAGTGGTGTCCATTTCACTCTTAAAAGTATCCCAGCTTGGATGTTAATGTGTATGATTTATCTAGCTGTGGTCACATGGGGCTTATATGGTTGCTCTCTGCTGGTTTGTCACTCCCATCACTTAATTTCTGCTTCTTAGTTTTTCAGCTGGGGTTTTTTGACTTTAGCCATCTTGAGGAAGAAGGTATTTTAACACTCCTTTAGATGTAAGAAGTTCTGGGTTTATTGCTTTGAAATAAAATTTAGAGTATTTAGGGAAATAAAAAGATAACTGGGAACAGTTGAATTTTAGGATACTTGCCTGTGGCTAATTCTTAAAGAAGAGTTTCAATTGATGATTTTCTTAAAGTTTAATCTGTCATGATCTGTGTGTTTGGGCATATTCTGTTAAATCTCTGTGATGTCAATTTCACAAACATAATATTATTTTGAGGGAAAAGAAAAGCATATTAACTATATCACCAATTTCTGGGATATTACCCACAAAATTAAAATCAGTGTTTTTTTTTTCTGTCTGGAAATACAGATATGTCCTACTTTAAGAAAATCCAGGCATTTCAGTTTTTTATATAAGGATAATATGCTGATTGTGCCTCTGGGTTCAATTCCCAGTATCAAATAAATAAATAAATAAATAAATAAATAAATAAATAAATAAAAGGAAGACCAATAGAATAGAGGAAAGGGGTCAAAGGGGGGTGGGAAAGGGGTAGTACTGTGGATTGAAATGGTGCAAACTCTGTTACATGCATTTATGGATATGTCAAAATGAACTAAAATAGTATGTGTAACTATAATGCACTAATAAAAACATTAAAAATAGGAAATTGAATGTGAGCAAATATTTGGGGGGAATTGTGTGGTTTACCAAAATATTCACCAAAGTTTTCCTTTAGGTTGCAAACTATTGTTGTGCAGTGTTTATCAGACGTGATGTTGATGCCCTGAAGACAATTAGGAATGTTCAGAGACAGTTTTGATCATTAAACTTGGGGGAGTGGAGGCTACAAGCACCTAGTGAGTAGAAGCCTGGCATACAACTAAACCTCTGAAAAAACCCAAGGCAGCCCCACTCCAGTAAAGGACCATCCAACCCCACATGTCAATGGTGTCACTGCTGAGGAACCAGACTCTTATGCATTCAGAACAAAATGCATAAGAACCAAATGCAAAAGAACCACATGATTTATGCATACCTATTCAAAACCATGGGTATTAGACCAGGAATCTGAAAACCTCCATTGTAATCACAGAAAGTATTAGAGACAGAAGTAGAAGGGAGAGAGAAGGGGGAAAGATCACAAATACAACCCACTCAATTCTGTGGCATTCAGGTTGAGAAAGTTGATAAGCTGCAGTCATATTGAACTTTCTAAATATTTCTACTGCTTTTGCTTTCTAGACTCTATATAGCAATAGTTCACTGATGAAGAACAGAGGCAGGACCTGTCATTTCCTCAAATCCAGTTCAGAAGCCCAGACTTTCTAATTTCTATGCTGTCTCTTTTGCTTTAATTTACTGCAAATTACCTACAATGCCTGTTACTAGTTATTGGTGCTTTAAGGAATATTATTGTTGTTATTGTTATTGCTTTGTTTTAGTTTAGAGAAAACACAAATGAAGAGGAAGAAGCAGTTGTGAAAATATTTTTTCAGGTATCCTCAGTGCTCAGGGTGGAGCAGAAAGCTGGTTCCTACTGAGCCAGGATCACTTATTTGGGCTCAAGGGTAAAAAGTCAGATGGGCTCTGCTAAGTAGTATCAGGAAGGCTGGAGACTAAGAATAAGGCTCACCCATTGTTTAGAAACTCTTCAGGGCAGACAGGACTAGCTATGCAATTCGAGGGGTTCAGTGCAAAATGAATATGTTAGGTTCTTTGTTCAAATATGGTTAGGAATTCCATGACAGAGATACTAAACCATTAAATCATGGGCACTTCTAGAATAGGACCCTATGTAATTACACAGGGCATGCTCATGAGGGCAGTACCTCACCTAGAGGAGAATGGGCTAGCAAGGAGTACTTCCCTCTTGACTGTAGGCCCCAGGGAGAAAGCTCATTCACTAAGGGTCCTGCAGGTTCCAAAGGACATAAAGGGGCTTCCTCTAGGGAGGTTGCAAACAGTTCTTCACTGATTCCCCAGGCCTCCCTTAGTGGGTAGTTCCAATCCCAGGAGAAGTTTCGTGTTACAAGAGAGAGAAAATCACTTGAAATCACTATATCTGGCAAGAGGCCAAAGGTGGTCCTACTGACCTTACCTGCCCTGCTATCAAACCTCAAATTGAATTCCCTAGGGAGAAGACTATTCTATATCCAGAGGCACTGCACTAGGAAAGTCTTTTTGAAGCAGTGCGTTTAAAAATAAAGCTAAAATAGGCCTCTTCTCCCTCTTAAGGTTGTGATCAAGAGTTAAAACATTTGTCACATTTTGCCATTAAAGGGACAGTAATGACTCCCTCCCAATTAAGAATTTTCTTTACCCAGTTTTCTAATATATACAGATTAATTTACTTTTTCCTGATCACAATGGTGAATATAACAATTATATAGAAGACAATGGTCGGATAACAATAACAGCCAACATTTATTTTCTACCTCATTCCAGGTATTCTGCTAAATGGTATAGATGTATTGTCTCATTTAATGCTTATGACCCTTTGAGGTAAGTACTACTAGTATCCCCATAGTCAACAAGATTCAAATTTAGAAGCATTTCATCCAAACTTAACAGGAAAGAGAGCCTGAAGAACATCTGTCAAACAAGGGATGTTAAATGGAAACTAATTGCATAGTTCCCATTATTAAGTTAAAAGGTGATTTGATTTCCCCTTTATTTAGTATGCTTGTCTCATTATATATTTTTGTGTACACAAAATTTATTTGTAAATGCTTTGCATAAAGCTTATACCAGAGACTTCTCTATAAAAAGTATGCTGAACCAATTAATAAATGAGGGCTTACATGGGATCACTTAAGATCTAATTTTTCTTAAAGAAACTCATAAAATTAAGAGCTGTAATCATGAATTCTGCTGCAACGATTTTGATGAACAAAATTTTGTGACTGGAGAAGTACACTTTGTTTTCACTTCAGGCAAATCACATCCATTGCAGCCTATCCTGATGTGGTTAAGTGAAGGCATTATTACCACCACTCTGTGGAAGTTTCCAATAATTGCAGACAAATTACTGAAGTAGAAAGCTACAGTGACCTTCAATATTGAACTTAACACTTTTCCTTTGATGTATTATTTGACTTTTGCTTTTGATATATGCATAACAAATTAAAGCAATAAACTTCTGTGCTTTTTATTTTAGGTTACCTCAAAATATTTTTGGAATTAATGGCATGTGATCGATAAATACTAAAATAATGGGCTGTTTACATTTCCAAACTAATTTGTATTTGAAAAAAAAACACTTTAAAGTCCTTCTAACCAGGATAAAACTTGAGGGTACCAATTTCTTTGATACTAGAATATACTGTAACTCTATGTATTTTCACTCTAAATAGACATTTAATTTTAAAAATATATTTAAGATGTGAGCTCTAAGAGGGCAGGGATTCTTTTATTTTATATAATACAACACTTATAGACTATTGTAATATGTGTTATGGAAAGAAACATTGGTGGAGTAGTTCCAGTGTAGTTGTTGATTATGGTAATAATAGTATTTCAAGCAGTTCTTTCCATATATTACTCAGACCAAAGAACAAAACTTGTGGAATTATTCTGAAAGATATCTATTTTTATATCTAAAGTTTTTATTCAGTTATCCTAACATCTAGAATGATGCCTGAAACATAATACATGCTAAGTGCTTCTTTTTCAAATCAATGATTGAATTCTTAGCCAAAAGCAAGTTCCAATGGTGTTCTGTCTGAGATTATGGTAAATATACCAGAAGGAATAAAAAGAAGAAACAGTTTCCGATTACATGGATGGACTAAAAATGAAGAGACTCAATGCCCATCTATCTGGGTGATTAATTCTGGCATATTCTTAGAAAGCAGTGTTCCTATCTTATGCTTAGGACAATGCCTCTTGAAGTGCAGAGCATGGTGGAGAAGGCTGGAAGGTATAACTGGAGGGAGAAAGGAAGTTAACCTTTCTTGCCTCCTCACTGTCAAAATTTAACCTATAGTTTCCTTCTTCTTAACAATATTCTGTTAGACAAAAGAGGTTGGTATAGTCTACAATGTACTTGGTGGGAATCAGTCCTTATTTTACCATTAAGGGACAGATGGCAATGGAGAAGAATTGAAGGTCCGAGAATAATGTTTTCTGTTTCTCAAGAACATAGAAATTGGCTGACTAGGTCTGTAGCTGGCCACAGCATGATAAGAAGCTGGGTTGCAAATGCCGACAAAGTGGAAATGGACGTCAGCAGTTTTGCTTCTGTACCCTACAATGTGGGCAAATCTTGCTTTTTGCAATGGGCATGTATTTAAAGTTTTGAGTGAAAATTAATTTAGGTAAATTGGGTCCTATTTTAGATCCAGGAAAGATGCTTGCCACTTAAAGGAAATCTGAAGTGATTCATTTTGCCAAGTAAAAAATTGGCTATTTTGTCATTTTTATGCTCTTCTACATGTTGTGCTAAAAATAAAACATAGTCTCCTGTAATTTAGAGGGCATATCCCTTTGAATAAAAAGATGTTGTTTGGTGATATTTACTTCTCAAAACTTCTCTCTTACCAAAGTTTAAATAAGAAATACTTAGCTTTCTCAAGTTTCCAATATTCTAATCTTTTCAGAAGAGGGGATAGTGTTTATGTGCCTTAGAAAAGAGTTATTTTACTGAATGGTAATCTCTAAGAGGGAATGAAGCAAAACAAGTGATACATTGGTTTTCTTCCATCAAAACAATGGGGGGTATAGTTTAGAGCAAGAGCTACTCTGTCAGAATTCAGTATACCCTATCCATGACTAGGGTTGGACTTATTTGATCTCCTTGGGTCTCACCATCATCATCAGTACAATGGGGATCATAATAGTAATCCATGTTTCCTAAGACTACTGTGATTATTGATGAGATAAAGCACATAGATTCATGCCTGTCATGTAATAAATGCTCAGTAATATTAGTTATTGTTATTATTATTAACTCCAGCCCCATCAGCACATTTTATGTTCTAATTTAATTTTATTATTTTTTACAGTGCTGGAGATTGAACCCAGTGCCTTGCACATGCTAGGCAAGTGCTCTATTACCACTTCAGCTCTTTATCAGCATATTTTAGCACAGATCTCTCTGAGCTTTGGGTTCTGAGGATTCTGAGAGTCAATTTTGCTAAGTTGGGGAAAGCAGGAAAGGCTTTCGCATTTTCAGAATCTGTCAGCATTTAAGTTTGTTTAGCCCTGGCAAGAAATGGCTTCCTGTTTTGAAAACAAAGAAAAAAATGTACTTTTCAAGTGAAGAAACACCTTTAAAGGATTATAAAAATACTCAGAAGACTTATTAGACAGAAAACAGCTTTTACAGAGCAACATTATGGTGATTGAGGGGAAACATTGTCAACTGTAAGAATTAGATTGCCTTTAATGGAGAAGCAGAGTTGAGCATGGCAGAGACTGCTGGGATGGTGGGAGAGGGAGGAGGGCAGGGGGATGCAAAAGACTTGCCAAAGAGCTATGGAGACTGGATTGTGCCAGTCCAGAAACCATTTGCCAAGTGAAAGCTGCAGTCACTCTCACCCACTGCTGCTCTGCGGTAATGAATGCATTTTTGATTAGCTTTGCTGATTACCTGCTCTCTGTGCACAGAGCAGAAGATAAAATAACAGAGTCTTGGGCTCTTGGTTAGGATTTTACAGGCAAGAGGGTGGTAGGAGGGCTTTGATTATCTTTTTAATTTTTTTTCCTCACCTGCTTCTTAGTGTTCATTGAGAATGCTGACTTGTTCTGAGAGCCGCTAAGGGCTAGAACCTTGTTCCCCCACCCACACACAGACATTAGTACTGTTGCAGGGAAATAAAAAGGGTGCCAAAGGACAAGGAGGTACACCAAAGTCCCTACCTGCTCTCTGATTTTTTTGCAGCATTTAACTTACCCCCTCAACTATAGGAGATTAATGTCTTTGCATATATTGAAAAAGAAATTATGTCTTTGATTTCCCAGATACATTACAAGTATTTACCAAGAGATGAGAATCAGGTGGGGAAATAGGTTTTAGGCTCAGAAGACAATGCCTCTAAAGATTTACTGCAATTTGAATGGGAACACGAACTTTGGGAAGGAAAAACACAAGTTATCAATTTTAGAACAATTTCCTCACTGGTGCTGTAAAATGAGAACTGGAATCCAATGTTTATAATCGAATGAATCTTTTTCTTTACACATCAGTATAGCAGTTTTTATATTGCATTTTCTTTGTGCTTAGGCTATTAATTTTTTTCTTCTTTCTTTTTCTGTTCTTTCTTTTTTTTTTTTTTTTCGATTTTCATAGTTGCTGTTCTGGGTTTGGTATTGTACAAGGGCTGATCTGTTTCTAACAAGTTGAAAGCTAAATAAATGGCTAGACTCATTCATGAATGTCAGCTCAGCCTGTGGCTGAGTGACCCTTTCTAGAGCAAACACTATTTTCTTTTTGGATGGCAATAGAAGGCATGACAACTGCTTGAATACACAGATCAAGTGAACCCCTATGTCTGGGCAGAGTGAGTAAGTGCTTCTTTTGAGTGTGATTTGAGGGGATTCTTAATGCTTCCACTTCACCTTTGCATTTTTATTCCTAGCTCTGTGCCATGATGTGGAAGTAGTGGGAAGCGTGCACATAGGCTACTCCTCAGAACAGGAATCATGTTTTGAGACACTGACCACTCAAGCCTTAAGGCTTGAAGGAAATCACTAACTCAGCATATCTCTAATCTATTCATTTGACAACATCACCAGTCTTTCATAAGAATGATTGTCTCATTTATCATTTAACCTGGGACACTTTTAAGAGTGGAAGAGGCACTATTAATAATTAAGCCAGGACCTCAGGTAAACTATACCACCTAGGAAATTTAGTAACCCTAGTCAATCATGCTTTATCCTGTGATAATTTTCCAAACTAGTAGGGACTGAGACTAGACCTTTAAACTGTGTACTTTTTAATCTGTTTACTCCATCTACCTTTATATTTATACAGGTACTATCACCTACTGCTACTCTGTTTTGCTCTGTCATCCATTTCACAGATGAAGAGGCAGATAAGAGACTAAATGATGCTCCCCCTCCAGGTTTCCATCAGAAATGAGCAATAAGGTAGCACCAGGGCCATTTGAGACCCAGGGGGCAAATTGGTGATTTTTAAGTCTTTACTAGCTTGCCTTTTTGGTAACTTCCTCAACTCCTTTATTCTTACTCTTTTTCTAGCTTTTCAGTGCCCATGTTCCCTATCATGTCCAGAATTTTCTTTCTTTTCTCACATCCACTAAAGTTTAAGTGTTTTCTACAGTATTTCATTCCCTCAGGACTTTGCCTTCTGTTCAGAAATGAATGCTGAAAAATTAACATATTAGCTTCTCTAGGCTGATGTTCACATATAAAAAGGGACTTCCAGAAACATAACTGTTAGTCCGCTGAAGTAGATATAAATGGCAGGAACTCAGTCACCTTGGCAAACTGTGCTTTTTTTTTTTTTTTTTTTTTTTTTTTTTTTTTTTTTTTTTT
>NW_026000283.1:7445420-7452480 GCF_001458135.2 Marmota marmota marmota
AACCTATAATGCTGGATGCTATGAAATTATCTCTCAAAAATATATTTATATATATATATTTAAATATAACATGATACCTTATTAATGTGTACAAATTTTATGTTTTTATGCATCAGTTAAAATAAAATTTTTAAAAATTAAAGGAGATGGTCTAGAGTTGTGGCTCATGGTAGCATGCTTGCCTAGCATGTGTGAGGCACTGGGTGTGATCCTCAGCACCACATATAAACAAACAAACAAACAAACAAACAAATAAATAAAGGTAATAACCATCTACAACTTAAAAAATGTAAAGGAGAAATAAATACTGTCAAACAAACAAAAATTGAAGGAATGAGTTGTTGATAGAGATGCCTTTCAAGACATGTTAAAAGAAGTTTTTCAGAGAGTAGGAAAATGTCATAAGTCAGAGACAGATCTACATAAAGAAAGAAAAGGCATCATAGAATGAATAAGCAAAGGTAAAGGAATATGTCTTTTTTGGTGCCACTGTGGAATTAAACCAGAAATCAATAACAAAAAGCTGGAAAATTCCCTAAAACTTAGAGAATAAATAAAACACTTTTATATAGCACATGGTTCCTAGGAGAAATATCAAGAGAAACTTTAAGATATTTTAAACTGCATGAAAAGAGTAATATAATTTATCAAAATCTGTGTGGTGTAGTGAAAACAGTGCTGCGAGGGAAATTCATAGCATTAAATGTAATTTTTTTAGAAAAAAGATCTCAAACTAATAATCTAAACTTACACCTTAGGAAACTAGAAAAAGAAAAGGACAAGTTAAATTCAAAGTAAGTAGAAGAAAAGAAATTCTAAAAATTAGTGAAGAAATCACTGAAATTGAAATCAATAGGGAAAATCAATGATACCAAAAGCTGTTTTTTTTAAATCAATGAAATTAGTATGTCTAGCTGAGAGAGAGAGGAGAGAGAGAGAGAGAAAGAGAGAGAAAGAGAAAGAGAAAGATAAGGGACATTAATTACTAGTACCAGAAATGAAAGAGGAGGCATTACTACAGAACCTGTGGACATCAAAAAGATAATAAAGAAATATTATGAATAACTTTATGCTCACAAATTTTAAAATCTAGATGAAATGAAACAATTGCTTAAAAGACTTAATTTGTCAAACTCACACAAGAAGAAAAGACAATCTGAATAGACTTATGTCTATGAAAGAAATTGAATTAATATGAATTACCTGCTCAAGCAAAAGCATCTGGCATTTGTGGATTCCCTGGGGAATTCTACTAAACATTTAAGGAAGAAAGTATACCAATTCTCTACATATCTTCCAGGGGAAAAAGTAAAAGGAATACATCTTTATTCATTCTGTTATTATTCCCCTAATGCCAAAACCCTGAAAAAAAGTGTATAAGAAAACAAAATTTCAAACCAAAGTAGGAAGACTGACACCATTTGACCTTAAGACTTACTATACAGCTACAGTAAACAAGACAGTATGATATTAGTGAAAGAACAGAAAAAATAGATCAGTAGAACAGAATAGAGAGCCCAGAAATGTTTCCAACTAAATATAGGCAACTGATGTTTGACAAAGACCTAAGACAATATCATGGGGCAGAGATCATGTTTTCAACAAACATTATTGGAACAATTAGATATACACATGCAGAATAATGAGTTTAGAAACAGACTTTACATCTTTTACAAAAATTAGCTCACAATGGAGCATAGAACTTAATGTAAATATAAAAGTGTAAAACTCCTAAAAGATAACAGTAGGACACCTAGATGACCTTGGATATTGCAATATCTTTTTAGATACAGCACCATGATCCATGAAAGAAATAATTGATAAACTGGAGTTCATTAAAATTTAAAACTTTTGCTCTGCAGAAGATAATTTCAAAAGATTTAGAATATATGCAACAGGCGGGGAAAAGTATTTTCAAGAGGCACATCTGATAAAGGACACAAAGAACACTTGAAATGGTAATAAAAAGCCAAGAAATGCAATTAACACGATGTGCAAAAGACCTAAACAAACAACTCACCAAAGAAGATATACAGATGACAAGTTAGCATATGAAGATTTCAACATGGTATGTCTCTAGGGAAATTCAAATTAAAACAGCAATGAAACAATACTGTATACTTATTAAAATAGTCCAAATGCTGGTGAGGAAGTGGAACAACAGGAATTCTCATTCATTGCTGTGGCAAGATGACACAGCCACTTTGGAAGACAATTTGGCAGTTTATTACAAAACTAGCTATACTCTTAATATATGATCCAGCAATTACACTCTTTAGTTAGGTGAAATGAAAGTTACACAAAACAGAAGACATTCACACTAATGTTTATATCAGCTTTGTTTATAATTGCCCACATTTGGAAGCATCCGTATTGTCCTTCAGTAAGTGTCTAGATAAGCAAAGTATATTCAGACAAAGGGATATTATTCATTGCTAAAGGGAAATGAGATTTTAAGCTATGGAAAGACATGAAGGAAACTTACATCCATACTACTAAGTGAAAGATTACAATCTGAAAAGTTTACATATGATTCTAGCCATATGATATTCTGGAAAACTAAAACTATGGAGATAGTAAAAAGATCAGTGGTTTTCAGAAGCTGCTGGTAGTAGGGTTAATGAACAGAATGAACAGGCAAGTACAGAGGGTTTTTAGGGCAGTCAAACTATTCTGTATGATACTACAATGGTATATACATTTGTCCAAACCCATAAAATGTTCAACACTAAGAGTGTAAATATTGGATTTTAGTTCATAATGATGTGTCACTGTTGATATTCCGCACCACTCATATACAAGATATTGATAATGGAGGAGGTTGTATATGTGAAGGGGAGGTGGTATATGGGAATTCTCTGTACTTCATGCTCAATTTTTTTCCAAAACTAAAACTACTCTATAAAGTCTATTAATTTAATTGTACATATTTATTGTTTAAAATATGAAGACATGTGTAAAAATGAGAAAATGAAAATTACCCATCAGGCCATTTGTTATTATTTTTTATGAATAACTAACCAATCTGTTCCTTTTTATTTTTCCTCTTCCTCTTAACTCCCCCCCACACACAAACACACAATCTAAGCATCTTAGTGGCTTCATACAATAAAAGCTTTTTTCCCCACTTTGCATGCTATATATCCAACATCCAACACATGCATCCAGTGAGTCTCTATTCATTATAATCACTTAGGAGCCCAGGTTGACACATGCTTCCATGATGGTCAAGACAGGAAAAATGCGTGTGTCAGATTGAGCACTGTCCTTTAAACATTCCACTCACACTTCACTTGCCCATTTATGCCATATGGCCATGCCCAACTTTAAAGGGAATGGGGACCCACCATGCCCCTTGGGAAAGCATAAGAATATTTATGAATAGTTCTAATGATTACCAGAAACATGCATATTAAAAATAATGTAATATTCTAAAAACTGTTATTCAGCTTGCTTTTGAACTCAGTGTATATTAAAAATAATATGTTTTAAAAACTTTTACATGGCATTAAATCTTCTCCTGCAAGGTGATACATACACACACACACACACACACACATGCATATATTTATACATGTATATAAATATATATGCATGTTTTAAATATATAGATACATGTATATATTAATATATATGTGTATGTTTGTGCACATGTGTATATGCATGTGGGTATATACATACAAAATTATACATATATATGTACATATATATGTATATATACACACAGACATACAT
Source organism: Marmota marmota marmota (assembly GCF_001458135.2). NCBI lineage: Eukaryota > Metazoa > Chordata > Mammalia > Rodentia > Sciuridae > Marmota > Marmota marmota. The sequence goes on from NW_026000283.1 coordinate 7,449,156, forward strand.
ATACACATAAAACTTTTTCTGTGGTGCTGGAAAGTGAACCCAAGGCCTCACATATGCTAGGTAAGTGTTCTACCACTGAACCACATCCCCATCTCTACAACAATTTATTTAATAAATCCTTTACCATTGGCTATTTAATCTGGTTTCAACATTTCACTATTGCAAGCTGTACTGCAATGAGGAATCATTGACATATAACTTTTTTCTCATTTGTGATTCTTCCTACAGGATTGATTCCTAGATATGGTGTTGCAGAGTCAAAAGATATGCAAAATATTAATTATCAGCTGCTTATCGTTAAAATTTCCTGAAAATTTTTTTAAAATATTTTTTTTTTACTCTTATAAGCAAAGTGTGATTGTTTGCATTTCCCTGAATCTCACCAACTCTGGCTGCTATTCAAATTTTTAAACTAATTTTCTCAATAACAATCACATAGGTTTTACTTGTATTTTTTATTGTTTTGTGGTAAGACTGAGCATTTTTATATGCTTTTTGGCCATTCTTATTTTGTGAATTGCCTATTTGTGTCATTTGTAACTTGTTTTTGTAATGACAAACCAGTATTAATACTTCGTTGCTGTGCAACCCCCACTCACTCTTTTCTCTTTCCCTTTTGAGCTTAAAAATCTTAATAGTAACTAAGGCAGGAAAACATGTTAGGTAGTTGGATTCTAAAATAATAGCAGTGATCATCCTGAAAACCTCAACAATAGCTTTTATTAACTGTATTGTAAATTCTGAGTGTCTTTCAGGATATAGAGAATTTTTTCATAAATGCTTTTCATTTTTCTTTTTTCTAATTTTTTTCAGTTGTAGATGAACACAATACCTTAATTTTATTTATTTATTCTTATGTGGTACTTAGGATTAAACCCAGTGCTTCATACATGCCAGGCAAGTGCTCTACCACTGAGCTACAACCCCAGCCCCTCATGAATGCTTTTCTAGGTATATGAAGTCCTTTATCCTGAGGGAAAGACTTGCATTCTCTGTGAATGGTGCTATCTGGAGTTGTGCAGTGTGCTTGACTTGCCAAAGGATTAAAGATCCAGGTACCTGAGTAGTTCATGACTACTAGCTCTGATTCTGAAACTCTCATTTCTGCTCCCCCTACTAATCATCAACTAAATTATATATTTTTTTACCACAAAGGCATAAGTTAGCATGGGTGAGTGACTGCTTGTTCTTAAAAAGTTAGTAATAAAATCATTGATTCAAGTAAAGTCTGATATAAAATCTTAATATGTGTGTGTGTGTGTGTGTATACTATGAATGTAAAGATGCTTGAATTAAAGCAGTTATGTGCTTTTGGTCTCCCCTCATGCTCCCTGCACAACTCTATGGAGCTTCAAGATACCTATGAAACACTGAATACCATTGATCTAATGAAATGGGCACTGGGCTTGAAATGAGAAGCAGAACTAACTGGTTGTGGGACCTTATATGTATTGCCTAATATTTCTAAATCTTACTTTCTGAATGTGTAAAGTGGGGTAAATATAGAATTGATAGTTATATATTGAGCTCTTACTTTGTATAAAAATCACCCTACCATATGGTAGGAAGGATTCAAATCATGGAAGATCCAGTCCTTGCCCTTAAGAGATTTTAAGTTCACTTGATAGCCATTCTATTTGTCTTCTAAGATACCCATGAGATTTGATAAAATAGAAGGTGCAAATAGAATTCTATGACAATGTGAAAATACTTGGGAGAAGTATAAATATCACAAAAATGCAAAATAATATGTTACATATTGAATTATTCTTAAGATTTTATTGGATGTGTCAAAAAGTCAGAGATTCCTAAAAGGTTGAATAAAGCTGCTTTATATAAATTGATCTAATCAATCGAGAAATGGTGTTGACATTCCGTGTTCTTCCTGCTTTCTCAATGCACACTGGAATTTTAGAGTCACGAGAGTGCATCATATCTGGAAACCACTGTCAAGTCATAAGACCTTGCATAAAACTTAACTCTTGGGCAAGGGAAGTCACTGAGGAAATTTTCCAGGATTCTGAGACTGGGTTTGGCATGAAAGAACAGCTATCTCAGTAGGATTGAAGCCACAGTCAAAACTGAATTGGTATGTTGTTAATGTGTATTTGATGTTTAGAAAGCAATGCATGACAGTAGGTCCTTAAGGGTTAGAAAGCAGGTAGATACATTTGGGAGACTTGCCTATTAGTAGGAGTATAAACAATGACTGGAGATAAAGAGAAGAGATCTGAATCTAGGAATATTGGGGCCCTCATCTGAAGAATCAGGATGAATTTGGAAGTAGGAAACAAAGTAGAAGCCCAGGCTAACTGGAAGAGACCTTTGGGTTCTCATAGTCTTTCTGGATATAAAGTTAAACACATAGGGAGAGTACAAACATATTAAGCTGTGTGTGGTGGCACATATCTGTAATCCCAGCAATTTGGGGGACTGAGGCAGGAGGATTGCAAGTTTGAGGCTAGCCTGTGCAACTTAGTGAGATCCTTGGTAAGTGGAAACTTGCCTCAAAATAAAAAAAAAAATTAAAAAAGGCTGGGATTGTAGTTCAATGGTAGAGCACCCCCTGGGTTCAATCCCAGTTTAAATAAAAAACAAGCAACCATGGATATTGTATTATTTCTCTATTGTAATACACATGAGGTAGTAACCAAATCAGGAAGATGAATAAACAGAGCAGGTTGCTGGAGGAACTCCCTAGAAATAAACTTTCATGTACCTTGTCCCTGCCAGGATAAATTTTAAGGAAGATTTTAATTTGCAGTTTATTGTTGCTGTTTTAGTCAGCTGTTTGTCACTGTGACCAAAAAGAACTGACAAGAAAATTTTAGAGGAAAAAAATGTTTATTTGGCACTCATAGTTTCAGAGGTCTCAGACCATAACCATAGATAGCTGAGTCCATTGCTCTGGGTTTGAGGTGAGGTCAAACATCTTGGAGGAAGAGTGTGGTGAGGAAAGCAGCTCGTGGTGTGGCCACCAAGAAGCAGAGAGAGAGAGAGTTTTGCTCAACAGGGACAAAATATAAACCCCAAAGGCATGCCCTCAGGGAACAATCTCCTCCAGCCCCATCCTACCTGCCTACAATTGCCACCCAGTTAATCCCTATGAGAGGATTAATGCATTGATTAGGTTAAGACTCTCATAGCCCAATCATTTCACCTCTGAATTTTCTTTTTTTTTCCTTTTCTTTTTTTTTAATTTTTATTGTTGGTTGTTCAAAACATTACATAGTTCTTGATATATCATATTTCACACTTTGATTCAAGTGGGTTATGAACTCCCATTTTTACCCCGTATACAGATTGCAGAATCACATCAGTTACA
>NW_026000283.1:7453700-7474969 GCF_001458135.2 Marmota marmota marmota
TAGAAGAAGATCTTAGAAGATGGAAAAATATACCCTGTTCATGGATAGGCAGAACTAACATCATCAAAATGGCGATATTACCAAAAGTTCTCTATAGGTTTAATGCAATGCCAATCAAAATCCCAACGGCATTTCTTGTAGAAATAGAGAAAGCAACCTCTGAATTTTCTTGCAGTGTCTCAGGTAGCTTTGAGGGAACACCTCACTGCTAAACCATAACAGTTGCTTTTCCTGTACTCTGTAGCACAAGATACAATATATTAGGGGGAAGGAGATTTGTGACTTAAAATGTTTCCCACATAGGAATCTGTTGTTGCTTTTAAAAACAAAAGGCAATTCAATTCTTTAGGGTATGATTATGATAATGCTGCATTGTTTTCTCTGTGATCAAGAGCTATTAGGGTGAAAGCTTTCTAAATTGAGAGTTCTCTTTACTTTCACAATTCAGGATGGAGGATGAATTAAACTGTGTTAGAGTTGATAGGAAGAAAACAGCTGGGTTAGAGATTTTTTCAAGACAAGTGGGAAGTATTGGTAATTTGGTCTAGGATTATGGTGATGGAAATAATGTGAAGTAGGATCTATTGGAGACATAACTAGTAATAAAATGAGCAGAATTTAGTGAAGGTTTGGATACACGTGCAGTGTGAGGAAGGTATGTTGGGTAGCAATATGAAGTGAGGGAGAGGGAGATATTAAAGAGAAGTCCTGGGCTTATGCCTTGCATGTATTGATGTCCAATGATGCCATTAACAAGGAAATGGGACACTGGAAGCAATTATTTTGGTGATAGAAAATTCCAAGTTTAGTTTTGAACATATTGAATTTGCAGTGCTTTTGAGACTTCAAGAGGAAATGTTGAGTAGGAAATCTGAAGTTCAGGGGAGAGGTCTGTGCTGGAAACATAGAAATTAGGTGAGTCATTTATGAATCACAGTGTACATAGTATTCTGTAATTTGCTTTTCATTCTTAATATGTCACATACATCCTCAAATCAGTGTATATAGATTACTCTCATTTAGTAACCAAGTAGCATTCAACAGTAGGCAAAAATGCATGGTAATTTATTTAATCATACCCTCATCAATGAACATTCAGGTTGTCTTGAGGAGGATTTTTTTAACTATTATAAATGCTACAATGAATAATTCACACACATATCTTGATATACTTGTGCTTTTACGCCTGTTAGATAAGCTCTCAGATGTGAGATTACTGTGTCAAAATTTATACACATTTTAATTTTATTAAGTATTTCCAGATTATCATTACAATACAATGGTTGAGAGCATGGGCTTCAGAATAACAGTTTCAGGGTTCAAAGATTAACTTCACCTGTGTAACCTTGGACAAATTATTTAACCACCTCTGTTTTACTCAGTCTCCTTATCTATAATTACTAAACACTTATGTTTGTTGTGAAAATTAAATAAGATGGTAAATTATTTTTAAAAATATTTTTTAGTTGTTGATGGACCTTTATTTTATTTATTTGTATGTGGTGCTGATAATCGAACCCAGTGCCTCATGCATGCTAGGCAAGCGCGCTACCCCTGAGCCACAACCTCAGCCCCTGAGATGGTAAATTATATCAGGTGCTTAGAAATCCTGAAATACAATAAACTCAGTAAATGCCATTTGTTATTATTTTTAAAACACAGTATTTATTTATAGTTCTACCCACAGTGTCAGAGAATACCTATTTACCCACAGACTCAACAACATTGTTATCAATTAAAAAACAATCTTGCCATGACTTCCAGTTCTGACCATAAAAGTAGGAATTATAAAGCTTATTCTCCTACCATGGTTACGGGAGCCCCCAGCCGGGGGTTTGGCTGTGGGGTGTCCCAACAGGTTGAATTCGGTCACCTGTCCACATCAGTAGTAGGAGAAAAACAATATAAAAAGAAAAAATGAGTTTCTTCACAGTTAGGCTAACCAGAAAGGCAGCTTGTGGTCCCAGTAACAGCATGAACAACTATAAAAACTTGAGAAAATATATAAAACTATTTGAGGCACTTGATAACAATAAAAGCTGGACTGTAATCTTTGAGAAAGAGGAAGTGTACAATTGAAGTCTAACATTCACCCAAATATTCTTGTTGGCTATAGTTCCCAGGGTTGCAGAGCCTAAACAAAATGGTGGCCTCATTGGGCAGAAGAGACAGAGATCACAGGTTGGGGACTACTAAGGTGGCTGGAACTTGTGAGCATGTTGCCATAGAGATTTGGAGCCATGGAGAGCGAACCTCAGGAGCCTGTGAGTTGTCATAATAACTCTTACCATATACCAAGTTATGGTCTAAGTACTTTTGGCTTCAATTTAATTCTCACAGTAATCACAAGAAGTAGGTTTATTAGAAGTAGGCTTATTATATTCTCAATTTTACTGATGTAGGTTTATTGTTGTTCCTTTTAGTAGAGGGAGGAAAAAATGGAGGAACTTGGAGACTAAGTCACTTTCCTAAAGTCACCCAGCTTACTGTGGTGAACTTGGATTTGAACCCAGGCAGAAACTTACTATAGTGTACTTTCTGGGAAAGCAGGTACTGGTTTATCTTACATCTTTTAACTCATAGAACTCTAATTCTTGGTTTTTAATTTTTTTTTAGTTGTTGAAAGACATTTATTTTATTTATTTATTTTATGCGGTGCTGAGGATCAAACCCAGTGCCTCACACATGCTAGGCAAGCACTCTACCACTGAGCCCCAGCCCCAGCCCTCTAATTCTCATTTTAAACTTGAAGAACTTGAGGTAAAAGAGATTAATTAACATCATAGCTAGAAAATACTGGATCACAAATTCAAACCCAGGAAGTTAGGTTCTTTCTAATGCTTTTTGCCTTTAAACATCATATCATCTCTATTTTATTCTTTGAGGTTTTTATCTGGAGTGGCTACAGTATTTAGTTTCTTGTGATTATTATTTTATGGCCTAGTTATATGGATTTTCTCCTTACATTTTAAATATGAACTATGGTTTTAGATTTCTTAATGTCTCCCATAAACTGTGGAATTTTTAAAGTGGTATTATTTAGAATTTTTGCATTGGTGTGATGAATGATTTTGCTTTCGTGTGTGTGTGTGTGTGTGTGTGTGTGTATAATGTTTTGTATTTGGGTTATGAGAACTTCATAAAGTAAGTTAAGAAGTATTCCATCTTCTATATTTTCAAGTAAGTTTAAAGACACAGGGACTATTCATTCCATGTATGACTTCTTGTGACTGGTTTCTCACTTGGTATGGATTTTCAAGGTTTGTTCACATTTTGGCATGTATCAGTGCTTCATTCTTTTTGTAGCATAATGGTATTCCATTGTGTGGATTTACTAAATTTTGTTTGTGTATCTATTAGCTGATGGACATTTTGGTTGTTTCACCTTTTGGCTAGTGTGAATAATGGTTATATAGACATGAATGTACAAATAGCTGTTTGAGACCCTGATTTCAATTCTTTTGGTTATATGCGTACAAGTGGAATTGATGGATTGTATGGTAATTGCATTTTTAATTTTTTTTTGAGGACTATCATCCATTCTCCATTGGGGCTGTTATTTTCTCTTTTTAAAAAATAGTAGCCATACTAATGGGTATGATGCACTATTTGCTTAGGTTGTGTGTTCTCCTGAAGATTAATGATATTGAATATCTTTTCATATGCATATTGGTCATCCGTATATTTTCTTTAGAGAAATGACTTTTCAAGTCCTTTTCTCATTTTTAAAATTTGGTTGTTTTTACTGTCATTGTTATTTAGTGTTAACAGTTCTGTATTATATTTTGGATATTAATTTCTTGGGGGATATGATTTGTAAGTATATTTTCAAATTTAATAGCTTTCCTTTTTGATCTGTTGATAGTGTCTCTTGATGCACAATAACTCTTAATATTTATATAATACAGTCTGTCCATTTTTGCTTTTTTAGTTTGGGTCTTTGGTGTCATATCTAAGAAATTATTGTCAAATCCATTGTCATGAAGATTTTGACATTTCATTTTCTTTTTTTGAAGGGTTTATTATTGCTATATGATTTTAAGCAGATGATGTTTAATTATCAGCATATTACAAACATAACAGAGTTAACTAAATATTATCAATAGATCATTAACATACAATATGGAAGGCTAACATAAGACATTCTATTATAAATTTTTCTTCTTAGTATTAAAAAATACATGTTTATTATTTTCTTCTTTATTGGTTCATTTTTCTTTTTTTCTTATAATTATTAGGACATATGAATTATACAAAATCAGTTTTATTGTGACATTTTTATACATACACGTAACATGCTTTGAACATATCTACCTTCCGTATTGCCCTCTTTTTCACCTCCCCTTCCCCTTGGTCTTCTTCCCCTTCCCTGATATTAACCTGATATCTTCTCAGTGTTTAAACTCTTATATTTATGTCTTTGGTCAATTTTGGGTTGATTTTTGTATATAGTAGTCTGACTTCATCTCTATATTATTTTTCATGTGACTATCCAGTTTTCCCAGCATCTTCTGTTAAATAGACTCTCTTTTCCACATTGAATGGTTTTAGAATTCTTTTTCACAATCATTTGATCATATATGTGAGGATTTATTCTGCATTTTCTATTTTATTCCATTGATTTATGTCTGTCTTTATGCCAGAATTTCACTGGTTTAATTATTGTTACTTTATAGTAAATTTTAAAATTATGAAATACAAGTGCTCCAACTTTATTCATTTTTTTTTTCAAGCCTGTTTTGGTTATTCCAGGTACCTTGAAATCTTTTTTTTTTCCTGGTACTGGGGATTGAACTCAGGGGCACTCGACCACTGAGCCACATCCCCAGCCCTATTTTGTATTTTATTTAGAGACAGGGTCTCACTGAGTTGCTTAGTGCCTCACCTTTGCTGAGACTGGCTCTGAACTCATGGTCTGCCTCAGCCTCTGGAGCCATCAGAGGTGTGTGCTACCACCACCGACTCAGGTACATTGAGATTCTTATGAATAGTAAGATGGACTTTTCTATTTCTGTAAAAAAAGTCATTGGATTTTTTGGGGGATTACATCAAATCTGTAGCTTGTTTAGGTAGTGTTGAAATCTTAATGTTACATTTCCCAAGCCATGAATAGGGGATATTTTCCCATTTTCATGTAATATATATTGTTCCCTGCCTTATGTTTCTGACACAGCTCAATTTCCGGAATAATACTATTGGTAGAAGCATCATTTGCTATAATTGGTCTCCATCCTTGGCTCCTGACATAAGAGCTTCTAAAACCTTTGGAAATCTCCAGAATGATGAAATTGTGTCTTTGTATACTAATGAGATGATTGGTAGTTTGGCCTTTGGTTTGCTTTGAGAAGGGAGTTGTTTGACATAGGATCTGACCATGTGAAGGTTGTAACTTTTAGCCCCACTTCCTGACCTGGGGGCAGGAGGTTAGAGGGACTGGAGATCAGCTCAGTCACCAGTGGCCAGTGATTTAATCAATCACACTTACATAATGAAATCTTCTTTTAAAATGTGAAAAAAACAGGATTTGGAGATTTTCAAGATTAGTAAATGCTGAGAGGATGGTGGACTCCAAACTTCACAGGGCCATAGGCTTGTGTGCTGGAGACCCTTCTGGAGCTCATCCTATGTACCCTTTCATTTGACTGTTCATTTGTATCCTTTCTAATATATTTTTTCATAAACTGGAAATAGTCAAGTGTTTCCCTGAGTTTTATGAGCTGTTATAGCAAATCATTGAACCTGAAAAAAAGGGTAATTGAAACCCCTGATTTGTAGCCATGCCAAATAAAAGATGAGGAACTTGGGGACACACTACTTGAAATTGGTGTTTACAGTGGGTGGGGTAGCCTAGTAGGCTGAGACTTATGTAGGGTCTGATATTAATTCTGGGTAGCTAGTGCCAGAATTTAATTGAATCATTAGACATGTAGTTGATGTCTGCAGAGAATTGGAGATTCGTTGGGTGTGTGTACAACACACATTTGGTATTGGAAGTGTTGTGAGTAGAAAAGCTGTTTTTTTCTTCACTGTTTATTTTTGTCTCCTTTAATCTTTCTCAGCAATGCTTTGTAGTTTTTATTTGTACAAGCCTTTCCCTTTTTTGGTTAAGCATCTTAAAGGGAAAACTTTCAACTTTACCAGTGAGCATGATAGCTGAGGGCTTGTCATATATGGCCTTTATTATATTGAGGTGTATACTTTCTATACCTAATTTGTTGAGAGTTTTAATCATGAAAAATCTTATGATTTGTAAAATGTTTTTCTACTTTCACTGAGATGATAATGTGATTTTTTGTTCTTCATTTTGTTAATAAGGTGCATCATATTTTTGAATCTGTATATTATTGATCTTCCTTGTATCCCAGAGATAAACTCCACTTGATCATGGTGAATGATCCTTTTAATGTGTCATGGAATTTTGTTTGGTATTATTTGTTGAGGATTTTTGCATTTATCTTCACCAGAGTATTGCATTATAATTTTATTTTCTTATAACATCCTTGTATAGCTTTGATATTAGGGGAATACTGGCCCTGTGAAATGAGTTTGAAAATATTTCCTCCCCTTCAATTTTTAGAGGAGTTTGAGAAGGGTCAGTAGTATTATTTTAATTTTTTGTAGAATTTAGCTGTGAAGACATAAGGCCCTGGGATTTTCTTTGAACCATAAAAGACACTGCATAGCCAAAGCAATCATGAACAAAAAGGAAAAAAAAAAGGTGGATGCATCACACTGCCTGATTTCAAAATATGTTACAAAATTAAAGTAATCAAAACAACATTGTACTGGAATAAACACAGGAGTACACTCAATTATGATCAATTGATTATCAACAAAGGTGCCCAAAACATACATTGGAGTAAGAACAGCCTCTTCAATGAATGGTGTTGAGAAAACAGGATATCTACACACTGAAGGATAAAATCAGACTTGATATACACAAAGCCAACTCAAAACAGATCAAAGACATAAACTATAGAAACTAAAACAGAATATTGTGAAAATCTCCATGACTTTGGTCTCCAAATTATTGGGCAATTATTTCTTGGATACTAATCCCAAAGCACAAGAAATAAAAGCAAAAAATATACAAATGAGATTGTGTCAGATTAACCCACTTTGGTGCAGCAAAGGAAACAGTCAATCAACAGAGTGAAAAGAAACCCCACAGATTGAAAGAAAATATTTGTAAACCATATATTTGGTAAGGGGATAATATCCCCAAAATACAAGGAACTCAAAGAACTCAAGAAAACAAGTAAGCCAATTAAAAATGGACAAAGGAACTGAGCAGAGATTTATCAAAAGAAGACATATAAATGGCCAACATATATACGAAAAATGCTTCAACATTACTAATAATCAGGAAAATGCAAATCAAAACCACAATGAGATACCATCTCACACCCATCAGAGTGGTTATTTTAAAAAGATGAAAGGTAATAACTGTTAACAATAATGTGGACAAAGAGAACCCTGGTATGCTGTTGGTGGGAATGTAAATTAGTACGGCAATTGAGGAAAACAGTGTGGAAGTTGTTTAAAAAATTAAAAATGGAACTACCATGCGATCCAGCCACACCATATCCAAAGGAAAGGAAATCAGTATGTTTTAAAAATATCTCATTTCCATGTTTTCTGCAGCACTATTTGAAATATCCAAAATATGAAGTTAATGTAAGTGTCCAATCATGAATGAATACATAAAGTGTGGAATATATATACAATGAAATATTATTAATATTATTTTGCCATTAAAAGAATGTAATCCTGTCATTTGTTGCAATACAGATGAGCCTGGAGGACATTATATTTAGTGAAATAAGCCAGGCACAGAAAGAAAGCATGATCTCACTCATATGTGGAAACTAAAAGTCACACTCACAGAAGTAGAAAATAGAATGGTGGTTTCTAGAAGCTGGAAAAAGAAATAGGGGATGGAAAAATGTTGGTCAAAGTGTACAAAGTTTCAGTTAAATAAAAGGAATGAATTCTGACCATCTACTGCATAGAATGTTGACTATGGTAAATGAAAATATACTGTATATTTCAAGATAACTAAAACAGAATTTTAAACATTCTCACCACACACACACACACACACATAAAAGACTGATAAGTGGTAGACATAGTAGTGGTAGTAATCCATCATTAACTTTTAAAAATCATTCCACAATGTGTGTGTGTGTGTGTGTGTGTATCACATTGTACTCCAGAAATATATACAAATTTATTTCTAGCATGTGATAATATTTTCCTTTACAAGATGTAAATCATAGCTCAATACACTTTTCTTAGTATTTATATTACATTTTATTTTGATATTATTATTCATTTATATTTCAACTACAAATTTTTAATAATGATCGCTTATACACTCTTTTGTGTACATTTTATCTTTCTTTATCTTAAGTTCTTTGATGTACTATAATTTTTTGAAAAAATCTTTCAGTATTTTACTTAAAATGAACATCTAAGTGGTATACTTTCTGAACTCATTTTTATAAATATATTTTACTCTCAGATATGTATATTTAAGCTATTTTTTACCCAAAATCTATATATGTATGTGTTTGTGTGTGTGTTTGATCTATGTATGTATGTATGTATCTATCTATCTATCTATCTCTCTATCTATCAATGTCCTCCAGTTTCCAGTGTTGAAGAAGAGAAGTTAAATGCTAATCTAATTATTTTTTCTTTACAAATAACCTGTTTTGTCTGTCTGGATGTCACTAAGATTTTGTTTTTTTGTAGCTCAGACATTTCAACAGGCTTTCTGGATGTATGACATTCACTCCTTCCTTGACCCCCTCCGTCTGTCTTGCAGAAAAAAGACACCAGGCACCTGATGTGTCCTCTGGAGAAGTGTCAGCCTCAGATGCAATTAAGATTCTCAATGGCTTTTTCACCAGCACACCATACTTATTTAAATTAAGCAGTCCTCAAACAGTGGCTAGTCATTACAATCACCTTGGGGCTTTATAAAAAATACTGATTATTTTCCTCCCTCTTTCTTCCAGGCTAATTGGGTCAGAATTTCTGGTGGTAGAAGCTGGGCACTCAGGCCACATTTTCTGAATTGTTTGCTTGATGGTTTCCTCTGCTAGATATCCATTGTATTACTGCTCTCCCAGGTAAGAGGCCAATAAAGCTCTGCTGAGTGAACCAATTAAGACAATTTAATTTTAAATTACAATAATTAGTTATTTGAATATGTGATATTTGTGCATTATGTAAAATCCTAAAGTCTCAATGTACAGTATTTACAGCAAGTTCACCTCTCAACCCTTTTTCTGAGCCTACCAGTTTCTTTGTATATTCTTCCAGAAATGTTCTATTCACATTCAAGCATATGGTATCAACCAGTCTCTTGATGATAATTAAATTATTCTGACAAAGAATATGAAATGTCCTTGTATTCCTGGACTTAGTTCTATTGAATCATGATAGTTTATTCTTTTAAGGTGCTATAGGATTCTATCTGTTATCTAATATGACATTTTTGCATAATATTTCCATAGCTATCTGTGAATGAGACCCATGTTTATTTGCTTCAATTTTCAGTTTTTTAAAATTAAAATTTGGTAAGGATTGATAAAGGACTAAGGTATTACCCCCTCATGGTCATGTATGTATTCAAATTATAGCTTGTTGGAAAATGATGTTCTAATTTACAGTTTATCTAAGTGTTTTTGCTGTGAATTTCAATTGCTTGTAGAACTTTAAAAAATTTTGCAGGTGTCCAGGCCTGGATTGAGAACAGGGTTCCACAAAATGTGGCCTTTGGGCAAGTATAAACTTTGACTTGTTTCTGTAAATAAAGTTTTATAGGAAAACAGACATCATTTCATTTATGTATTGTCTATGATTAATTTCACAGTACAACACAGAATCAAGAAGTTGTAACAGAGTCCACATGGTGGGAAAATCTAAAATACTTACTATTTTGACATTTAGAAAATATGTACCTATGGAATGCTATGTACCTATGGAATCAAAATCTCTGGTAGTAGGATGTGAGCAGCATTGTCACAACAACATATAAGCTGGTCCTTACTTCCACTAAAGAGTCAATGTTCTAACATAAAGTCCAATAACTAGATGATTGTCAGTTTCTTCCCATGTTAGAATTCCTTTCTCTTTCTTTGCCTACTATCTTGACATATATTTAAAATTCTAACCCTTTGGTTAGGGCTCTATGAATTTCTACCAGATCCCTCTGTCATTGTATTCCCTTCACCAACCCCTAACCAAAGCCACAAGACCAATGAATAAATGTTTATAGAATAAATGACTTTTCTAACCTACTTTAAATGTTTTAGTCTGTATTTTGTTTCATATATGCTTATCTGTATACAGGCATGAATTCTGGCTCACAAATTTACATGTATAGAAAATAAAACTTTAATTTTATGCAAAAGTTCAACTTAGAATCTTCATTCCAACATAATCTGGAAACTTAATAGTCGGTTTAGGGATATTACACTTTTCCTTCAGATTGTATCTAAGTTATGAAAGGTAAAGTGGAGAATTTATTTATTTATTGAACTTGGGATTGAATCCAAGGGTGCTTCTCCACTGAGTCACATGCTTAGCACTTTTTATTTTTTTATTTTGAGATAGTCTCTCACTAAGTTGCTGAGACTGGTCTTGAACTTGCAATCCTCCTGCCTCAGCCCCCAGAGTCACTGAAATTACAGGTGTGCATCACCACACCCAGGATAAATGAAGACTTTATATAGTGCCAAGATATGAAGGAGTAATTTATTATATCCTTATATTATCTGTTCAAGTAGGCATCTGATGAGCTTTCCAAGACTCCATGTGAGCCTATATCAAGAGTCCTGAGACACCATCAGGGCAAATACTCATTATTATCTTCATGGCTCCTTTAGGTTGCTTTTCTTCTTGCTATTTTCATGACTCTCTTGGGTATCACTCAGCTGTTCCTGCACTGTGATGAGGTATAGTAAATTTCTGTGATGCTGTCTATGGCCTCTTCTGCCCAAATCTATATAAGGATCATTTTGTCTCTGGTGTATCTTATTATCTCCTGAGGTCTGTACCAGAAAATGGAGCCCAAATTCCCTAATTCTTGGAAATAAAAAACCTATTTGGTTTTTATTTCTGATTCTCTCTGTGGGATCATTTGACATTTATATTCTCATTGCTTCTTCCTAACTCTCCTTGGTTCTCTTATTCTGGGGAATCTATTTGGTTCTTGTGGGAGATCATTGGGGTAATCTTTGTCTTCTCACAAATATCATTTATGTTGTGAGCCTTTTGCTAGGCATTTGAAGCCTAAATGCCAATATGAGAAGCCTTTTGCTCCCCACTGCTTTATGCTGTTTCTGCTGTGTGCTGTCTGCCAAAGCAAAATGAGCACAGAATTGTTTAGCTGTTCAATGAAGGGAAGGACAAGGATAAAAAGGAACTCTCAGGAAGAAATGGTTGTATTTAAAAAAATATTATCCTGCCAAAAAGGTACATCACTATCACTTAATAACCACAAATTAGCATATATATGCTTTGTCATTGTTTTCTCCCTTCTAGTATGTTCTTTTGTCTTTCCCAGTTAGGTCCCTAAAGAACTTAAAACACTCTCTTTCAACTTATCAACAATTATTTATTAAGCACCTATTCTAGGCTTAGCCATGCTCCCTTGAAGTGACTCAGGCAGTGAATAAATGTGAAACCCCATTTATTTGCTTCTGTGGCTTCCTCAGATACTTATTTTTCTTAGAATGGTCAATGATCATAAAAGGTTGAGTCCCTAGTGAGTGGAAATGTAAATCTGGACAAGCAGCAGAAGACAAATCAACTACCTAAAAATAAATGGAAATGCTAAGAAAATTCACAGCTATTCCTTTAGGTTCCCAGGTTAAGTATCCCATAGAGACAGTAAGTGAAGTTTATATCTCAATTTCAGAATTTAATATGCTGGATTTCATATTGTATTAGTCCATTATGTTTATATCCAATGTATTGAGTTAAGGACTGGATAGAAAAGTCTTGCCTCTAGAATTCATGTTTGTTTTTTCTTCTTCCTGAGCCAGAGCTTTTTGCATTGGTTTGATGTACTGTAGTTACTTGGGGTTTAATCTTGTATAATAATTAACTTCAATTGATCCACTGCAGTGTGTTAGCAAAGTGCCCGAGCCTATTAAATCCAACTAAGAATCCTCCATTGCTTTCCTAATTTCCAGCATCATTATGCTGCCGGGAAAGCTGATTAATGTAAACACATTCCAAACTGGGGCTTTTGCCTGGTAAAATTTTGGAGAGGGTGCACACACATTTCATTTAAAAATATTGCATCTAATAAATACCAACATAAAGGTTCTCGCTTCTCAAGTGAGACCTGGATCTGAGTGAGATTTCTATTCTTTATAATAGAACTCTTTTCATTAAAGGGGGAAGCCAGAATCATCAGAGCTTCACTTCTTAATAGGGGACACATATGGTTGATTGAAAAGCAAGAAGAAAAATGGAACATTACTGAGAGTGTGCCATGCTCAATAGGCCTCTGAAAAAAACAAAGACTGATAATGAGAAAAGAGGACAAGAGGGCAGGGAGGAATGTACCAAAAAAAAAAAAAAGTTAAGACATAAATTGAAGACACACAGCCGACATTTTCCGCCATTTTCTGGGTGGGGATTTTCTTTACTGAGACTCCACTGTATCTCAGGGAAGACAAAATTAAGACTTCGTTCCTGTCTTTGAGGAGCTTACATTTTCCTTTAAATAATTCTTAGTGGATTGAATCCTATTTTTTTTTCTCATGTTCTTGAAAGGTTTTTAAAGTTCCTGTCTACTTTCCTGCCTTAGAGAGTAGAATAAGCTAAACATCTTTATTTTTGCAGACTCATACACTTATTATCTTAAGA
The DNA here is from genome assembly GCF_001458135.2 of Marmota marmota marmota. NCBI lineage: Eukaryota > Metazoa > Chordata > Mammalia > Rodentia > Sciuridae > Marmota > Marmota marmota. Next base: position 7,466,592 of record NW_026000283.1, read on the forward strand.
ATCAGTGTTCAGGGGCTGGAGTTGTGGCTTCATGGTAGAGTGCTTGCCCAGCATGTGTGAGGCACTGGGTTCGATCTTTAGCACTACATAATAAGTAAGTAAATAAATAAGTAAATAAAATAAAGGTATTGAAAAAACATTTTAAAAAATTAGTGTTCATTCTCTGAGAATGGAGAATACATCTAGATATTGGGCATGAGACCTTCCAAGACCAAGACAGCCTCTGGAAGGTGGTTAAAAGCAAATTAAGGGGAATGGGGACACAGCTGAGTTGTGCATGCCTAACATGTGTGAGACCCTAAGTTTCATCCCTAGAGCTGTCGAAGGGGGAAAGGTAAATTAGCTTATTTTTTTGTGTTTTACATCATTATCGCAAAAGTTGCATGCAGGAAGAATTCTATTTAATTAAGGACTTTGATTGAATACATTTTTTTTACTGAAAATGATTATATCACTCAATTTTATCATAATAAGGAAGCAGAGATATTATCTTGGTGATTTAACGTTACCAAGAATATTAGAAATAGTAAAAGTACTAAACTTGGACTTCTGATAATGTATCATTTTCTTACCATGGATTGCAATTTCATGTTTTTTTAAAATTTCCTATAATGATGCAATTGGAATCCAAAGAAGAAAGCATCCACTGAGAAGTACCATTGTGGGGAGAGAGCTTTGTGGCCCATGGGGGATTTGAATTAGGCCTTAAGGAAATGTAGATATTGTATTGGTGAGGGAAAAGAGGGTATTACCAGTGGAGGGAATAACATGAACAAAGCTGTTGAGGTGGTAGTGAGCATGATGTATAATGCAGACATTAATGAGATTCATTTGACTTGAGGGAGATTTCATGTGGGGTTGTTTTGAGTGAAGAGTAGAGTGAAGGTGAAAATATGATGAAAATTTTGAATACTAAAACTTCTGGATTCAAACCAATAGAGGTGTAACCACATGTATGACAAGGATTGAACAAAATGAAAAAGAACAGGTATTAAGGAAGAATACATAGCAATTATTAGTTAGACATTATAAACATTGACAACATTTTATGCTTTTTCCCATTGTTCTCTGCCACATATAGTTCAAACAGATTCTTGCAGAACAGTTAGTTGAATGAATTTGATGATAGGCAAGAAAGCCAGACTGCTTCATCATAGAAAAATTAGAACAATTCTTTTTCAAAGATTTTGGAGAACTTTGAATCTTCCAAAAATAATTTGGGAAGATGTCTTCACAATTTGATTTATGCAAATGATTTTATGGTCGCAGAATTAGGTAATCAGTAGACTGGAATAACATGCAAAGGAATCAAAGCTTGGAACTTGTTTTTACCATTAATTGGCTCCCTGTAACACTGGACAAGTCCCTTAACTTCTCTTGAGGTTTAATTTCCTTACCTCTAAGAAGCAGTTGTTCTTAGTGTATAACCATGTTGTAATAAATAAATAAAATACTGTTTCTCATGAACTTTGAAGAGTTACTCAAGAATAAATCATGCTGCTGATGACATTCCATCAAGTAATTGAATGCTTTCATAATTTGAATAATGAAACAATTCAAAACATCAAAAATTATGTAGGCTTGAACATGAAACATATGGAAGATTTTCAGAAGAAGGTTGTTGGGGGTGGGTGACAGCAGTAAGCTGGTATTTGGTAGTAGTACTGTGTCTTATGGGTGTTGGACCCAAGAAAAGGGTGGCCAGTAGTTTAAGAAATCCAGGAAGGCTGATGAAATCCTGTTTGGTCTCAATAGCCATCTGTACCAAAGGAGCCAATATGAAAAAGTGGAATCTTCATTCATTTTCTTGTGGAAAAGTAAGATGGTGCAGCTTCTTTGGAAAATAGTTTGGCAGTTCTTCAAAGGGTTAAACAAAAAGATAACACATAACTTAGTAATTCTACTTCTAGCTACAGTGTATACCTAATAGAAATGAATGCATTCATTCACTCAAAAACTTATAATAGCAGCATTATCCACAATATCCCCAATATGGAAGCAATCCAAATGTCCATCAAGTTATAAGTGAATGAACAACATATGGTGTGTCTAGGCAATGGAATATTATTTAGCAATAAAAATTAAAGTTCTGATATATGCTATAAACATGTATGAACCCTGAATACATTATGCTAAGTGAAAGAAGCTAAGCAAAAAGGCCACATTTTGAATGATTTCATTTATATAAAACATCCAGAATAGGCAAATTCATATAACAGAAATGAAAACATTTCCAGAGACAAATGGTAGGAAGATCAAAAGAGTAAATGCTAAAGGGAATGAGGTTTCTTTTTAGGATCATGAAAATATTTTGGAATTAGGTGGTGGTGATGGTTGCACAACTTCATGAATATACTATAAATCACTCTTTGTACACTTTAAAAAGGTGAATATTATGGCATGAGAATTACATCTCAATTTTAAAAATAAACCATGGTAAAAAAATCAATATGAAGCTCAATAAAACCCAAATATTATCACAATAGAATGAGCTTGTGATGCAAATAGTAGGAAGATCAAAATTTCAAATTCTTCCCCTAAAATTAATTATTATAATTTTATTTTATACATTTAAACATCAAACTATATTTGACATTATAGTACAAGAATAATAAAGCCTTAGTACTTGCTAATACTAGATTACTCCTGGGGTCATTGAACTACATGTGATAATACTAAACAGATAATTTTAAACTGAGGCTTGTGGAAGAAACAGATAGCTATAAGGCAAGCCATTTTTTTCTCTAATATTTCCATCTTATTCATACTCTGTCTTCTTTATTCTGTCTGGATCAAAGATGATTTATAATGAAGGTTTTGTATGTGATTTTGGAGGTCTTTCCCTCATGAAAAAAAATTATCAGTGTGTTTTAATTACACAGAATAATGGGTTTATTTTGGCATTTTTGTACAGGCATATAACATACTTTAATTTCCCCCATTGCCTCCTCCTCCAATCCCCTTCCTTGTCTCTAATTGTCTTCTTCTACTTTCCTCATGAAATTGAGATGACAAAATTGATATTCGGCTTTTAATTCTTTCTCAAAAGATGTATATAATGCACAAAGTATGACGTCTGTTTGAATAAATGGAATTCAAATAAATGTAAATCAAACAGTACTTAACTAGTTTACCAATTAATTTTCTAAAGATTACAATTATAATATTCATCTATTTATTCTGTTTTTGTAATTATTACATTAGATTAAAATTATATAATTATCAGCCTTATTTTTGACTTAAAATATGTAATAGTCTTCCTAAAATTATCTGGTTAATGCACTCTCTTAATATTTATATTAATTGTCAATTTGCTTGCCTATTTATATAACCATTTGGAAGTCTTTAATAATTGTTCTTGTATGTAAGATAAATAGTTTCCATAATTATCATTATTTTAATATTTTATTATTGTAATAATACATACATATTTACATTTTAACTGGTTAATAAAAATTTCAATACAAAATTTCAATGAAAACATATCTTTTGTAGATTATGCATTGAAATCCAGGATTCAACATGAAGAATGCTTTCCTATTTGGCAAGTGAATATTCAGATACTAGTAAATCTAAATGGTGTTTTATTTCTATTACTGACACTGGCGTGCTGATTAGATGTGATGGTAACTTTATAGACTCATGGTTAATGACCATACAGAAGTTCAAGGATGCTAAATATAATGATTAAGTGTATAGCTGGTCATTAGGCCTTGTAAAGGCAGGGGCTGAAGTTCATGCCAAATATAAATTGCCTAAATATTGAGGCTGAAACTTTGTAAGGTAGGAATTCATCAGTTTTATAGGACAGGTTCTCAGTAGAGATATGCAATTTTGTTATTTGCTTCCATTTCTCTTTCTTTTTCTTTTATTCTCCACTGTCCTTTACACCTTGTGGTGTCCTAATCTACCACCTGCTACCCCTCCTCCTGTCCTTTAAACTAATCAGTTCCTGTCATTCATTTGTTCCTCTCCTTCCTTAATGCTGGTAATGTTTTGAGGGACTTCAACTTTCACATGGATGATTCATACAATACTCTGGCTCTTCAGTTCCTCAGGCTTCTCATATCTAATCTCTAATGGTCTTTTGCATTCTTCTGCCTGATCTGCCCATTCCTTCATATCCTTGAAATTTCAATATCAAAAAATGAACCAATCGTAATCAAAATTTTGATTTAGTTATCGTTTTATACACACCTTTCAATACCTCTTCAATTTTTGCTTGCTTCTCTCTCTAAGCTGTAATGTTTACAAAACCCAAACCCTGTTAATATCCTGCTTTCTGCCTATTCCAGGCCTGCATATGAGCAGCTGAACACTACTGAGAATACTACAAAATCATGCTGTGCTAGGCAGAACATTACCCCCTCCCCCTCCATGCACATGCCCTAATCCCAGGAATCTGTAAACATACAACCTTAATTGCAAAAGGTACTTTTATGGGTGTGATAAAGGTTACAGATCTTAAGATGGGGAGAATATCCTGGAGTATCCACATGGGTCCAGTTGAATTCTATGATTGCTTAAAAGTGGCAAGTCTTCCTCAGCTGTGCTTGGAGAGGAAGAGGGTAGAGAGTTGTAACACTAGAAGGACTCCCACCATTGCTGGATTTGAAGATGGAGGAAGGGAGTCACGAACAAAGGTATGGAGGTGGCCCAAGGAATGCTGGAAAAGGTAATGAAAGTGAATCTTTCCTACAGCCTCCAGAAAGGAAGGCAGCCCTGCCAATATCTCAGCTTTAGCCTATTAAGACCCATGTTGGTTTTTTGACTGAGCTGTGAGACAAATGTTTGTTATCTGTAAACTCATCAAAAAAGTGGCTTCATTTTAAATTCATGTTCTCAAATTTCAAACTTAAAACTCCCTGGGAGAGCCAGGCATAGTGAAGTATGCTTGTGGTCTCAGGTGCTTGGGGGCTGAGGTAGGAATATCTTTTTTAGTTCATAAATTCAAGATCAGCCTGGACATCATAGCAAGATCATGGCCAAAAAAGCATGCCTAGGAATTATATTATTTTTGCATATTTGCTTTTCTACTCTTTGAAATAACTGTTTTAATCCTTTGTCTCTCTACTAAAACCTCCCAAATCCCCTAACTCCACCAAAAACACAAAAAATAAAAGCAAAAACAATAACAACAACAACAACAACAACAACAAAAACAAAGCCGAATACATTTCACATGGAAACTCCCATACCTTTCTACTATTAAATCTTTCTAACCTACTTCTGTATATTCTTTGCTCAAAGGCCAGTCCTTTCACTTGTTCTCTTCTCTTCTCAAATACTTTTCACCTGTCATGATTGTCTTTTCCTGTTCTGTATCATCAATTTCCCTTTTTTCTTGGAATAATTCACTATGTAGATAAACGTGTTCCTGTATTTCCCTTGATCTCACATTTCCCTCTAAATATCATCGGATTTTTCTGTTATCTTCCATTATAAAACTTCTTTAAAATATTTTTATGGTGGTTGTCTTCATTTCCTCATGATCCACTTCTTTTTCTTTATCCCCAACAGTGCTGGGGATCAAACCCACACATGCCAGTCAAGCACTTTACCACTGAGCCACATCCCCAGTCCCCACTCTCTCTCTTTCTTTTTTTCTTTCCTTTTTTGGTACTAGAGATTAAACCCAGGTGTGTTTTGCCACTGTGCTACATCCCCAGTCCTTTTTATTTATTTATTTATTTTAAATTCTGAGGCAGGGTCTCACTAAATTGCTTAGGGTTTTTCTAAATTGCCAAGGCTGGCCTCAGACTTGCCATCCTTCTGTCTCAACGGCCTGAGTAGCTGGGATTACAGGCCCAGCCTCTTCTATCTTTTAAAAAAATATTTATTTATTTAAAAAATCAATTCATTTATTTTACAGTAGAATACATTTTGACATATAGTACACAAATGGAGCACAACTTCTCATTCCTCTGGTTGTACCAGCCTCCTTTATCTTAAACTTACTATAGTCAGGTTTCTCTCTTTACCACTCCAATGACCTTTGTATTTACAAATCCAGTGGCTAATTTTTAATCCTTAATAGGTCTCTCATAAACATCTAATACAATTGAAACCACTTTTTTGTTGATTTCTAGGACACCATATTTCCCTCATAACAAGTGACTGTTCATTCTGCTTTGTTGGCTCCTTTCCTCGACCCTATTTCTAAATGTAGAAATGCCTCAGGACTCAATTCTGGTCCATCTTTTCCTCTTTATTATATTCTCTCCATTTAAGTGATTTTATCTAGTCTCTTGATTTTGGGTACAATGACACCAAAATTTGTATCCCTAACCCTGATTTCTTTAAATTCAAGAGTTTTAGCTATTAACTTGAAACATGCATTTGAATATCTGATAGGTTTCTCAAACATAACATGCAATATTCAAAATAGTATTTTCAAAAAAGAGTAGAGTTGTTATGAGCCATTTATAGTTTCCCACCCAGTGACACATATTTGCAAGACTCTTGGTCTAAGTAAGGACTGCATTCTATAACAGCCGATTTCATAGAATGCTTTATTTTTCTTAGTCTTATTAACATTGTGAGTTAAAACTTTTTTGGTTACAAAAGGAAGAAAGGCCTATTCAAGCTAATTCAAGGAAGGGGAAGGAATAGGTAGGTCTCAGTGAAACTGGGAATTAAACTAAAATACTATCTGAATGAAGATTCTTTCTTAGGTGTAAACTTTCATTATTTCATCATTTCTTTCTGGGAATCTGCACCCCTTTCTCTTCTATGGCATCTTCTGTGTACTTATCTTATACGTGGCTTCTAATGAGCATCCCACTAATCAAATACAATCATAGGTGGATTTATTATAAGGAATCTAATGCAGTGATGTACTGGTACATGTTTAATAACTAGCTCTTGGGAGAGGGAAAATGTCCTAATTTTAACCACACTTGCTGATATGGGCTTGAATATTCACAGCATGGCTGATTTCAAGCTACAAACATAACTTCAACAAGCTGGCAAAATTCCTGAAAGTTTAACATCTGTTTTCATAAGTGGGTGTGGGTTAGTTCTAGAACACCACTACTTAATGAGCATAAACTTCATAGCTGCCTATTTGCATGAGCCTCTTCTGAGCCCTTGTACTTATTTTTGTTCTTTTTTTTCAAAGCTCTTTCACCCTACCACAATGGTATAAGATTTATGCTATACTGTACCTAGATCTGCCTTGGTAATGACTTCTAGATCAGTTTCTAGAGCTAACTTGCAGTTTCTTTCTGTGACATTTTATTTAAACTACAAAAACAAACAAACAAACAAAAAAACCAGAAATATAATTGGTCTGGTTCATTTCTTTTAGTGCTTGCTCCTTTTTTCTAGGGCATGCCATAGGTCAGTTGTAAGTCTAAGGCTAACCTATCCTCATTTGGGTGTCCATCTCTAGTCTAACAGCTGTAACCAGGAAGGTGGGTTTATGTGCTTTACTGTCAAGTAAACAGCAGTGACATCGAAGCCTGTTTCTCTTAGGAGATTTTGTTAGTGGAACATATTTTACCTAGGGATATCAAACTTCTGAGTGGCCTAGACATTAACATAAAAGACACTTCTAGCCTAACAAAGTATAATTTATCTTTTATTTAACAGTCAAAAGTGAAAATGATCAACCTGCTTGGCAAGTAGTGGCTAATGAGGAACATCTTCTAATCTGGAGACTAGTCACTTATTTACTTCCTTATCTAATCCAGATTCCCTTAAGATTTATTGAAGTAAATAAGCAGATAATAATACAAGAATTATGATGCTGAAAATATTAATAAGTGTCCACATGGGAGTTCCAAATGGAGACAGTAGACATGTTAGCATCTGTATAAACCAAGTCCCACTATCATTTGTATGACTCAACTCATGGGATGAGTCAGAAGAAATGAAGACAGATGGTAAGTGATTAGCCTTGAAGATTCTTTCTTATGATGAGCACCTCTATTAAGTGAGCCCTTTTCAGAATAACATTCCCACTGGCACTATCTTTGATTCATGACCTGCCTCAAACCTCTGAATTGGATTCTCTGAGAGAGGGGTTCAGGAATCTATCTACCTTTCTTCTTTATTTTTAATACTTTTTTAAGATGTTGATGGACCTTTATTTTATTCATTTATTTATATGTGGTGCTGAGAATTGAACCCAGTGCCTCATACATGCTAGACAAGTTCCCTACCATTGAGCCATGAATCTATCTTTCTAACACAGCCCTTCTGCATTTTATTAGACAACAAATACATTCATAAATACACACAACCGTTTGAGAACCCCTGGCCCATAACATCTGGTACTGGTTACCACTGTCTCTCCACCATCTAGAACAGCTTATGACATAAAACACACTCAATGAAGATGATTGAATTAGAGCATAGCACCCCCAAAATCTGGG
>NW_026000283.1:7479357-7534318 GCF_001458135.2 Marmota marmota marmota
TAATATGAAAATTCCCTATGTTCCTCTGAATTGGGTGGAGAAGTTACCTGAGAGAAAGAGAAAGCAAGTCAAGGCGGTTCTAAGATGTTTTAACTGGACAAGAGGATTATGTATATGATTTGGATAGTCTCTGCCATGTTTTGGGCTATGCTGGCTGAGTTGACACTAAATATCCATAGAACAATCAATTTCCACTTGTTTCATGTTGACACAGTAATGGCTTCTAATTTAGCCCTGTCTTCATGTTTCTACACTCTGGTGGCACCATTCACACTGTCTCTAGACTTTGTAATGTAGCTTGATTCAGCCAATGGGACAATACAAAATATGATGACAAGTTTTATATATTGGGGGTTTCCTTCTCTTGCTTCTCTTAGAATTCTTGATCACTCTGTGATCAGCCTGTTGTATTATGAAAGACATGTGGTCTACTTATTCTCTCATCCCAGCTGACAGCCAGCCAGTCTCTAGACATATGAGTGAGGTCCTTGACTGCCAGCTGACTTCAGATGCATGCATAATTGAGTCCAGCTGAGATCAGTCCAAATTGCTTACCCACAGAATTGTGAACTAAATAAATGGTTGTTATATTAAGCTACTAAGTTTAGATGTGGTTTGTTAGACAGCAAACTTTAACTGATTTAAGGAAGCGTTATGCAATGTGTGCTTAAAATCAGAAGGGATAAGTTACATCTGGAGCAGTAAGAAACCAAGGCCCACACAGTGCCATTCTCTTTCACTGTCTCCCTGTCTCCACTCATACCCAGAGCTGATGATTGATCCTTGGGGGAGGAAACAGTGAAATAAAGGGAAAAATTGTGATTATGACTGAGGATTCAATGTGGACCGAGAATTTCTAAGTATACCTGGACATAGCTGGCTTAAATTTTCTTCATTAGACAGAATGGTAGCTCAGATGACGACCCTTCTCCCCCTGTTTTTCTTTCTTTCTTTTTAATAGCAAGTCTATGACCAGGGAAATCTATGCTGGCTCTATCTGTATTTCAGTGTAAATGCCCTAGACTGAACCTGATGTGTCTGAATGATTAAATCTAGGACCATGCATCACAGTTATGTGAAAATATGAAGACCTGAGTTAAAATCAGTTTTGAATAACTTCCCAAAGTACAGAAAAGAGGTTCTGCCTTCCTGTGAATTTGAGGAACATGAGGAAATATGAATACTTGTTATTCCCATTTTCTCTAGCTTTGCTACAATGGAGGGCAAAATAGAAAGGAAAAAGATAAATATTTTCCATAGGCCAAATTTATTACTATTAATATTTTAATACCTAACATTAGATTGAGTACTTACTCATTGTTGTACCAAGATATTTATATGCATTGTTTCATTTAAGTTTCATAACAACATATGAGGTGATATATTATTTTTCCCATTTTACAGTTGAAGAAACTGAGAGATTAATTTACTTAAGTTCATGCAATGCATAAAATGGCTAAAACCCAGAGCTGTCTCACTCCAAAGAATTTGATTTCATTTTGGCAAAACATTGTTTCTTAAATGCCTGATAGCATTTTAAAATTTATTGTTAGCAATGATTTTACTTGCAAGAGAAAGCAAGCATTGAGGACTGGGAAATTATAATTAAGTGTTGAAGGACCAGTTATAATTTCATGTTGGAGACCTAAGACACTGGGCAGAGCAAAGATTAGAGAAGGGCCACTTTGCTGTTTTTGAATGGATTCTCTTGCTTTAGGGCTTCACAAAGAATAAAGATGATGGTTGTGATTCCTATTGAATTTGGCCCGGGGAACGAAAAGCCAAGCTTTTTCTCTTTAAAGTAATAGTACTTTGCAATGAATTTTCCTCATAATAGCTTTCTTGCAAAGAAAATAAACAAGACATACAATCAGAGAAAGCAAAATTGTTCTACAGGTCTATGCCAATATCCAGGTAAATATTGATAAACTATATCTTGATCATGTTTTTCTGAATATGATCACTAATTCATATTAGATCTTCACAGGGAAAAAGGACTCTCTTTTGGGGGTGGTGTTGTGGCTTAGCAGTAGAGTGCTCGCCTAGCACGTGCGAGGCCCTGGGTTAATCCTCAGCACCACATAAAAATAAATAAATGAAGATATTGTGTCCAACTAAAAAATAAATATTAAAAGAAAAAAAAAGGAAAAGGATTCTGTTTTAAAATAACCTCGGAGCCTCACCGAAGGGCACACATTTCACAAAATTGAAAAGAAAAGATTTAACTGAAAATAGTTTAGGAACTAGCTTAATTGTCAACATGTTTTTAAATCACCACTTCTAGGTTCCATCAGAAGCCTTGGAAAAGACAAGACTTTTTGCTTTTCATCTATGTTAAGGTATCACTGTAGCACCAAGTTTTGGCAAAGTGATTAGATCAAATGCCTCTCTGACATTCTTGCAGCTTGTTCTGGAAGTCAACATGACTTTGCCTTGCAAGCACTGATCACTTTGACCATTAGATCTCTGAAGCTCTGTCTGACCTAACTGCTGTCAGATCTGCATCCATCCTTTGATGTGAACTAATATACAATCATCTAATAGACTGGCTGCATTTGACTTCTTGTTTTGTCCACCAAAGTGAAATGTGTTCATTAGCAAACATCTTGTCTGGAGACTGAAGAAAAAATAATTAGATTAAATATATGGTATGAAAGCTATCTTTAGACTAAAAAGAGATCATGTATGTGGCAGCACATATGAAGTGCCTAAGTAGCAGGAAATTAACAAACATTCATTTATCTCATGTTTCAATTCCATATGAATATGAATGAATATGATGTGGGAAAATAGGGGTACATTTTTCTGCAACAATTGTAGACTGGCCATCTACAATGAATCCAATTTCTAAACTTTTTTTTTAATATTTATTTTTCAGTTGTAGTTGGACATAATGCCTTTATTTTACTTATTTTTATGTGGTGCTGAGGATTGAACCCAGTGCCACATGCTTTCAAGGCAAACACTTTACCACTAAGCTACAGCCCCAGCCCTAAACTTTTTAAAATTAAATTTTCTCCATAGTTTTATGAAATATGTGCCTTTTGGTTAGGCTAAATGTCAATATTCACAACAACTACTTTGAATAACAATTTTCAAGTGCATTTCATTTTCCTCTTTAATACTAGGTAAAATACATGATTCTGCACAAGATACTGCATCCTTTTAGAACATAATTTCTGAAATTTTTGATTTCACTTTAATGCCAACCAAGTTGTTAGTTCCTTGTTGCTAAAGAAACCATTGTGTATAAATCAAAGTAAATACAATAGATGGTAGTTAGACTTTTGTTTGGTGGGGCAAATGCCTCTCTCCTTTGAGATTAGATAATTACTACCTTTTGATTAGAAAGAACAAGTCATGCAGATTTAGGATGTTGCTGTAGAGAAACACACTTGCAGGACTCTATCATTTTTTCCCTTCTGTTTTAGCCATGGATGAATAGTGTTATGGTTTGGATATAAAATATTCCCCAAAGACTAATGTGTTAAAGCTTTGGTCCCCAGTGCAGCATTGTTCAGAGGTGGGACTTTTGGGAAGTGATTGGATCATGAGGGCTCAGATCTCATCAATTGATTAATCCACTAATGGGTTTATAATTAAAAAGACTGTTGGGAGTTGGTGAAAGCTGTAGGAGAAAGTAGGTTACTGAGGGCACACTCTAGAAGGGTATATTTTGCTCCTGGCCCCTTCCTCCCAATTTTTCTCTGATTCCTGGCTGCCATGAGATGATAGCTTTGTTCCTCATATCTTCCCCATCATAATGTTCTGCCTCACTACAAGCTCACAGTGATGGAGTCAAGCAAGTCTAGACTAAAACCTCTGAAATCATGAGCCAAATTAAATTTTCCTCCGTTAAGTTGTTTTTCTCAGGTATTTCATTACAGTGATACAAACCTAATACAAATAGGTAGGAGATGTAGTTACTTTTAGAAAGAATTGGCAGCCAAGTGACACAGTCTTTCTATTTCCCTTCAAATGCCTTACTATTAACAGTGAGAGGCAGAGATCCTTCACCAGTGTGATAACCTTCCAATTGATAATCTTCCTTTATTTTTACCACTTTGATCCAGTCTTCCTCATCTTGAACTAAGACTATAACTACCTTCATATTGGTCTCCTTTTATCCAGACTCTTTTTCCTGTGTTTTATCCTTCACATTATGTGTCAAATTTATGAGCCAGACTGCTTGTGTTTGAATCCTAGCTCTGCTGCTTACAAGCTGTGTAACTTTTGGACAAGTTACTTAACATTTTTGTGGCTCAGTTTTTGGAGATAATAATATATGTTCTATAAAGATGTTGTTATGAACTGTCAGTCCATGTGAAGTGCATATTATAGCACTTGGCACATAAACTCCATAAAAATTAGCTTTCACTAATTTCCTCACAATATCACCTTCCATATCGGTATTCTCCCTCCCCAATTCAAACACTTCAGCTATTATTTACCAAACTCTTTGACCTAAAAATTAGAGACCTCAGTAATATACATTCCATTCCCAAATTTCCAAATTCATCTCTTAAAGTAGTCCTTGTATATGGCAAAACGTAATGGCAGAATACTGGCTTAGTATAACTTATACCTGAGTTTGAATTTCCATTCAATTATTATTTAATAAGCTATTTGATCTTCAGTTTTCTTTTCTGTAAAATACAAATAATAAGTGCCATTCTCACAAGGGTTATTTTGAGAATTAAACAAGAAAATCTTTATAGAAGCACCTAGCATAGTACCTACTGTAGCAGAAGTTTGACATATTATTTCCTTAGCCCATTCCCTCACCTCTTCTTCAGTCATGCTAATTATTATGGGATGAATTGTATCTGCCTCAAATTCCTATGTGGAAGCCCTAGTCCTTTAGAATATGACTACTTAAAGAAAAGACCTTTAAAGAGCTAAAATAAGGTCCTAATCCAATATGACTGAAGTCCTTATATAAAGAGAAAATCTGGACATACAGGGAACTGTATCACAACTGTATCATAAATGTATCACAGAGGAAAGACAGTGAGAAGGTTGCCATCTGAGTCAAGGAAAGAGATCTCAGAAGAAATCAAACCTGCTGGCACTTTGATCTTAGACTTCTAGCTTCTAGAACTGTTGAAAAATTTAAATTTGGTTGGTTAAGGTCCCCACTGGCCTGTAATATTTTGTTATGGCACCCCCAACAAACTAATACACTGATCTACTCATTTATGATGGATAATTTTAGGTGTTGACTGGATTAAGAAATAGTAAGACATTATTTCTGAGTGTTTTGTGACAGTGTTTCTAGAAGAGATAGCATGTGAGTGGGTAGAGGAAGTAAGAAAGATCTGTACTTTCTTTGGGTAGGGACTATCCAATCAACTGGGGACCTGAATGGAACACAAATGTAGAAGAAAGGCAAATCCCCCCCTCATTTCCAGAGCTGAGATGTCCTTATTCTCTTGCTTAGGGACATCAGAACTCCAAATTCTCTGGGTTTTGGACTCTGGTCTCATACTAGCAGGCCCCCAGGCTCTTGGACCTTCAGCCTCCTACTGTTACACTGTCTGCTTTCCTGTGTTGGAGGCTTTTACACTCAAACTGAGTCACACTATCAACTTTTCTGGTTCTTTTGCTTTCATAAAGCTTCTCATAGAACATCTCAGCTTCCATAATCATATTAGTAAACGTCCCTAGTAAATCTCCTTTCCTCTCTCTCTCTCTCTATATGTAACTATGTGTGTGTTCTATTGGTTCTGTCTTTTTGAACCCTGAAAAATTTCACATTATTTCCCATACATGTGTGAATTGTTGGCTTTTTATCTTTGCTCAAGCTTTGTCTCCAGCTTGGTGGACAGTACATGAAAGATGGGATGAGATATGCTAGCCCCTACTGAGAAGTATTCCGCACAACCCCTTCTGAGAACCATGGTTTGTACCAAATGGCTTTAACACCCTAGCCATATTTATTAGGTATTACCCAGCTCAGTCATCCAGGCTGATCAGTGATCTATGGGTGAGTTGGCATAAGAGCTCTCCTAAAAAGATATGCTAAACTTAATAGTGACAGGCCATCCCACTTATATCTGATTCTCTCTTTTGTGGCACTTGTATGAAAAACACACTAAGAATGTCAGTAGGTGATAGTGTGAGCAAGAACCAGAGACAAACAGGAATATTATAATAATCGCAAATAAGCTGCAAATAAGCATAAACCAAAGGGTAGGGGGATAGTCAGTTGAGAGAGATTGTCAAGTCACTTTTAGGAGAGTAGCAACATATAAAGATGCCAGGAGAAAGAGATCAACAGAAATAAGGTTAAAATATTTGAGATGTGAAGTAATAATTAGAATTGAAAGTAACACGTCTACTAATTTGATTACTTCTTGGATTCCTAGGGTTGCTATTCAATTAATAAAATCACACATTTTAAAAGATATTCAAGGTCTACATAATTTCTGGATGTGGAGCTACTGGGACTATTTCCTATATTTCTTACTACTTCTAGTAGTCTTGCTCTGAAAGTTTCTCTTCTCACTGAAGTAACCTGACTGTCTTTGTTCTTTGAATTTAAAGGGCCTAAATAATGTACTGGGAAAATCATTGTCACTCCTCTTTGCCTTTCTAAGCCCTTCCTTTCTCTTGTAGCCTAAGTCCTTCTGTCCTCATAAACCCCTCTTTGACTTCTTTAGGATGAGAAAATGCCTATAGCACTTACTGAATCTACTATGTATCTGGCCCTTAGCAGTTGATGTAAAATATTTATTTATGCATTAAAGAATCCCTGGAAGAACCCCTTGCTTGTGGACTTCTATTTACTTAGGTCATTGGATATGTTTGACTGTCTTAAAACCCTGTAGATCTACAAATATAGAATTTAGACTTACACTAATTAACTGTAGTTTTCTCTATATAGTTTTCAAATTAGTAAGGTAATACTGTGTCAGTCCAACCTCATATTGTGGTTTTCCTTATTTAAAAAGAAGTACTTGGAGGTTTTTATTTCTTTTCTTTTTTTCTTTCTTTCTTTCTTTTTTTTTTTTTTTTTGGTACCCAACCTTCTATGTCTCAACAGCTGTGGCACTTAGAAGAGGCCTGATGCCACATGAATTGAATCAATTCACCAGATTTAACTGCAAAGTCATGTTTTAAAGACCAAAAGGTCAATATTATGCCCTGAGATGGTTCTCTTGTATGTCTTTAATAAGCAGCCATCACAAGTCTTGTCCATTTCCCTCATGTTGCCCATTGGGATGGACTTCTTTTGTGGTGCCAAGAGGGCATACTGACAGCTGTGAATCCCTGACTGTCTACACTAATAAAGATGATGGCCACAGCTAGTTTCTCAGCTCCTGTCAGAAGATTACAATTTGCCCTTCTGTGAATTAAGCCCTGAAGGAACCGACTGGCTGTCCTAGTTATGACCTGATGAACAAATTTATTTCTAAGCTAATATCTGTGCCTCTCCATTCCCTGTCCCTTAGATGTGTTAGTGTCCATGAGTTTTGTTGAGTTCATTTGAAATGTCTGGAGTAGCTATTCTGAGAGGGTGAAGGCCTTGTGCAAAAATCTGGGAAAAGAAGGAGAGATGTGTTATTACCACTCTCAGGAAGACAGCCTAGATATTTCCTGAGCACTAAAATAAGAATGCATGTGTCCTGAAATGACTTTCTCTGAGCTAAAGACCCTCCCTTTTCTATACCTTATGATAGCTGCTCCTTAGATGTTGATTAGTTTCAGTAAATGCCTCTGGAAAACTGTTCCACAAATCAGGAGACATTAAATTCCCACTTACTATGCATTCATCAAAAGCCAGCATAATCTCGCAGTAGAAGACGGCACCATGTTGCAGGTTTTGGAAATAGGTGCTCATAGCAATTCTGATGCCAACATATTGCACTTATGGTTCCTTTATTATGATCATTGTTCAAGCAACTGGGTGGAATCAAAACAAAAAATCATTGGGAGTTTAAACAAGTAAGTTATTTAGACAAAACGTGGAGAACTGGAAGAGAAGGATAGAGGTACCAGATATTGAAGACCTGTATGCCTGAAATTCTATGTGATGCTGTATCTAATATAACACAAAGCCTCTGTAAGTAACTACCACTCAGTTGCTCAGGGTGATGAAACTGAGGCACAGTGGGTTTAAATAATTTCTGCAGGGGATCATGAACTGTATGTGCTGTATTCCAGAGCTAACTACAAAGGCAATGTTTATCAATATATTTTCATGTTACTATTAGCCTTACATAGTCACTACCACATTTGATTGGCTGATCAGATTAGCTACCATTCACTTTTCATGAGCCTTAGTTAAAGGTATACAGTTTAGGGGAGTTATAAAGGGTAGGTGAAAGAAAGAAAGCATAGACTAGAGCAAGGATCTCAACCTAATCTATGTAATTGATATACTGGGGACTCAGGACAATTTCAATGAGTAACTTTTGTGGGGTAAAATGAATATCTCAATAAATGGCTCACTATCTACTAATAGATTTTCAAATCTTACCTGGTTGGTCTCTAAGCTGGTGGTCACTCTCATTTTCTATCCACCCATCAACATTTGCTCTCCTGACAAAATTAGTTATATCCTAGTATTTAGTGCTGACAAGGTTCAAATATGGCAGGATATTAAGTAGTTGTAGCACTTAGATTCATGTTTGATTTTACTTTATGTTGCCATCTCCACAAAAATGATTTTGAGGTATACAAGGGCTAAGTGGTTGGGAATTGGATAGTTCATACTAGAGTCAACTTTTGGTTAACCCCAAGGAGTAACCATCCCTATATGTCCTTACTGACATTGACATCGTCTTCCTAATCTGCTGATTTAAGCATTTTGTTGACAGAAATAAGATAATTATTTATTGTAGCTCAGCATATATATAAACAGCTCTCTTTTCCTTTCTGTTTTCAGGATGACTTCCTTATCACATATTAGAACCTTCCCCCAAAAGCTTATATCCATTGAATATAGAATCTTAGGATTATTAGAAACTTTAGAAACCATTGGCTAACAATATAATTTATGTATAGATTGAAAACAAAAATCAAGAGGAATGATGCAATTGACTACAATCATTTGACTAGTTATTTAGTTATTGATAAAATAAAAAATCCCCTGATCCATAATTCTGTGCTCATACTGGGAGGACTGTTTTTTTAAAATCCAAGTATCATAATAGCAACCTTATTTCTCCCACTATTATTATTATTATTATTTACAAAATATCAAGCTTTTGAAAAAATGGATTTAATCATTGGTGATCTTTGTTTCCTAGTGCAACTTTCCTAATACTGGGAATTCATGTCTCAGCTAGAGAGAGTAGATGTAGGGAGAAGCGCCGAAAGGAAGAACAAATAGTTTTAATAGGTTCTCTGTTCCTGCAGATCACATTTCCCACACAAACCATTTCTTAAGTCACCATTCCTCTATTTCTAATGTAAATGTCAATGGCAGTTCAAACTCTCATAATTTTTGATCCCTTAGGACTAAATTTCCTAAATGGCAGCATAGGTGATTGAAGCACAAATTCCCTTTTATGATCAACTTCTCAAATTACAAATAATTCATGAGACTTAAATATTCCTTCTGTCTCAATCTTTGCATTTTATTTTCTGTAAAGGCTAGCAAAGGTTTTCTGAAATTTCTTTGCTGAAATATTCGTGCTTGGTCTGTGAGGCTGAAGGAAACATTTATAAGACAGAGGTCTCTCTAACATAAACAGAAAGCTTTGGGCCCAGCTGGTGTTTGACAGTGGGGATATTTATCTTCAGTTAGCCTTTTGTTGAGGGACTTTCTTCCTTCACAAAGCCCCCTTTTAGTATTCACTGGTAGAATTCATTAACCCATTTGGATCCGGACTATTGCTTATCACAAACTTATCTTAAGAGACATCAATTTGTAGGAACATATCAAACATCAAAATCAAGTAAGAATACAGCATATTTGGCAAAATGTGGTACAAGTCTGGTCTGAAAGTGAAAAGTCTGAAATGACTGTTTGGAAAGAAGTAATTTTTATTACTTTAAAGGAAATGTTAAAAATTAACACAGATGGAAATATAAAGCAGTTGTGTCTTAGAAACAAAGGACTCTTAATAAACATGTAATACTTTAGTTCTAGGTAAACCCAGGCATTTTTAAAAAAATATTTTGTTTTAGTTGTAGTTGGACACAATACCTTTATTTTATTTTTATGTGACACTGAGGATGGAACCCAGGGCCTTGAACATGCTAGGCGAGCGCTCTACCACTGAGTCACAACTCCATCCCCTAAAAGCAGGCATTAAAAAAACAAAACAACATGAATTTCTTGAGCATTTGGAACTACAAAAGGAAATGGATATGTATTGAAAGCTTCTTTAAACCAGGCACTGTATTAGGTACTTCAAATATATTCTTTAATTAAATTATCTTGATAATTTAGGGAGTTATGTATTATTGTTTGAATTTATAGAAAAGGAAAATGAATGTGCCAATTCTGAGCCTGTTTGCCCTGAGATTCATTCTTTGTTTTATCCTAACCTTGTTTTGTAGTACAAGGGTGGTAACCCTTGTAGGGTACACTTTTCAGGTTCTCCCACTGATAACTAACTTCTGGCTTTGTTCACCCAGAGGCAGATGTAAGTAGGAGAATGAAGGGCAGGAGGAAGAGGAGGATGAAAGAGTCCTGGTGATTCTTACTGGTACAAAAGCCTGGGGGAAACATCTTTAACAGTGGCTGCTTTTACTCTGTGACTCTATCTCCCACCATCTAGGCCTGCTGTGATTCTAGCTTTTTCTGGGTGACCCTAGCTCAAGGGTTCTTATACCACCTCCTCTCTGCCTCTGTAGTCCTAGGAATGGTAGCAGCCTCCTGCTATGGCTAATGTCTAGGTTACCTGTCTTTTCTTTATTTGGCTTCTCAGCTCCTTTATCAGCTGTGTAATTCATTTCTTGTCTTAAACATCCTCTATTTCAAGAATATTATCTAAGATGACTTTTGATTTCCTGGTTGGGTCCTGATTAATACAGTGAGGCTTCACTCAAAATCAATTGGCTAGAAGGTGATTCAAACTCAAAAGTTCATACTCTTCTCTTGGTTTGAGATATCAAAAATTTATGATTTCTCTCTCTCTCTCTCTCTCTCTCTCTCTAACTTTGGAAATCATTGGAGGAAAAAAGAGTCTTTAAATATTTACTCAATAAAATCATATTTCATTTCTTAATAGTGTCCATGCCTACCTTACTAGCGTCCAAATGGATAAGAGTTTGTTTTATTCTAACTAGCCATTGATAGTGTAAATTGAGGTCTTCAAAAGGCTTTTAATTATAAAGCCAGTCCTTTGCTGGCCCAGTGGGGACATGCAGATCATTTAGGTTTCTTAATTCTCAGTGTCATCCCATTCCACCCTTGGAATAGTCTTTCCTTTCAATTTTTCAAAATATACTTCTAGTTGTGTCAAAGCCAGTGCAGTAGACAATTCTGAGGTCTGGACCTCTGAAAAAGAGAAAAAGTGCCCAAGGTCACACTGTCAGTCTAGGTCTGAATTTCTTTCAAGTCAGTGACAAAGATAGGAGAAAAACAAAAGAGGGAAAAGGCAGGAGCAAAAAGGGAGGGGAAACATAATGAAGGTGGAGAGAAAAATGGTTTAAATAGATTAAGATGAATGCATTGTTGAGTTTTTAAAGACATATTTCAGAATATGGGGATATACAATGTGAAAACATGAAGGTAATGTCACTTTTCTATAGTTACTGAATGTTCTCATGTTTCCTCATGGAACTTGGACAATTTTGTAAACAGAAACACTGCATTGCATAAACGATAGGTTTTGCTTTAAAAGAATTTATCATGATTAAAGAGCAAATCAATAGAAAGCCAACTAGTACTTCATCTTGGGAATATAGTTCAGATCAACTAGATTTATTCAGCTTTTTTGTCTGTGTTTATGGAAATTAAGTACCACCTCTCTCACTTCCTATCCATAATTAGAAAATGCTTTATTTGGGGGCTGATAGTTGGGGTGGGTACAGCAATTTGCTGAAGTTTTTATAAGATACCTGGCTCAGCTGGATTCTGCTAGTCTTTTGCTGTCATTCCTTCCATCTGACATATGACATGGCAGAAACATGGTTTAAAATATAGCATAAATCCTTGTTCAGTTGGTTTGGAGATTTATTATTGTCTTCTCCTATAAACAGGCAGCCGATGACTTGACAGAAAGCATTTTTAGTGATAGCCTAGTAGAGGGAGCCCTTAAGCCTAAAGAGGGCTTCAAGAAGTTTGTACATTCCCCTTCCTCCACTGGAATACCTGGACTAGACTCAATAAGATGGGGTTGTTAGTGACCTTTGTCTTAAATGCCCCTTCTCCTTCCATTTCTCTTTCTTCTTTCCTCGTTACCTTCTTTATCCACCTGTCCCATCCCCCAAAACTCACTCACTCACTCACTCACTCATTCACTCACACACTGCTTGTCCAGAACTCCAGGGATACAGGGCTCTCTACCCCGGAAGTAAGTAAGACTTCTTGCCCAAGATGATATTCAGACCCTGGGCCTTTTCCCTCAGTGATGTCTCCCCAGCACAATCTAACTTGAGATTCAAAATCATTTAAAAAATGCCCATATATGTGATAATGCCATAGCTTTTTCAAGGATTTTGCATTTGACAGAGGTCTTCAGTTCATACAGGCAAAGGAATTGGAATACTGGTACCTTGGAAGACTGTTAGGAATTTGATTTGTTTATGTATTTGTGTACTTTCCTCTCTTCCTTTTTTTTTTTTTGTAAATTTAATCTGCCTTAAGGATTTGGGGATGGGGCAAAAGTTCTTTCCCACTAGTTCAATGTCTGAGGACCTTGAACTTGGATCCAAACAGAAACCAGTGTTGAAAAAGTCTTATCACTTTTTTTTTTTCATCAAAAGTGCATTCTTTGCCATTTTCTTTGGTGAAACTTTGGAACCCTCTTTAGTCAGTAATCTGACATTAAAATGTGGAAGGGATTCTTGATTTGCTAGTTATTAGCTTTCACTATTTAAACTGCATTTTAGAGACCCATTGCTGAAACAGTCAATGACATTGCCTGACATTTCTTCATTAGTAACACTCTATTGGGCTAAAGCAAAAGAATTTACTAGGTAATATATTAACTGGGTAGTGATTCCCAAGTCATTTCCATTGGAAAGTGTGTTGGGGCAAGGGGATTGGTTAATTATTTTAACCCCAATGAGTGCTGCTGCCCTGCACATAGTGAGGCTGCCAGACACTAGGAACCTATGTAGGCAAGTAGCAGAAGGATAAGACTAGTTAAAGTTGAAAGGGTCTGTCTATGGTTGACCTTGTCCAGGAGAGAAGCCCCAGAGGGAACATGCACGATGTTTTATTCTTTGCTGATAACTGGGGTCATTCTATATTCCACCATAGAAGTCCTTTTGATTTCTTAACCATGGCATAACTTGTCATCACTTATTCCAACTAATATTTTTCTATGTGGGGGTGAAGAGTTCAGTGAGACAAGTACTTTGGCTGTTTCTATTCCTTGATTTTGACCTTTTATCTCTTTTGAATCTTTGAAATTACCTGTTTCCCCATACTAAGTGTCTCATTCCAAATTCCTTTCTCTTTTCTAGGAAGGAGAAACCGCTTAGGGGTTATTTCCTGAAAGCTAATGTAGACTAATTCATTTCTATAGAGGGAATTAGAACAGGTGGAAAGGAATAGCCTTGATATATTAGCTTTATTATTCACCCTGCATCACATCCTAAAAGTTGCTCCAATTGAACCACTGATCCATAGGGATTCCTTGTCTCTCTTTTTTTAATCCTCATTACTATAACTACCTCTGGAATGAGGACAATTATTTTTTCTCATTTGGGGGTAAGGGAATGAAGGAGCTATTCAGAAAACAGGTATCAGAGAGCTATAAATGTTGACACTATAGCTTAATTTCTCAGAGTAATTTGGTCTTGAGTTTCAGTCTGTACACTAGTAAATGTTTACAAGCATTAATTGCATGTAGATGTAAGACTCTGAGCAGCAATTTTCCAGAAGTATTATTTCCTAGTCCATTCTGTCTTCCCATATGCTCATTAATGCAGTTGTCTACCTATCAGAACTGTTTCTCTGTGGGATGGATGTATTATGAGATTTAGTTCCGATGCATAAATAGCCTAATAAATGTTGTGCTTATTTTAATTTATATTTACCTAGATCCCATCTTTCTCTGTAACATTGGTGGAAACCAAGGCAGCATAATTTTTGCAAAGGAAGACACTGTGACTAAATAACTGTTCTGTCCTAGCAAGTACATAGGACTTTTGGGCAGAGATCTGGCTTTAACTCCTAGCTCTATTGCTTATGTTTTTAAAATATTTTTATTAGTTGTTGATGATTTTTTAAAATTTTATTTATTTGTATGTAGTGCTGAGAATCGAACCCAGTGCCTCACACATGCTAGGCAAGCACTCTACCACTGAGCCACAATTCTAGCCTGCTCTATTGCTTATTAACTGTGTGGTATTTGGGTGAGTTTTCAAAATTTCTCCAACCATTTTATCATCTTCCAAATAACAATAATAACACTTACCTTGCATAACAGCTGGGAAAATAAATGAATATGTAAGAGCCTAGTCCAATGCCTGGAACACAGTAGGACCTTAACAGATATGTGTCAGGCTAATGAAAACCAACCAATCTATTGATGTTACCAGATCCCATGCCCCTGTGGAACACATTTACAACTTATGAAGATTCAGTCTCAACACAACTGGGCTCTCATTCACTTCTCATAACTGTACTCTATCTCCATTGAACCATTTATACTCTCCTCTTTCTATATTTGGCTCTGTTGAATAGCTTTGCACATATGATGTTTACTGGCCCCTCAAAAGGCAGGGGGGGAATGGATTTGATAGCCCAAACTTGGTGACCACAGTGAAATTTTCTAAGTCAGTTTTCTAAAACATAGTCTAAATAATATGGTACTAGCTTCCCAACTGGGAGGAATACATAAATTAATTCTTATAGTACAAATTCTCTTTTATTGGGTCCATTATAAAAGAGGAACGTGTCCCTGCCCTCTTTTCTCTTGCCCTCTTTGCTGTGTGTCCTCTGTGCTTGTGGCAAGATCGTAGGGCCTCCTGTATTCCCTTCAGCTTCTCAATTGCCTCTCTTCTGTGTTTTCCTTTTTCTCTGTTACCTAAGAGTTGTAAATTTGGGGGAATTATCAACAGGAATGGACAGAGGTGAAGCAGAGATGAACAATTCTAATTTAACTCTTATTATTCTTTCAAGTGCCTAGCAGGCTTGCTTCTCCTAATGACAAAACTGGCCCCCTCACGTATATCTACATCCTAATTCCCAGAACCTGTGAATGCTATCTTATATGACAAAAAGGGCTTTGCAAATGTGATCAAGTTAAGGATCTTGACAGGAGGATATTATCCTAGATTATTGGGCAGAGTCCAATATAACTATAATAACTGTATAAGAGAGGGACAAAAGGAGTCAGAGAAGGAGAAGGCAATGTAAACATGGAGCTAGAGATAATAAAATGCTATACTACTGGCTTTGAAACTGGAAGAAGTGACTATAAGTCAAGAAATGCAACAAATATAGCTCCAGAAGCTGGAAAAAGGCAAGCAAACAGTTTCTTCCCTAGAACATCTAGAGGGACTTGTAGCCCTATTTACACTCTGATTTCAGCATATGTATACCTGTTTCTGACTTCTGACCTCCAGAATTATAACTAATAAATTTGTGTAGTTTTAAGCCACTGAATTCATACAGCAAAAATAAGAAACTAATATAAACTAATATGCTAGAAGTAGCAATTAAGTAGTATTTGTAGATTCTAGGAGTGACTACTCTAAATGATTTCAGTCTTCTTTTTATCTTTACTATTTTGCAACTGGGGATCAAACCCAGGGCTTCATGCATATGGGGCAAGCACTTTATTACTGAGCTACTTCCCAGCCTAATGCTTTCCATTTTTAACTCTACCTGGCTTGCCTGCTGCCCAGGACCAGGTACATAAGTATACTAGGGTGACCCACCATCCTAGTTTACCCTGTCTTGGCAATGAAAGTCCTGCATTCCATGAATCCCCTCAGTTTCATCAAATAGGAACTTTGATCATCTATATGTATTAAAATGTTCAGATTCTTCTCTAAGACCTCTTCCACTATTTTTAATTTTTATTTTTTTTAGTTGTAGATGGACACAGTACTTTTATTTATTTATTTTTATGTGGTGTTGAAGATCAAACCCAGTGCCTCACACATGCTAGGCAAGTGCTGTACCACTCCAGACCCTCCACTATTTTAAAACCAATGCAATCTTACTTTAACAAAATATTCTGCTTTTGATATTCTTAATTCATTACTCATTTTTCAGTTTCAATTCAGGCACCAGCTCTGCTTGGCATTAGTGACTTCTGTTCATCCTCCAAACATTGGTCCTGCCCTCTCTCTGTCACTTCTCTTTGCTTTATGTTCTGAATGAATATTGTTGCTGCTTCTCTGATAAGATTTTTTCCAATCCTCACACTCCCTAATCTCAGTTTGGCTATTGTCCAGTGTGGTTATGCATTTGAAAGACCTTGTTTTGCCTTGTAACATGAGTAAATTTGTGTATAAAGTTGTGTCACTCTTGTTTGGACTGTGAGGCAATGGAAGCAACCTTGAATCACTGCCCTTTAAATGTCACATCCTGAGTCTGGCAGTATGGGGCATGTTGAACTCTCATGAGTGGTGCCTCAGACTGACATTACCCCTTATCCTGAAATGTTCTAACTTTGAGGGGATCTAGTATATAAATATACAAATATAATCAAGAGGGAAATTATTCACATAACACAAGAGATTCTTAACTTTACAAAAGGTTTAGCTTCATGGTTTACTTAAATAGCATGTCCCTGTAGTGGATTTAAAATGATTTGATTTTCAAAAGAGAAATTTACAGTTTTCAAGGACATTTATGGTGCTAAATACTGTAAGCTTGTGTTAACTCTGTAAATGCTATGAGTAATTTAATATATGATATTTGAATTCTCTAATGAGTTGATGATGTGCCTCCAATCTTGCAAAGTCTGTATTCCAAGGGAAAAAGGCATTTTGTAGCTATCTCATTTATTCCTACATCTGTGTGAGTGGCAGTTTACCAGCCAGGCAGCCATCCACAATGACCCCATGATAATTGATAAGTCGTCACAATTGTCTTTTCTTTTTTGTGGAGATCCCCTCCTCCCACCTTCTATCAGCAGCAGTATCAGTTCATTTTGACTCTAAGATGTATCCCTGCCAGAGGCTTTCAGCAATTCCAGACCAATATTATCCTACTCATCCTCAATTCCCCTTATTGCCAGGCTAACCCTGACCTTTCCCTCCCGTTCTGATAATTGGCCAACTGTCTTATTCTGAGAGCCATTCCTTACTTTGTATCTTGGCTCTGATTAATAGCTTATTCCCTGTGCTTGAGACCTTATCTTGGTAGCCTGCCCAACATTTTCATTCCCCTAGGACTGGCCCCTATATCTTGATTTTTGTCAGCACCATGCTCCCTTCTACCATGCTGAATGCTCCCTGAATTCCAACCCAGTGTCTGAGTTCTTATAACTGCTGTCAGGCTGATAGACAGTCAATTTTAGAGACTTATCTAAATACCACCCTTTCTTAGGTTTCCTGTTTCTATTTTCCATCTAAATAACTTGATGGTAGGAACTATGTCTCATTTATCCCAATTTCCCAAGTATTCACTGCAAGGCTTTTCATATACTTGGTAAAGTTTATTCAATAGGTGATAACTCGAACAAATGAATGAATGAATGAGTGAATTAATAAATGAAGTACCAAATAGGAGACAGAAACTACTTTTGTATTGTGTCCCTGATACCAGCTGATCATCTGAACTACTATTAATTACCTATTGTTTGTCCTTTAGATGTCATCTGCCTGCCAGATGGGATTTTTCCCTATTACCCGCAGCAGGGTATAACCCCTAAGTCTCTGTCCAACCTTAATATATAGGTTTATTACCAGATCTAGGCCTTACCATATCCATTCCTTGTCCTGAAGGGGTATATATTCTATTGAGGTGTTCAAGAAAATTTAAATCAGCAGTGAAATGCGATTGAATGATAAGGGATATTTGGATTCATTTGAGGAGACTACAGCCAAAAAGATCATTCATTCATATAAACATTTTGGGAGCATCTATGTGTTTGTCACACAGAAAAAAGAGGGCATATTTATATTAAGATAGTTCTAGGAGGGTTTATTTATAAATTAACTAATTTTTAAAATGTGAGTGGAGTATAGGAAAGTATAAGGGAGAATCAGCTCTGAGGGATGAGTAGATATGGAGTTGTTACTACTCAAAGATGAGAGCCCCAAAGATAAGGGGGAGGCTGATATATACTAGAATCTGAAGGAGAGTGTGGAGTAGAAGAGACTGTGTTGAGAGCTACAGTGACCTTCTGTTGAAGGACACAACTAATCCTAGTGAACTTTGCAAGGAGGGATCCATGGGAATAAATACTGTGACTTTACTCCTTCCTCTCCCTCCCATTTCCTACTGGAGGTCCTCTTCAGCTGAGCCCAACTGGAAGCCAGAGGTCAGAAAGCCCCTCCTGCAGCAGAGAGCATTTTGGAGATACATAAAGAGGGATCTGGAGATCATCTAACATGGCTTCCTCTGTTGATGACTTTGAATTGAATGTTGAAAGGCTTGTAGGAGGCATTGAGTTTTCATAGGAATGCTGAATAAAAGAAAAAAACATGAATTATGTGACAGAAATGAATCATTAACATTGTTTTGTAGAGTTTTAATTAACTCAAAATAACACATATGGGTGAATAATGTAATTCAAGGCCATTACCTAGTTCACACAATGTCAGGCCCACTATCCCTTTTTATTAGTTTAATATTCTTCTGTGCTCAGATTCTTTCTCTGAATCTCCCCTGAGGGTCAAATAGGAATGAAGCTTTTGATGTGGCCTCCTTGCCTGACTTTCTATAGTTGCTACAGATGTGTTGTAACAATGGTTCTTGATTTCTGAAAGCTTATCTTGATCTTGATCTTGCTTTCTGAAAGCTGGCCATGGTGGACACCAGGTTTTTTAGTGTTGCATGACCTTTTGGGATGTGATTCTGGCCTGTGTTGATTCCTAGTACTAATATTGTCCTCAGTTTCCTTAGGAGATTTGCTTTGTTCATTCCTTTTTTTCTCTGCAGGCTATATCTTTAGCCATACGGAGGCAGTTAGCAATGAAGATCACTAGCAATGGGAACATTGATCCCATTAGAATAAAATCAGTGGGGTACATTAGAAGGTTGTATGATTTCTCTGATATTTCAGGAAGGATGGAGGTTGTGTCAAGGACTGTAATTGGAGTAAACCAACAACACAGACAGCATTAGGCCCTGAGAAAATAAAGCACCTATTAGATGAATAGGTAGCACAATGTTAGAAATTGTCTGGCTCTACAATAGGAAGTTGTGGGAACTGCCAACTGGGGAGGAACCATCCAATATAAGAGCATTCACATACACAATTTAGAACAATGTTGTGCAAGCCAAACAAAACATGTCTGAGGGAAGCATCTGGCCTTCAAGTCCACATTTTGTAGTTTCTGAATTCTGTCTGACTAATGTCTATAAGGGGGGTGGATTAGTGGCCAAGGTCAGAAATAAGAAAAATGTGGCAGGATGACTACACTATGGATAATTGGCAGGTGGGTAAGAGTTCTTAATTCTTAACTGTGGAAAGACTCAGGGAAAAATTCCCACAGATGATGACTGGAATGTTGTCAGAAAGTTCTGATGCTACCTTAGTGCCAACTGTAGCACCTTGCTTTCTGATAGGTTTCTGAGAAGAGTTTACTAATGAACAATATATCCTTTTCTCATTAACTGTCACACAAAAGGAGTTTTGGAAGGGTTGGGAGTCAGACCTAACAAGCAGAGAATAGTTGAAACCATTTTTATGACTATTTAAAAAAATCATATAAACTCTAAGAGAATAAAATCCATGAGTTAGGTATTGTGTTCCTTTAAAACTTGTGCAATATTTATTCTTCTGTCCTGCTTGGATATTAGTAAATCATAAGATTAGCATTAATCTGGCAGTAATACATTGATTCATCCAATTATCTTGTTAGTTCCAGTAGGCTGAGTTTTCCACCTCCTTCTTTAGTAAGCTTTCTTTGATGACCAAATGTATGTCTATCAATCCACTCCCACCCATTCAATGCATTTGTTAAAACATTTCTATTTTGAAAACCCTTGGAAGTTTTGGAATTATAGTTGTCTAACAAATATGAATATAGAAGAAACCAAGATAAGATTGGCAGAATTTGGAACTGGGTATGACCAGGATACGTTGGATGCTAAGTATAGACAAATGCAGGAGTCTGGCCAATACCATAATTCTATGCAGAAATGGGATCAAATCCAGCAAAGTCAAGTTAAACCATGGGGTAACAGACTGTCCATGTACCAGTGGTTGTATGTGGCTAGCAGGGTTGATGGTGACTAATCCTGAGACAAAAACTGATTTGTATACACAGAGAGCTATTCTGGTGGTCAAAGGCAGAGATGCTAGAATCATTAGGTAGTTGCCTGGGTTTCTATTATATATTTCTTAGATAATACCTTGAATAACCCAGTGTAGAAACCTTATCTCTATACTATAGGACAGTTATTTCAAAATGGGTCTGGGATAGCTTTATATGCAGAAGTAAATTGGCTAATGCTGATCTCTTCCCAGAAACAAAGAAAGTGTCGCAAGTTTACGCAATGACCTCGAGTGAGCATCTTAGAGGCATTCCAGAATCTAACTCTTCAGAATTATTGAGGTGTCGTGGCTTCCTACCATTGTGTTCTGAAGGAATGTCAAGCATAGAAAATTCTTGTATTTTAAAATTATTTTCTATGGGAATAGAAAGAGACTCGCATATTAAGGACTCCAAATGACTTATGCAGATTTTATTTTTACATGGAATTTAAATATTTTAATTCTTTTTACTTAGTTCAATCATACAGATTTGATTTGTTTACTTATTTGGTGAAGGTATGGAAAAAAGAAACCTAACACTTACAAAGTGCAAAGCATTGTACTATTTACCTACATCACTGGCTCAGCAAAATAATTGAGTAGGAATTTTTATCTTCATTTTTAGAAATAAGGTAACTGAAGCTCAGAGAAGTTGTGTGGTTTGTCTAAAGTCACACAGCTAGAAAACAACAGAGTCAAGATCGGAACTTTGGTGGGTCTTTATCCAGAGTCTATGTTCTTTTTATCATAAGCTGTGTTCTTGAGCAAATTTTATTATATTCAGACATCAAATCCTATGTGATGACAATAGTAGTATAACTAATTTTGGAAGAGAGCACTACTTATACAGTAGACATCTGATAAATGTTTGTTAAGTAAAAAGCTGAATACTTTAAAATACAGTGGTTTAACAATAACTTGCACATTTGACTTCTTTTGTATAGAACTAAGAGTAAAATCAAACCTTTCTGAATTTTAGTGTGAGACCTCACCTCTTGGATTTTAATTACTGTATTTTTCATTACCCAATGGTGTTTATGTATTTTAATAATCATCAGCTTTCAGTAACTAATGCCAGTGTGTATCAGGAATAAGCTTTGCTTTATGAATGAATTAATGAATGTATCAGCCATCTTTTCCCCAAAGGAGATGTTAATGACATTTCCTGAAACCCAGTGAGGCTAGTGAGTCTTCAAAATGTAAAACTTAAAAATCTGTGATTTTAATCTGTAGACTGTGCATTTTATTTTACTCTGGGGAAAACCCCAATATTGCTTTGTTATTATTTTCTTGGTTATTTCTTTTGAATCCCAAGATTCATGTAATGCTTCAGAAAATATGAGAAGCTAAATGCCACATTTACAATTGTTTTTGAAAGGCCTAACCTTTATTAAAGTAACTGGGTAAATACAATTCAAAAGGGTTTACTTCTCTTGTAAATTAAATGGTATGTTTGTAGACTGAAAGGTCAATTTTACAGCAGAGTCTGGTTTTCAAAAACTATCACTTTTTTTCCATGATAAGTCAAGAAAGCTAATTTGTTCTACATGTATGATATATAAGCCAAAATGCCGCTTGTCTGATTTCAAGCTTGGTTACTTGTGGCACGAGAGCACTTTTTATGATGAAGTGTAACTGTTGGCTTCTGAAGACAGATATGAAAGAACTTTGCCCTGAAATATTTGGTTTCTTACACTCAAGGAACTGAATTCATAGTCTGAGATGCATAACCCAATCATGCTCTACATGTCACTTTAGGTCTATTGAACCATTTCATATCTTGCTATAGAAAATATTATTTTCCTCTATTCATTAAAGAGAAAAAAATCACCTTTTCCTTTTCATTATATAAAAAATTTGTTAAAAATCAACCCACATTAAGATCTCTCTCTCTGTCTCTCTCTCTTTCTCTCTCTCTCACACACACACACACACACACACATACACACACACTCATACAGAGTGAGATTCCAATTCCTCCTGCTAACTTTGGTGGCAGGTATTTGTTTTGGCTCTGGACTCAGCTTTGAAATCCTGTTACGTAACGAAGAAATGCATGAGGGAAATGATAGTTTGAGACTGCTGGCTTTCAGAAGAGCTTTTCCAGAGCAAATATAATTGAAAGGTGCAGTCTTAGGCCTGATTCATTCCCAAGTTTTAAGGGTTTCCATTAGTTTCACATAGATAAACAGGTAGCTCTATAAAATCATGGAACTACATTATGGAATAATAACAGCAGATACTAAATGTTAAGTAAATGCTAAATTCTAAGAATGGTAAATACCTGTTCCAACAAGGGTATCTGAGCAATTATTTCTCTTAATATGCTTTATTTTTCATCAGTGTAGGAGTTCAGTTTAGTTCAACACATTAATTAAGCACTTTAGGCTTCATGCTCAGCACTGGGGATTTAGAGAAAATAAGAATAAGAGAGCAGCTGTTCCTTCTTTTTCCTTTCTTCTTAATTCAGTTTCGTTGGTCACAGAAAGTCTTTCTTTCTTTTCCCTTTCTCTCTCTCCTTCCTTCCTTCCTTCTTTCCTTCCTTCTGCAGTCAGCAAAATGTGTGAAAATGATCATTTTAGAATGTGAGAAAGAGGTATTATTGTTATTTTTTTCAATTGTTGATGCTCACAGGCTTCCCTTGACAACAGACAAGTATGTGGAAGGTTCTTATCCTAACACATTAAAAGTCAGAAGTACGGGAGCTGTGGTTATGACTCAGGGGTAGAGGGCTTGCCTAGCATGTGTGAGGCACTGGGTTCGATACCTGGTACCACATATAAATAAAAACAAATAAAAATAAAGGTATTGTGTCCATCTACAACTAAAAAAAATAAAAAATAAAAAAGTCAGAGGGGTGACAAATCATTTTGCCTCTCTGAGATTATATTAGATGAAATTGTGTGTGTGTGTGTGTGTGTGTGTGTGTGTGTGTGTGTAGGTCTTACCTTGCTTTATTGTCTTAAAAGGTTTGGCTCAAGTTCTTCATAATTTAACCCCATAACATGTTTGTGGCAGTAGCATTGGAGTTAACATAATTAAACCGATATTGCTATTTTACAAAAATCCTCTGCTAGGCTCTGTGGATAGTACAACAGTGAGTTGAGCCCAGTCCTGTCCTCCAGGCTCTACCAGTATTGTCCAGGAAAAGAGAATTATGCAAGTAATTACAATAAGACAGGATGTAAGAATTGCCATAACAGGAATGAACAAAATGCAATGGCAGTTTGAAAGGGGGAGAGATCATGTGCAACTGGATACACCTGAAAAGATTTCCTTGGGGTGTGGCATTTGGAAGGGACTTTGGAGAATGGGTATGATTTAATAGACAGAAATGTACAGAAGGACTGTGTAAGCATAAGGAGTAGGAGCAAAAACCTGAGATGGAAACTCACAGGGAATGTTTGTCTGCAATGCAGGGTTCCTGTAGGGAGTGTTTGGAGATAAGGCTGGAAAGAGAATTTGGAATCATATTGAGGAGTGCTTTGTGTGCCAAGCTGAAAAATTTGTAATTAATTCTGTAGGCAATGTATGGATGGCATTAAAGATTTTGAAACATTTATTTATTTAACAGAATGGCGTGATCAAATAATGTTTTTACAGGGAAAATAATCTAACAATTCCTGTAGGCTGGACTGAAAGGGGAAAGCCAATTTTAAATACATAATAAAACCTTTTCCTCCAGATTACAGTAATCATGCAACTTCATTGTACAAAATCCAGTAAATAAAGAGAAGCACAAAGAAGAGATTCACCTGCAGTTTCATCATCTAGCCTTACACATTATTTACATTTAAATGTATCTATTTCTCTCATTTTTTGCCATGTGTGCATGATATCATATATCATCTTCTGTTCTGCTTCTTGATATATCAGAAACAATTATCTAGGTCATTCAAATGAATGGAAAACTCTGCTTCAAAAAGGTAAATTGTATTACATTTAAGAACAGTGAGTTAAAATGTTGTCAAGTAAAGACCCTGCTAAGCTTGTTTCAATAAACATAAGAATTACTTGTAATTACAATGCCAATTATTTGATTACAGTTAATACTGCTATAGTACATTCTATAATATATATTTTTATGAGCAGGTTAAACATGTTATTATGTCATGTTTCTTCCATTGTTCACCAATATTTCAAAAATACTAATAAAATATTAATCTGTAACTTTATTTCTGCTCAGATTTTTAAGAATCCAGGTTAGTATGTGCCAAATCAATGACGATCTTTTAGCATTAGCAAGTATATTTACAAGGAGAATTCCCACCACTCCTTGGATATTTTTCTTTTTACTGATCACTAAATTAACCTTTTTCCTTCTATTGTTACTGCTTCAGTTATTTGGAGGGACTATTCTGATATTTCAATGTGGTTTTAAAACACCTGACACATTGGCACAAATTTTAAAAATAATTGTACTTATTTATCAGAAAAATGTAGCTGTTAAAGGGGCCCCGGAGCCTTTAATGTTATAGATATCCTGTTTGTTATAATAAGATTTGTTTTCCAGTGCTTTTATTATTTAACTGAAGGATTACAAAAACAAAGATCATGTTACCATCCATCTTTTTGTTATTAATCTCTAAAATTCAGTTCAGTTTCCTCTTGCTTCCAGGCCATGGTAATACCTCAGTTGTATAAATTAGTATCCTATCTGTCATAGACTTTCAACTAAAGTGATGTTTCAGTGCCGCACTCTTGGTTTAGTTTGTCGGCAGCCTTCCCTGGACCCCCATCTGCTTTATAGCCCTCTATTTCATAACAAGAATGTGGCTCCACCAGCCTCTTGTGGATGATACTATAAACTGTGTTGTAATGGCTCATAGGATTAGATAGAGGCTATTATACATCTAGTCTGGAGTGCTAATGTCTAAAATTAGGCATGGAATTTGTAAACTGTAATGAAATGGAAAGAAATGACTTTCAGATGTATTTTGGCCCTGTGCTATGCAATCAAAACCATAATGTATCAGGGAACCTTGTCCTTCTCCCTCTTATGATTAAATGCTGTACTCTTCCTTAACTAGACTATTGAATTGTATGTGTAAATCTCAGTGTCCCTTAAGTATTATTAATGCCATAAAGCTGGGATGCTCTAATTACCAATATTTCTCCCTTCTTGAATTATTTCCTCTTTCTGGGCTGTCTCTGTGACTTCAGTACATTAGTGGCTGACCCAATCTCAGACCTACAGCCTTTCACTCATCATAGAGTGTGTTTTTATTTAAAGAGGTAGTAAGAATGCATTTAGAACATTTCCCTTAAATGACAGGGTTGAGAAAATGAAGCCATTTCTGTTCAAAAGGTCTCTGAAAGAGAAGAGTCTATAAATCATTATGCAGGAGAACCCTTTACCCAGGATTCAAAGGAGGCATAACATGTCTGAATATAAGTATATATGAAACTAGAAAGCATAAAAATAAGTGGTTGATTTGCTATGTCACAAGGAATTTTCATTTTACAAAGGGATTTACTGAAAGATTATTAAAATGGGAAACACTTCTTAAGTCATATTGTTTTTATTGACAGATTATTGCTTATTTGGCCACAACAGAAAGTTAAAGTATAGGAATTGCTTCCTGTACAAGATCAATCAAGGGTTGAATATTCTCTCCGATATTCAGAAGCTAGAGGAAAAAAAGGGAATAAAAAAGGAGATGCTATGTTTTGGATATGAGGTGTTAATGCAGAAATATTCTGAAGATTAATAATTAGGTTGTGAGAGCTGTAACCCAATCAGTACATTTTAGTTTTTATAGACTGACTGGGTAGTAACTGTGGGCAGATGTGGCATGGCTGGGTGGTGGATAATTGGGGCATACTCTGCAAGGATGCATCTTCCCTATCACCTCTTCTCTCCTTCCCTCTGTCTCTTCTTCTTTACTGCTATGAGGGGAGTAGCTTTCCTCTGCTATGCCCTTCCTGCATGATGTGCTGCCTTAAATTGTGCCCCAGAGCAATGGAGTCAGCTATCTACAGCTGAGACCTGTGAAACCATGAGCCCCAAATAAACTTTTACTCCTCTGAGTTGTTCTTAGCAGTTGTTTTTGTCACAGCAACACACACACACACACAAAAGCTAACAGAAATGAGTACCAAGAAATGGGGTTATTGCTGTAACTTGACTATGTGGTTTAGAAGACTTTGGAGCTTGGTTGCAGGAGGAAATTTGAATTTGGTGATACAAACTGGAAAAGCTTTAGAATATTGTAAGCAGAGCTTAAAAGGTGATTATGGGTGGAGCTCAGAAGACAAGAAGGCTAACAGGAATGTGAACTGTGCTCATAAGTTTTTAGAGGGAAATAAGGACTCTTTTGGGAACTGGACTAGAGGTTACTCATATTATATTCTTCTAATAAACTTAGCTACATTTTGCCTATGTCCTGAGATTTTGAGTGAGGCTGAATTTAAAAGTGATGGACTAATTAACATGAATAATAATTCAAGGTAGCATAGCATTCAGTCAGTGGAATGAATATTACTGGCACCATTTAGTCAGGTTTACTATGACAATGGGGAGCAGAAAGCAGAGTTAAAGTATTTAAAAGACTTGGTTTGGCCAGAAAAATGCATATAAAGCTGGGGCCAAGGAAGATGTGGTTGTTGAAGAGCTTATGGTCCCTGAAGAGAAGCTAAGCACTTTCCACAGAGACAATAGGAAAGATGTTTCAAGGGTGTCTCAGGTTTTTTAAGATCACACAAACTACGGGCTCTGGCATAGAAAGTTTCTTTGAGAAAAGATCATGAAGATGCCCTCCTTGCACAGGGGGTCTATGAAGTGATTTCACCATGCTGAGCCACACAGGTGCTCAGAGGCCACTGCTGCTGTGATTCCACCTACTGTACAAGCTGGTGGCAGACCTTAGTGTTATCCATATGATGCTGGTTCTGAAGGAATATAGATGCTAAGCTAAATGGTCATGGAGGCTTTAACTGAAATTTCAGAAGAGGCCTAGGAGGCCAAAAAAAAAAAAAGTAACAAGGTCAAAGTCCCCGTGGGCTGCCCCTGAGAGAGTGATGTATGAAGCTGTGAAGGTGAAGCTAAAGCTGGAATGGAGGTTCCAAGGAATTAAGAGATACCACTAATATGGACTGTCTGACAAGAAAAGCTTCTGGATACAGAGAGAGCCAGGCTAAAAGAAAGGCCACTTGTGGGGCAACCAGCAAGACCAAAGGTATGGAGCTGCCCAAGCCCTTTGAAGAGCACATCCTGCCACCATGTGTCCTTGATGATGTATGAGGACTTGTGGAATCAATTTACCTGGCTAGGTTTCATTCTTTTTCATTCTTTCTTTGTCCCTATCACTTCTTTCTATGTTCCTATTTTTTCCTTTAGGAATGAGGACATGTACTTGGTGCCAGTGTATATTGGAGATAGAGACTCACTGCAAAGAGTTTGACTTGAGTCTCTTGGACTTTTGGGTAATTCTTAGATTGTAAAGACTATGGGATTCTTGGAGGTGAACTAAATGAATTTTTCATTATGAGATGGACATGAGCTTTTGGGGGCCAGGTGCAGAATATTATGGTTTGGATATAAGCTGTCTTCCAAGAGCTCCTGTTAATGTAGATATTCAGAGATGGGACTTTTGGGAAGTAGATCATGAGGGCTCTATCCTTATCAGTGGGTTGACCCATGGATAAATTCATAACTGATATAGTTTGGATGTGAGGTGTTCCTCCAAAGCTCCTATTAATGCAGGAATATTCTGAGGTAAAATTCTTAGATAATGAGAGTTGTAGCCTAATCAGACCATCTTAGTTTGAAAGAACTGATTGGGTAGTAACTCTAGGGAGGTGGGGTGTGACTGGAGTAGATGGGTCACCGGGGACATGCCCTAAAAGGGAGTATCTTCCCTGTGACCCTTTCTCCTCCCTCTGCTTCCTGACTCCATTTTTGGCTGAGCATTTTTCCTCTGCCAGGCCCTTCCCCCATGATATGCTGCCTTGAATTAGGTCCAGACCAATGTCAATGGAATTAACCATCTATGGACTGAGTCTTCTGAAACTATGAGCCCCAGATAAATGTTTCCTCATCTACCTTGTTCTTGTCAAGTGTTTTAGTTACAGCAATGAAAAAGCTAACTAAAACAAGAGATCTCATGAAAACAGTAGGCAGAACAGTAAGTAGAAGCAAGGGATGAAGGGAAAGAGAGGAGGGAAGGAAAGGGGAAGAATTAGGGAATAAAGTAGACCAAATCATTCTATATACATGCATAAATATCACAATGCATTCCAAATTTGTATATAACACACTGATTAAAAATAAATAAATAAACAAACAAATAAATAAATAAATGGGAGACCAATAAAGTAGAGGAAGGAGATTGGGAGAGGGAGGAGGAGTGAGAAGGAGGTAGTACTGGGGACTTAAATGGAGAAAAGTATGTTATATGTATTTATAAATATGTCAAAATGAACCCCATTCTTTACTATAACTATAATGCACTAAAAATCCTACTGGAGATCACCCTGTTTCTGAAATTAGAGTAATAAGCCAAAGGGGAAAACACAAATTCATTAAATTTCTATTTCTTGAGCATTTACTATGTTCCAGGCCCTTAATACATATTATCTCATCTAATTATTACATCAACTCTGAGTTGTAAACTGGCTTCACACATGAACAGACTAAACTTGCTCAGATTTCTGCAGCAAGTAAGTGGTGATACCTGTTCAAGTTAACTCCTGTCTCTAAGGAGTGTACTCTTTGTACATTATCAATCAATGGCATTGATTAGAAAATCTTCATATAGGGCCAATTTTTCAGACTCAGAACTAATATATACAATAAGGAACTGTTATGTTTTTTTGATCTAGACTTCCCCTTGAGTCTTATGTGTTGAAGGCTTAATCCCCAATGCATCAATGTTCAAAGGTAGAACTTTTGGGAAATTCTTGGATCATGAAAATTCTAACCTCATCAGGGGATTATCTATTGATAGCTAAAAGGAGTACTAAGAGGAGGAAGTAGGTGTCTAGAGGCAGGCCCCAGAGGGTATTTCTTGCCCTTGACCCCTTTCTCTCTCTCTGTGTCTCTCTCTGACACACACACTCTCTCTCTCTCTCTCCTTCCCAGCTGCCATGAGCTGAGCAGCTTTCCTCTGCCAAACCCTTCTGTGATGCTATTCTCACCTCAGACCCAGAACAATGTAGCCAGCCAACCATGGACCAAAATCTCTTAAATCATGAGCCAAAACAAACCTTTCTTGTCTTAATTTTTTTGTGTCAGGTATTTTGGTCACAATGATGAAAAACTAACACAAAGACTCATAGGTGGATACATTTGGTTTCAAATCCTTAAATTTTATTCAGTAAATATCTCAAGATTCTTTCCTTTGCTTTTCATTTGGCATGGTCTTTAAGAACTTTCTGTAACAGGAAGATACATCTTCTGGGGTAATAGTCTCCAAAAACAATTTCCAAGGCTAAAGAAGATTCCTGAATTCATATTTGCTTTTGGTTGATCTTTTGGAGTTCCCGTCTATTAGGGTGATATCATGTATAAGTTCAAGTTTTGTAGTTTTTTGACAAGTGCAGTTAAGTTGCAGTCATTAAGGCAGTATGGTTTGGCAAACAGAACAGTAGCAGTAGAGTTAAATGATATTAGCTTCTAATTCTTCTTTTCCAAGCCTGTAAAACCCTAATGTAATCACTTCATATCCCCAGCCTTTAGTTTCCTTATCTGTTCATCATTTTCTGTTTCAAAAAGAAAAGAAAAGTTTTCTTAGGTATAATTACTTCTTGTTATGGTTTAGATGTGAGGTTTACACTAAAAGCTCACATGTGAGACAGTGTGAGAGAGTTCAGAGGGGAAAGGATTGGGCTATGAGAGCCTTAACCCAATCAGTGAATTAATCCCCTGATAGGATTAATTAAGTGGTAAGTGTAGGCAAGTAGGGTGTGAATGGAGGAGGTGGGCATTGGTTATGTGCCTTTGGGCTGGCAAGTGGAGTCTCTCTCTCTGCTTTCTGATCATCATATGAGACACTTTCCTCCACCACTCTCTTCCACCATGATGTTCAGCCTCACTTCAAGCCCTGAGGAATGAAGCCAGCCTTTTATGGACTAAGCCCTCTGAAACCATGAGCCCTCCAATAAACTTTTCCTTCTTACAATTGTTCGGGTCAGGTCACTTAGTCACAGAGGGGAAAAAAAGGTGACTAAAACACTTCTCTTCTACTTTCACTCCCAGTCACAGAAGAGTTCCAGCCAATCATATCCTTAATCATATAGATGGGTTCTACAATGGCTATATTATCAGGTTAATGGGAATATTCTTCATGAATTTGGAGGAAGAAAAACTCTTTTCCCCTCAATTTGAAGCTGAGGGAATATGAGTCTGAAGCTGATGTGGCCATTTTAAGATCACAATGAGTGATAATGTCTCAGAATAAAACAAATTCTCACCAAGAGAATTAGAGAATTATCCTTGGTGATGCCTTCTAAGTTCCACTCAAAATCTACTAGAAGTTAGCAAGATCTACCCATTTATATGAATCAATAAGTCCTTATAAATTCTTTAAAAAAGATCAGCTTCAGATGAGTTTTATATCCATTAAAATCTAGATATTTTTAATTGGTATAAGTCCTTATAATGTTGTGTTTGTAAGAGTTAAATGAAATATTGTTTGGAAAATGCTTGGTGTTGAACCTGACATATCAGAACCTGTTAAGTTTATCCTTTCCCTTCCTTCGACATTGTATCAAGGGTCTGGGCCCAGGAAAAAATATAACAGTTTAGTTCAGTGTCTTTGTGTGACGTAGCAGACTTCGAAGGTAGTAATCAGCAGTTGAGCTCCACCACTTTCTTTCACGGACCTTGGCACACAGGTAGTAGCCATTTCGACAAATTCTCATCAATGCCCAAGTTCTAAACAGTTTTTATACAGAAACTGTTCAAATAAATGTCCATTTCAAGTCCTGGGCATCAATGAGAGGATCAATAGCTTATGTATACCAGAATCAGGGACAGGTGTAGACCAAAGCCTGATCAATACTGGTGAGTTTCTGTAATCAGACTTGGGGGAATCTATTGCTTATTCATTTTTAATTTCCCATGATTTTACAAAAAAACCTTCATTAATTGTGGACACTTGCCTATAAGTTGATTTGACTGGTGTGACTTGTGGAAGTAAAGCATTTCCCTAATTAAAAAACTTTAGGTTCCTTTACCTATAGAACCCAAACATCTGGAATATCTCTACTTTTCAAGCTTCAAATATTGGCATTTTCCAATACAAACTCAATGCCTTAGCCAGTTCAAACCACTGACAATTTTCTGAGCATCTTTGGCTTTTACAAGTATTTCTGCTGCTTGAAATGATCTTCCCTCACCTTTTAAACCCTGCTTAAGTCCCACTCACCATTTAAAACTTGGTATAAGCCACACATTCTCTATAGAAGTCTTAATGATGCTTTCTGCCCCCATCTGATTTAGATGTACCTTATACTTTCTACTATCAGCCTATAGCACCATTATGCCTGACTTATTTTTCTGTTCCCTTCTCTACTACATAAACTTCTTTTAGGGCAATGACCACATACTATTCATTTGTGTTTGTAGCACCTAGCACAGTAGCTGGAACAGAATACATATTCAACATGTTTTATTTAATTTGCAGTAAGTAACAGACTCAGTGTGCTAAAAGCCCTCATGAATAGAAGTGCTATTTTGTGTTAATATAAAAGTGAATTACTGTTTGATCTCCAGCATCCCCAAAGAGGGAATTACTATTTTATAATAAGAAAAAAATACAATATTTCATATGATGTTGAAAAATCTGGGTTGAAATCTTACCTTGTTTAAAGAAGATAGTCATTTCAAGACAGGAGTACTCAGATTGATCATACAGAATAATAGAAAGCCAAAAAGTAGTCCATGATGAAGAGAATTTAGTATTTTTTAAAGTATGTTTTAAGATTGCTTATTCAGCAAATGGTATTGGGACAATTGATTAACCACCTAGGAAGAAAATAAAACAAAAACAAAATTTCATAATATCACCAAAGAGTTGCAGATGGATTAAAGATGAATTTAAAATTTAAAGGTAGCATTTGGAAGACAGTATAATTGAGATTAAGAATGAGTAAAGTCACTGTCAAATATTGGCTATGTGATCTGGCCAAGTCAACCAATCTTTTCATGCCTTAGATTTTTCATCTATAAAATAAGGATAATAGAAATACCTTGTACGGTTATTATGAGGACTAACCAAATTAATGTTTGTAAAGCACTAGAAGAGTGTCTGGCACATGGTAAGCACCATTTAAAGGTTATACTATATTATTCTTGCTAGAAGAAAATATGGCCAAATCTTCATAGTGTTTTGAGGTGAAGAAAGGCTGTCAAGGGATAATAAATAGCAAAGGCAGGCTTGAAAAAAACAGATTAATATATTTGATTACATAGAAAATACCATTCTTTCATGCAATACCTACCTTAGTTAGTCAGGATTTTAATGAAAAATGAAATAAACTGGATGGCTTATAAAAAATCAGAAATTTATTTCTCATAATTCTGAAGGCTGAGAAGTCCAAGATCAAGACACAGATTGACTATTTGGTGAGGGCTGCTTTCTTGTTCACCAGTATTAGCTGGGGTCCTCTAAAAGAACAGAACCAACAGGATGGCGTATGTGTGAGTGTGTGTGTGTGTGTGTGAGAGAGAGAGAGAGAGAGAGTATGTGTGTGTGTGTGTATATATATATATATATATATATATATATATATGAGAGAGAGAGAGAGAGAGAGAGAAAGTAAAAAGGAGATTTATTACATTGGCTTATATGATTAAATGCTGAATAGCCCCATAATGGCCCTCTGCAGGCTGGAGAGCTAGAGGATCCAGTCCAAGAAGCTGTAGTCTCAGAGTAAGAGGTATTAATGATGTAGCTCCAAATTCCAAGGCTTAAAAACTTCCTGAAAAGTCACTGGTCAGAGTTGGCTTTGGAAGAGTGAAGGAGCTTGAATCTGATGTGTTCAGGTGATTGCCCCAGCATTCAAAGAACCTGTTCATGAAGAATTAAGCATGTATTTTTGGCTGCTTTCTTGTTCTTTTAACTCTTGTTCCATTCAGGTTCCTCAAGCTATTGGACTATTCTGTCCACACTAAGAATGGGTGTTTCCCCTTCCTTTGCCAATCATTCCTAGAAACACCCTCATTGCAACACCCAGAGTTCTCTTAATGGTAGGCATATCTTAATCCAATCAAGTTGACAATTCTGACTAACCATCACAGTGTCTTCTTGCTAGGTCCTCACATAGTGGAAAGTGGCAAGGGTTTCTCTGGGTTTTGTTTATAAAGGCTGTGCTCTCAGGACTTAATCAAATTCTAAATGACCCACCTCCTGATATTATGTCCTTGGGGGTTAGGATTTCAACATATGAATTTTGGGAGGACAGAAACATTCAGGCTATATAATTCCTGCCTTGACTCCACTCATTCTTAGGGCTTAGCTTAATCTATTCTTACCACAGAGAGGGGCCTTCCATGATGTTTCAATTTAAATGATTTATTCTTCATTTTTACTTTCTCATAACATCCTGTTTTTCTAGTTCAAGGTATTCATAACAATAAATATATGTGTTTATATGTTCAGTGCCTCCCTCCTGTAGCAAACTATAAATTCTATGAGATTATAAAAAAACATGGTTTTTTACTCTTTATTTTTTTGCAATGTCAGGCATAGTGTTTGGTAATTTTTTGCATAATTTGCTGATTATTGAATTTAATATTGTAAAATCCTGATTAATGAATATATATATTTAAGGTTATGTTCTAAAAGAGTCTGTCCAATCATGTTTTTTCTAAAAAGCATTTCTAGAGGCAGTAATTTGTAGTGGTAGAAAATGTAGATGCTATGGTCAAGTATCCCAAGTTTGAAGCTGGATTTCCCCATTTTTGTAGTTATCTATCACTTAGGCAAATTATTTCACCTCATTCTCCTTTAGTTTTCTCATTTATAAACTGGGGTTAAAGTTAGTGATTTACATGGAGATGTGGGGATGGTCACAGAGGAAGAGAAGGAAAATGTTTTAAGAGGTAGGGCTAATAACTCTTCAACTCAGAAAACATGCTGGAGATTATTTTCTTTTTAATCTAAACCCTGGATTTCTGTTTATTTTATTGTGAGTGGCACTGTATTGATGATTAAATGACAGAGTGAATGACTAAATGGATGAATAAATTAAAATAATCTTTTTATGATATCTAGTAGAACATCTTATTGATTTTCTTTTATAAAGAAGTTGGCTACTTTTACATATTCTTTCAGATAAACATCACAAACATTTTGTAACAAGTCCCCAAAATAATTTTACTGAAGAATTTTGAAAGGGATTTTCTTCAGTTTGTTGACTTAATTTGGGGATAAATTGACATGGATCTACTTTTGAGTCTTTCCAGTCTTAATATTCAGAAACATGATATGTATTTTCACTCAATAATATCTTTTAAGTGCCTAATTACTTTAAAGTCTTTACAAATTTCATCTGTCATATTTTACAAAGTTTATTCCTATTGCCAATTATATCTTTTAAATAGTTTCTAACTAATCGATGTTGTATATAAGAAATATACAGAATTTTTACTTTTATAACTATTCATCTAACCTTTTAATGCTCATAAATATTAAAGTGATTTTCTAGGTAGGCATAAATACCTATAATAAATAGAACTGTTTCTTCTTTTTAAATTATTTCTCATTGCAAAATCTAGAATTTCTGGAAATATATTGATGATAGCACTGATATTAACGACCTGGCCTTAGTTTTTACTATTGTTGTAATATTAGAGTTTTACAGTCACAAGTACGATATTTTTATCATATTACGATAATATATGCATAAACCTTTTAAAATAAGAGTTGCTTTTATTTAGGAATAGATGTTGAATTTTATCATAATTCCCCCTTTGATTATTGATAGGATAAAAACATCACACACAGATAAACTGGCACATTATTGATATAAAGACTTTTTACACCATTTATGAATTCTTGAAAGAAGACAAACTTAGTTATAACTAACATTCTTTTGTACCATACTTTCAAATTCAATTAATATTTTGCTTAGTAGTTTTGTATTTATGATTATAAATGAGTTTGGTCTGTCAGTTTTCTTGTGCTTTCATTTGATAGTTATTTACTGAATGTCTATTTTATATCATGCAGTATACTAGTCATGGAGTACTCTTTTTTTTTTTTGACTTTTGAAGCCAGAAGAAAAAAACAAAACAAAACAACAACAACAACAAAAAACATCTCATATGTGTTAGGTGAATGTGAAAACACTACACAGTATTGGGATTATGGGCACTTAAAAAAGTGAGTCAGAACATTTTATATCCTTTTCAATTACTTGTAACAATTTAAGTAGTATAAGAATATTCTCTTGGTCTGTGAAATGACATACCTGTAAAATCACCCATTCTTACAGCAAATGTCTATTTCAAACATTTCCCTATTTTGATGTAATAAATTTGGTGGGTTATCCTTATATAATTTTT
The DNA here is from genome assembly GCF_001458135.2 of Marmota marmota marmota. Taxonomy (NCBI): domain Eukaryota; kingdom Metazoa; phylum Chordata; class Mammalia; order Rodentia; family Sciuridae; genus Marmota; species Marmota marmota. The sequence continues at coordinate 7,515,382 of NW_026000283.1, forward strand.
GTAGGTCACATTATACTTGAAAATCATCTATATTTGGGGGATTATTATAATAATCAAGGTCTCTCCACATAGAAGGGAACATTAAGGGTGGGGGAGATCTATTCCCTCTCCAATAAAAGGGTTCACATATTTCTTCTTTATTTTTGTTTATATTTTCTTTATTTCCTTTAAAAACCTTTTGAAATAAGGAAAGTTTTTAAAAACTTCAAAATTTAAATTGGGACTCAAAATAATGTTGAAGACATCAAATATTTTATTCATTCAAATAGATGATGAACTTTGAGAATAATGGCTAGCAAGATCACTTTAAATATAGCAACAATTAGATTTCTTATAGAAAAAAATGAATATAGAAGTATTTGTGAAGATTATGCCATGCATTCTGATTTGATAAATAGAAACCCTGAATACTTGACATTCATTTTTTTTTTCAAGAAAAACCAAGCCAAATAAAATGCCTTTGAACATAGTTAACTCAGGATAAAAGATGTCATTTTCATTCTTACCTAGAAAGACTATCATGACAAACCAGTGTCTTTAAGTCCACAAAGGCTAACAAGGCTAAACAATATGTAGAGGATGGGGCAAGCATGCTTTTGTTACCTATAGTTGACCTGTTGAGTCAAATATTCAGTTTGGATAGATACATATTGGATCACAGAACAAGGGGAAGGAATTAAATGACTTGGGGAATTGTACTATGCATGTATTTTTTCACTTAAATCATGTATCTGTAAAAACCTCATGAAAAAAGTGCTTCTTAAATTGCTGCCTTAAAAATGCAAAAACAGGATCTCAAACAGGTTAAGTAACTTGCTCAAGGTCATACAGCTAGTAATTGGTAGAATCAAGTCTTGGAAAACCTAGGTTATCTGATCCCAGCATCTGAGCATATTACTTTCCAGGCTTTGTGTGGATAGTGCTCAGGATAATAAGGGTGGAAATTGCTACTGTGACAGACCTATGTAGCTTATTTTCCCTCCATATTCTGGCAGTCCCAAATGAGTGTGTGTGTGTGTGTGTGTGTGTGTGTGTGTGTGTGTGTGACAACTTCTTTCCTTATTTAACAGGATTGATATTCCCAGTAACTTCTTTCCTCTTCCCCCTTGACATTAGGCACACTGGCAAAGCATAGCCAGCGATAAAAACCCTACCAAGAGAGGCCAAAGGAGGATATAATAGGAAGAGTACTTGTTAGGGAGCATCAGGGGAGACAAATCATTTTCAAAAATGCTACCTAGATTCTGAGCAGCTGTTTAGCTCATTTATTGCCAGTCATAGCCCTCTGGAGCCCTCTGCAAAGATGGGGGAGGCTTATTAAGGATAGTTAGTGATCCATATGATCATTGCAGAAGCCACATCAACCTATTGATGCTGATCAATTTGTGACTTGCTTTATAATATGAACAGAAAGTGAAAAAGTCACCAGACATATGGATAGAATCCACATTTTGATAGAGGGTGATTAAACTGAACAGCAGCATATTTGGCACCACTAAAACAGTTAATGTGGGAAACAGGAAATAACTTTGAGAAAATTATAATCCAGTTTCTTTGTGACATTTGAGAGGTTATTACATTAATAAAATTAGAGTCAGCTGCCCTGATAAAGAGAAATTAAGGAATAAAAATTACCTTGTCTAGCCCTCTGTCTACCTTCTGCTGAACTTTATCTTAGTACCTTACTTGAATTCTTCCTAGTACTTAATTTTGCAAGCATCTTAATTATTTTTTGTTGTTTACCATTTCTTCATTCCCTCCATATATTCAATTAAAATATGCTTCAATGAAATTAGTGGTAAAATTGATTTTATTCAATTTTTTTTATTCCCACCTCAACTTTATACTGCACAGTGATTGATACAGAGTAAGCAATGAACACATATTTTCTGGATGAATTAGAATTAAAAAATATCGAATTACTTACATAACTCCCTTACCACCAATCACTCCACAGAGGTGGCAAACAGAAGAAAGGAACACGGCTGAAAACCAAAGTGCAGAACTATACTATCTACTTGATAGCTTTCCCCATTGGTTAGGGTGGGAATAAAGTAGAACAGAAAAGAAAACATTGGAAATGATGGATCACAAGTAACTTAACAGTTTGTATGAAAAGAGTGGATAATATTTAAATTCTTCCATTTTGAAAGAGATGTAGGTTAAAATGAGTTTCTTGAAATGTAAAGGGAAAAATCAAAAGCCATGAAACCAAAGGTTGATATTTTTGACTACATAAAAAGAAAAATTTAAACATGACTTAAATAATGAAACAAAGAAAAGTAAAAAATAGGGCAAATTGAAAATTGGGAAAACATATTTGCAACCTATAAGACAGACAAATGGCTTATTTCATTAATTAACATAAATCCTCATGAATCAATAAGTGTTGAGAGCCACAGCCAAAGGGGCCCCAGCAAACTTCCAGCTGCCAGTTGATGACTGGCTCACAGCAGCCCCAACAAACTTCTAGCTGCCAGCTGATTGGTTCCTCTGTGGTGATGCTCATTGGGCTGTTTCCCCACCCTTTCAGACCACGGAGCTGCTCATTGGGGGACTTTTTTTGGCTCTGCCCACGCAACCCAGCCAATCAGCCTCAAGANAGCAGGAGGAGTGGGGGGGGGTGAGAGGCTTGTGGGAAGCTGGTGGTGGCAGTTGGGCTCTGAGGGAATTCCTGAAGAGCTCGTGTGGTGTGTGTGTTCTATAAATAAAGTTCATTTCTGATTGATAAGTGGCTCCTGAATTGTGCCCAGCCAGACTGCGGCAAATAAGAAAGGGATGAGTAGATGGTTAAATTCAAATAGGCAGTTCAGTAAAAGAGAAATAAAAATTACCAAGAAATGTAATATGTAGTAATTCTTTTTAAAAATATATTTTTTAGTTCTCAATGGTTATTTGTTTATATGTGGTGCTGAGAATCGAACCTAGTGCCTCACACATGCTAGGCAAGTACTCTACCACTGAGCTACAACCGCCTGCCCCCCAGTATGTAGTAATTTTTGATTTTATTCATACTCAAAGAAATAAGAATCAAAATGACATTTCACTATTTATCATATCAGCAAAAATAAAAATTTTGAATGAAACTGGTGTTGAAGATGTTGGGAATTCATCAATTCTTCCCATGCTCCCCCTCCCTACCCCACTATGAATCAGCCTCCTTGTATCAGAGAAAACATTCAGTATTTTTTTTTGTACTCTCTCTATTGTCTTCCCACTTAGTTGTCTCCCCCAAATAACTTTCTCTTTTTTCTCCTGCTACTATCCAACTTCTTTAGATTTCTCTTTCAGGTTTCCTAAGATCTAATAACTCTATATCCTCACTGTCTACCTCTTTAACATCTCATTCTACACCCCCCACCCCAGTTCTCTCATTGCCCACCATCAGAAACTGTAGACCCTTTTGCAAACCTACTGTTTATATTGTAGATAAAAATTGAACTCAACATTTCTGTATATTGTGACAAAACTGTAAAAGTATTAACAGCAGCTATTTGGTTTAAGGCTATATATTGTTTGTATTGGGATTTGTTAATATTGTTCTCCCCCTTAAAGGAGAGGTATTGGAACCCTGAAGGGACACTATAAGCCTGTAGGGTAAACACTGTAACACCTCAGATCAAGTGCTAGAAGGAAAGATACACAAACAACTTTAAAAAAAGAAAAGAAATTGCCCCAAACAAACCAAGATACTACATTATTATAATTCATGGCCAGCAAGCAGAAGAAATGACAGAGAAGGAGTTCAGGATGTATATAATTAAAATGTTCTGTGAATTAAGGGATGATACAAGAGAGCAAATACAGGCAGAAAAAGATCATTTTGATAAAGAGCTACATAAACAAATACAGGAAGCAAAAGATTACTTCAATAAGGAGATAGAGGTTCTTGGGAAAACAAACAAACAAACAAACAGAAATCCTTGAAATGAAGGAAGCAATAAACCAAATTAAAAACTCAATAGAAAGCATCATCAACAGATTAGATCACTTGGAAGACAGAACCTCACATAATGAAGATAAAATATATAATCTTGAAAATAAAGTTGACCACACAGTGAAGATGGTAAGAAACCATGAGCAGAACAGTCAAGAATTATGGGATAATATGAAAAAGACCAAGTTAAAAATTATTGGTATAGAGGAAGGCATAGATTTACAAAGTAAAGAATAAAAAATCTATTCAATGAAATGATATCTGAAAATTTTCCAAACATGAAGAATGAATTGGAAAATCAAATACAAGACGCTTATAGGACACCAAATCTACAAAAATCACAACAGATCTACACTAAGGCACATTATAATGAAAATGCCTAGCTTAAATAAGAACAGAATTTTAAAAGCCAGAAGACAAGGGAATCAGATTATATATAGGGGTAAACCAATTAGGATATCTGCAGATTTTTCAACCCAGATCATGAAAGCTAGAAGATCCTGGAACAACATATACCAAGCTCAGAAAGAAAATGGATGCCAACCAAGAATCTCATAGCCAGCAAAATTAAGCTTTAGGTTTGATGGTGAATTAAAAACCTTCCATGGTAAGCAAAAGTTAAAAGAATTTACAACTAGAAAGCCTGCACTACAGAACATCTGTGGCAAAATATTTCATGAGGAGGAAATGAAAAACAACAATGAAAGTAAGCAAAGGGAGGTATTACACTAAAGGAAAAACCAATCAAAGGAAAAACTAAGTCAAGTTAAATTACCAAAAATAAACAAAAATAACTGGAAATACAAATCATGTCTCAATAATAATCCTGAATGTTAATGGCTTAAATTCACCAATCAAAAGACACAGACTGGCAGATTGGATTTTTTTTTAAAAAAAACACCCATTAATATGCTGCCTCCAAGGGACTTATAGGAAAATACAACCGCAGACTGTAGGTAAAAGGTTGGGAAAAATAATACCACTCACATGGGCTGTGTAAGCAAGCAGGGGTTTCCATCCTCATATCAAATAAAGTAGGCGTTATTTTAATCAAAAGGGATAAAGAAGGATATTATGTACTGCTTAAGGGAACCATACATCAACAAGCTATAACAATTATAAATGTATATGCCCCAAACAATGGAATATCTACATTCATCAAACAAACTTTTCTCAAGTTCAAGAATCAAATAGACTACAACACAATAATTCTGGGTGACTTTACCACACATCTTTCACCACTGGATAGATCTTCCAAACAAAAGATAAACAAAGAAACTATAGAACTCAATAATACAATCAATAACTTAGACTTAACAGACATATATAGAATATTTCATCCATCAATGAGTGAATATACTTTCTTCTCAGCAGCACATGGATCCTTCATAGATTATGAAACAAAGAAACTCCTAGCAAATAAAAAATGTAGAGATACTACCCTTCATTCTATCAGATCATAATGGAATGAAATTAGAAATCAATGATAAAATAAAAAAAAATAGATGCTACTTCAACATCTGGAGACTAAATAATAAATATGCTATTGAATGAACAATGGATCACAGAAGACATTAAAGAAGAGATTAAAAAATTCTTAGAGGTAAATGAGAATACTGATACAATATATCAAAATCTCTGGGACACTATGAAGGCAGTACTAAGAGGAAAGTTCATTGCATGGAGTTAATTCTTTAAAAGAAGAAAAAGTCAACAAATAAATGAACTAACATTACATCTCAAAGCCCTAGAAAAAGAAGAACAAATCAACACCAAAAGCAGTAGAAGACAGGAAATAATTAAAAAACAGAACTGAAATCAATGAAATTGAAACAAAAGAAACAATTGAAAAAAATGACAAAACAAATAGTTGGTTCTTTGAAAAAATAAATAAAATTGATAAACCCCAGATATACAATGTTGGTTCAACATATGGAAATCAATAAATGTAATTCATCACATTAATAGACTTAAAGGTGAGAATCATAGGATCATCTCAATAGATGCAGAAAAAGCATTTGACGAAATACAGCATCCCTTCATGTTCAAAACAGTAGAAAAACTAGGGATAACAGGGAAATATTTCCACATTGTAAAAGCTATCTATGCTAAGCCCAAGGCCATCATCATTCTAAATGGAGAAAAATTGAAAGTGTTTCCTCTAAAAACTGGAACAAGATAGGGATGCCCTCTGTCACCACTTCTATTTAACATAGTTCTTGAAACTCTAGCCAGAGCAATTAGACAGACAAGAGAAATTAAATGGATATACAGATAGGAAAAGAAGAACTCAAACTATCACTATTTGCCAACGACATGATTCTATACCTAGAGGACCCAAGAAATTCCACCAGAAATCTTCTAGAACTAATAAATAAATTCAGCAAAGTAGCATGATATAAAATCAACACCCATAAGTCAAAGGCATTTCTGTATAGCAGTGACAAATCCTCTGAAAGAGAAACTGGGAAAACTATCCCATTTACAATAGCCTCAAAAATAAAAAAAATAAAAAAAAACACTTGGGAACCAATCTAATAAAAGAGGTGAAAGACCTCTACAATGAAACCTACAGAACACTAAAGGAAGAAATTAAGGAATACCTTAGAAGATCACCCTTGTTCTTGGATAGGCAGAATTAATATTGTCAAAATGCAATCTTGATTAAAATCCCAATGACATTCCTCATAGAAATAGAAAAAGCAGTCATGAAATTCATCTGGAAAAATAAGAGACCTGAAATAGCTAAAACAGTCCTTAGCAAGAAGAATGAAGCAGGTAGCGTCATTATAACAAATCTTAAACTATACTACAGATCAATAGTAACAAAAACAGCATGGTATTGGCACCAAAATATACTTGTAGACCAATGGAACAGAATGGAGGACACATAGACAAACCCACATAAATACAGTTATCTCATACTAGACAAAGGTGCCAAAAACATATATTGAAGAAAAGATAGCCTCTTCAACAAATGGTGCTGGGAAAACTGGAAATCTATATGCAACAAAATTAAACAAAACCCCTATCACCATGCACAAAACACAACTCAATATGGATCAAGGACTTAGGAATTAGACCAGAGAACCTGTGCCTAATAGGAAAAAAGTAGGTCCAAATCTTCATTATGTCGGATTAGGCCCCGACTTCCTTAACAAGACTCCTATAGAGCAAGGAATAAAATCAAGAATCAATAAATGGGATAGATCCAAACTGAAAAGCTTCTTCTCAGTAAAAGAAACAATCAGTGAGGTGAAGAGAGAGCCTACAGAATGGGAGCAGAGTTTTACCCCTCACACATCAGATAGAGCACTAATCTCCAGGATATATAAAGAACTCAAAAAACTTAACACAAAAATAAATAACCAAATCAATAAATGAGCCAAGGAAATGAACAGACATTTCTCGGAAGATGATATACAATCAATCAACAAATATATGAAAAAGTGTTCAACATCTCTAGCAATTAGAGAAATACAAATCAAAATTACCCTAAGATTTTATCTCACTCCAGTCAGAATGGCAGTTATCAAGAATATAAGCAACAATAAATTTGATGAGGCTGTGGGGGAAAAGGCACACTCTTACATTGCTGGTGGGACTGCAAATTGGTACAACCAATATGGAAAGAAGTATGGAGATTCCTTGGAAAACTGGGAATGAAACCATCATTTGACCCAGCTATCCCACTCCTTGGACTTAAAAACAGCATACTATAGGGACACAGCCACAGGACTTAAAAACAGCATACTATAGGGACACAGCCACATCAATGTTTATAGTAGCACAATGCACAATAGCTAAATTGTGGAACCAACCTAGATGTCCTTCAATAGATGAATGGATAAAGAAACTGTGGTCTACATACACAATGGAATATTACTCAGCATTAAAGGGAATATGATCATGGCATTTGCAGGTAAATGGATGGAGTTAGAGAATATCATGCTAAGCGAAGTATGCCAATCCCAAAAAACCAAAGGCTAAATGTTTTCTCAAATAAGTGGATGCTGATCCATAATGGGTATGGGGGGTCATGGGAGGAATGGAGGAACTTTGGATAGGGCAAAGGGGAGGGAGAGGAAGGGAGGGGGCATTGGGGTAAGAAAGATGGTTAATGAGATGGACATCATTACCCTAAATACATGTATGAAGACACAAATGGTGTGATTCTACCTTGTATACAACCAGAGACATGAAAAATTGTGCTCTATATGTATACTATAAATTGTAATGTATTCTGCTGTCATGTTTAACAAATTGGAATAAATAAATAAATTTAGGGCACAGTGGCACACGCATGTAATCCCAGAGGATCAGGAGTCTGAGATGGGAGGATCACAAGTTCAAAGTCAGCCTCAGCAGCAGCAAGGTGCTAAGCAACTCAATAAAACCCTGTCTCTAAATAAAATACAAAATAGGGCTGGGGATGTGGTTCAGTTGTTGGGTGCCTCTGAGTTCAATCCCCAGTAAAACAAACAAACAAACAAACAAGTAAATTTTAAAAAAGAAGTATACCTATTTAATCCAGTATAGTAAGGAATGCATAAAATATATGATTATAGCAGGAAATTTTAGTATATTTCACTTGAAATAGGAAGCCAAGTAGAAAGAAAATTAAGAATAATGAAAAGATTTAAATAGCATTGCTAAAAAGCTCAGTTTTACATAAACTTTGAGATAAATTTGTGGGATATGCAGATTTTAGAATAGTCATGGATAATTTACAACAATTTATCATATACTAGGTCACAACGAATAGGTGGAGGGACACCCTCAATATTTTAAAAATGTGAGTTGTCCTCATATAATTCCAAAAAACATGAAGCATTTCAAAGATTTTTTTGGGTGAATTTGACAAATAGATAATGTAGTTAAGGCAATTGAAATACATAAAATAACCAATTATGAAAGAGGGCAATTTTCCTACCAGATGTCAAAAGATTCTTTAACAATAATGTATGTGACAGGCACAGGAATAACCACATAGATAGACACAGCTGAATAGAAGATCCAGAAGCTAAAATATCTGTCAAGCCATATAACAGTATAACAATCTATATATTAAAATATTTGAAAGATTAGATTATTCTTAAAAGAATTTGGAGACAATTGAATGGCAATCTGTGAAAAAATTATGTCTACCTACATCTCAAAAATAATATTCCAGAAGGATTAATTATTTAAATAAAGATATTAGAAGAAAATGTAAGTGAATGTTTACATGTTGTTGAGGGCAGATAAGAACTTTCTATGTATGATAAAAAGGCCAGGAACAACATGAAATGATTTGAATCATTATTAACTCACACACACACACACACACACACACACACCTGTGTGCAACATTTTGGTATCAAAGTACAACATAAAAATGTTGGAAGAGAAACAAATTGAGAAAACTATTCACAACATTTACGCCAGACAAAAAGTAATTCTCTTCATATGTTAAAGAACTGTTGCAAATTGTGTTAGCACAACTCTTAGTTACAAGGTGATAGAAATCAGCTAGAACAGAAAAAATTGAGGAACATTATAATAGAACAGTGAGCAACAGAAAGAAAAATTAAGGCTAATTATAATAGGAAAATACATTTATTGTCATCAATAGAAATAATACAGTGACTGAAAAGGATTAGGGATATTTATAGATGTTAATGTGGATGTACATCTATCCTATATTGTTAAAAGGATAGTGGCTATGAAAGTATGAATAGCATATTTATATTTTGTGAAGCAGTATATTTATAAATATTTATATCTGCATACAAATGTCTGGAATAATGTATGTACAATTTAGTAGCCCTGTCAAATATGGTAGCCACTAGCTACATGTAGATATTGAGCAGCTTGAGGGCTAGTCAGAATTGAGATGTGCTGTAACTGTAAACTATACACTGGACTTTCAAGATACAATACCAAAATGTGTAAATTATTTCACTAATAATTTTAATGTTGATTACTAGTTGATATTGTTTTGGAACTGAATTAAAGAAAATATTAATTTACTCCCCTCCTTTTCCGTGTAGCTCCTAGAAAATTTAAAATCACATATGTTTTCACATATTTCTTTTGGAAAGTATTGCTGTAAATGTTTAAAAATAGCTATCTCTGAAGTGGTGGGATTAGGAATAGGAACTTTGAATTTCTATTGTATGTATTCATGTATTGAGTACATATTATTTACATGCAGCTAAACTTTTAGACATTACTTTATATCAAAAAATGTATACTTTTATTTTTGAACAAATATTAACCATATGACTAGCTTCTTTACTTAGCAGTGATCTAGCTTGTAGTGTCCTTTCTTGTTAGGAGGGATTGATCAGGAAATTATTTTTCAAGCTTATTCATGAGTTCTCTCTCTTTAAATTTCTTGCTGCTTTCTCAATAAAATCTATACTCAAAGCAAAGAAATTTTGATGAGGTTTTTCAGGTGAATTTGTTACGCCTGCACAGGTAATTTTCAAAAGCAAACTCCAAATGTATTTTGAGCTATGGCATAAAGTCTTGTCCAGGTGGAACAGATATGAGTAGGACAGCATAGTGTGTAGGTGAGTGTAAACAGATGGATGACTGAGGATACTAGCCAAATGGAAGTTAGGAGTGGTTCTAAAAAAGAGCCACTTAAAGTCTGAGTCAGACTTTGCTTTCTAGTTTTTATTAGAGCATGACATCTGACAGAGAAGGGAAATAAATATATGTGTTTAACATCAGGTGTGATGCTGATGTTCAGCTTGGCAACAGAGGGGGCCATTAGGTATCCAAACCAATCATGTTTGGAAAAACCATAAAAGGCAAGGGGGAACAGGTAGGTGCAAGCAGTTGAGGAAGATCAACCAAAGAAGGTATCAAAAGCAGCATCCAGAATGCAGGGAATTTAGGCAGATCATAAACACAGTGTTGAATACTTGAAATAATGGAATCATACATAGAAAGAGATTAAAAATAATAGAATCATGGCATAGAGGTTGAAGAGAGTATCTGGACAACAGTAAATCAGGTATCTGGGACCGAGACTGACAAATTTGACCAGGCGAAGATGAGCTAGGTCTGGGTAAAAGACATTGACAGCAGTACTAAGTTTAAATCAATTGTACATCTCCTGCCCAGGGGCAGTCTTGAGACTCAGAACCTAAGTCTATATTAGCCTTTAAGTGGGGGTATTTGGCAGGATATAAGGAACAAATGGAGAAGGAATCTGATTTGGGTAAGAGGTTGAAGTTGAGACTTTTCTTGGCTTACTCTGGGCAGAGATTCTGGGGAGTGAAATGTGGGTTCAGGATATGGCTCAGTGTATCACTCACCCTCAGTTCCCTTTCACTTAGCAAGAATCTGAAGGCAAATAATCAAGAGAAAAATGAGAGTAGTGGTGAAAGATGACAGTTACCAATGGTAGATTTTTGTCTAAAATTTGACCAGTGCCAGAAATTGTAGAACTGGTATTTAAATAGGTGGGGTCTTTTCAAAAAGGCAGAGTGAGTTCATTGGGGAGGAGTGCTTGAATATTGTGCTTTAAGATAGTCAGCAGTTAAAATTAACAAGCTTCTCTTCCCAGTTATGTCAATATAATGTCATTGGGAGATACTTGTACTTATTAATGGGTAAATTTTATGGTTTCTTGAGATTAGCTAACTTAAAAGTATATATTCTAATAGGTTTAATATTTAATTGTATGACTCTTTAAGGCAGATGTTACACCTGTTTCCAAACTATGCTCAAAAGTATAAACTGAATTATTTATAGCACATTAAATTAGAATACTATTTAGTCCTTAAAATGATGTTGCAAAAGACTAATGGTGTTGAAAGGTGAATGAGAATTGTGAAATAAGAGTAAAAGCCACACTGATTCTAACTTTATAAAAATTTATGTTTCATACATATAAAAAGGCTGATAAAAAGACCCTCATTGTTTTCTGTGGGTGGTAGAATTATGAGATATTTTGATTCTTTAATTGACTTTCCAAATTTTCTATGATGAGCAGTTGTTATTTTTTGTCATTTGAGAAAGTTCAATAAATGCTATTAAAATGTTTTGTGGCATTTGGAAAATACATTGTCTTGGCCACCAGGTGACCTGTGTTCTACTCCTAGTTCCACCACTGAATTGCTGTGTGACCTTGAACAAATCATGCTCCCTGCTGTTGGCCTCAATTTCTTATCAGAGGATTGGAATGGATCAGTGGTTTTCCAGCAATATTGTGGGAAGCCCTAGGATTCTGTGACAATGCCGCAAGGGCTGCCAAGGGAGGGAGAGGGGGAGGCTGAATGATTGGAGTCTAGGTCTTTCAGATTACTCAAGTTAGAGCAGCCAGCTTACTTTAAAAAATCAATTTTAGATACCAGGATTTTAGATGAGATTTCCTTTCAGTAAAGGGTTTTGATCCCTTTCCATCTCTTCATACGTGCGCGTACACACACACACACACACACACACATACACACACACACACAGTTTGAAGTTTAAGAACCATTGGGGTAGATGATCTCCAAAGCTCCTTCTAGCATTGACAGATTCTATTATTCAGGCTTTTCACAAATTCCCTGAAGCCTTTTCCTGAATTGGTCCAAATCTGTGGAGTTTTATACTGACTTTTGGATAATACGCTTGGTGCCAAGAAACAGTTCCTTCTTACCCTGCCTGCCTACCAAGCTGTGTGCAGTGCTGCAGAAGCAGGCAGTAGAATGGATTAGCTGGATTCTGTATGGAGGTGGAAAGCTAATCAGCGGTGGAGAGAGTTCCCTGGTGGTCAAGGGCTCTTTGAAGCCTGGCATAATATTTTGAGGCAGTTGGAAAATGATGTCTCTAATGACCTGTGGCAAGAAATCTACATATTTTCTTGAGAAGGAAAGGCAAAGCCATTGTTTACCAGTTTTAATATTAAGCCCTGGAATGGGGAGAGAGCGAGAGAGAAAGGGAAAATGAATGAGGATATTCCCCCCTGCCGTGTGACTCACCTCTTAGTTTTAAGTACCTTATGTGGCCATATGTCTTGCTGGTGGGAAAGGGGTGGGGGTCCTGAGTAATGAGATCCTGAGCTGGAGAAGAACAACTGCAGCATTTAGCTCATATCCCTTCTCAACATTCTTACTCATAGAAAAGGGTTCTCAAGACAATGTGTGGGACTCCTATTCTCCAAAAGATAGGTAAATATGACAGTACAGCTACTGATTAGAGGGTTGGTTGGTAGCACTGGCATCTGAAGGCAGAATAAGTTTTTATTGTTAATCTAAGAGGTTTTATTCAGTCCAACCTACTCAAAATGAGGAAGGTGGTAAAATTTTCTCTTGAGCATATACTTTTCTATTTATGCTCCTTTTCTCCAAAGTGGTACCCTGTTTCCCCTCCCCCCAGATCCCAGGGACCCATACATTCTCTAGCTCTCATTTTATTCCCTTGATATAAAACAAAATTACTGAGATATTTATTCTCACTAAATTACAAATGAATGATTACATAATTACTATGCCAAGTAATAAAAAAGATTGAAAATATCCTTAAGCCAAAGGAGTACATCAGGAATGATAGGATTTTAGGTAGCATTGAGTATATAAAGAGAGTTTTTTGAGGAAAAGACAGCCTGGTATTCCACTGTACTTTGTCAAGAAGGTTCTAATCACAGGCCTGAGTCTCTTCTTTTTTTCCTAAATATGTGTTTGTTGTGATGATTAGGAAAAGTGTAAAAGTGCAAAAATTGGGTACTCATTAGCCTTGGTGTTACAGCCTTCCGGGGGAGTCGGTGGGGTGGCTAACTAAAGGAAGCTCTCTGGGAAAACAGCCTCTTTCCTTGGGGGAAGAGAGGGATTAAGAGATAAAACAAACCTGCAAAGGACCCAAAGAGATCTGTTAGGGAGCTAAAGGAAAATTGCATGCAGTCTATTGCCACTGTTTTGAATGGTAGTCAAGATTTATCAGAGGTGTTTAATTTTAGCACAGAAGAAAAGAAAAAGTAGTTTAAAAATAAACCAGAGATTTAGGGGAAAAAAGGCTGGTGAGCTCAGTTTAATCTCAGGTACACAGGCATACATTTTCCTTCCATGCAACTTGGGGCACAGGCATGACCACTTCCATCTGTGAATTGTTAGGTCTGATTACTTGTCTATAACATTTCAAAGGTCTTATATTGGGCTAAATGACGTTACGTTGTGGTAGTTTTATAAAATAGGAATGGAAAACCTGTTTCATACCCACTATTATGATGTAAGTTCTATCGGAAAGTTCTTCTCTCCCTTTCCTCTCCCTCGACATAAGTTCAAACACCTAAAGAAAAATAGTTACAAGATGAATTGAAGTAGGAATAAGGATCACTATAAAGGAGATAATCCTTTATAAGTGATGTTAGCATAGAGCATGGCAGTGATTTCAAAGGAAGCAGCAGGTCAGAACACAAGATTCCTGATTCTACTCCAGAGGACATGCTTCAGTGGTCTGGAGTGGAGTTTGGGGATGTGGATTTTTTTTTTAAAACAAGCTCCCTAGGTAATTTGGAAGCACAGCCAGGTGTGAGGAACACTGACTTGGGGAAGGGGAGAAAGTGCCTGACAGAGAAGATGAACCATCAAAAGAAATTAGAAAGTCATGGACAGAGAAGCTTGGAGAGATGGACCATTCTTTAACCAGTAACCCAGCAGTACTTACAGGATACAAGGCATAAATAGGACAGACTTGACCCTGTCTTCATAAGGAGATCCCAAGCCACACCAGTGGTTCTAGGCCCTCAGTATGTGTCAGAACCACCTGGGGGACATTTCAGACATAAAATGTTAGGGCTTTCCCCAGAATTCCAATTGGTGAGGGTGGGGATTAGGTATCAATGGTCTTCAAAGTTCCCCAGGTGGCTCTAAGGTACATTTAGGGTTGAGAACTTCTGCTCCAAGGCAGTTAGACAAGTAGATATTCTGTATAATTCTGAAAGGTAAGGGCCACCAGGGATCCTAAGAGACTGAGACCTAAGTGTTTTCCATGTTTTGAGTCACGTATTTAAAAAATAAAGGAATACCAAAACAGGAATAACAAGCTGTGATTTATATTTAACAAATGAGTTCTTTTAACCTACACAAAGAATACAATGTCATATAATTGTGCTATTCATAAGATAATTATATAGAATTTATAAATTTGTTATTTCATAGTACATTACAAGCAGTGCAGTCTGATAATAGAATGCTATTTAAAGTTGTATGATGAATTCTATCTTCCCCAATCCTGCTCTATATCTCTGTTACTATGTATCATCTCATCTGAGGCCTTTGTGGGTGCTGTGAGCACCCCCCAAAAAAAGACATTTGACTGAGTTTATGAGGGTCATGAAAAACTTCTCAGGATTAGTGGTAATTCACTCTGCTTTTTTTGATTACCTGACTATAAAATTGTTCTATTGTCAAACTGTTATGGGCAAACTTTTATAAAACTATTTTCCATGGAGGAAGAGAGGGAGGAAGAAACTGCATGGGTCATCCCAGAATGCCTGTAAGGTAAATGGTGATATTGTAGGGAATCAAGAAAGCCTGGAATCTTTGGCTTAAGAATACCAATCTATGAAACCATTCCCTGTCAGCTTGGAATTAGATCATAGTCTTTAGGCTGGAACTGTAGGATTGTATATAGATGCTGCAGGTTTGAAAAAGGTTTCATTTTGAGAGTTTTTCTTTTTCTTTCTATTTTTGGTTTTGGTTTTAAATGAGGTGATCCACACCTCCTGGGGACCAGGAGTGGTTCTAAACACAAACGAAAGGAGAAACAATTTAAGGGAGAAGCAATAACTCAGTAGAAATGGCTGGGGTCAACAGGAACCATTACCCATTATTATCCTGGAGATTTTTTTCCAGAACTGCCTCCTCTGCTTCCTAGAGAATGCGTAACTTATTCCTAGGTACCAAGCCTTAAAGAAGGCAAAGGAGATGTTTTTTTATGGAGAGAAGAGTCTGTTTGGGGGAATATGATGATGAGGCTGAAGGAAGCTGAGGTACTTGTGGGAACACCCAGAGTTTATTGCCAATGAGTTAGCCTTGGAGATGACTGATGATCTGTGTGAGTTCAACAGAGTAATATGAATGTCTGAAGATTAGCAGAAAGGTAGCCACAAGAAGAGGCTTGCTTCAGCTAACTGGATTTGCCCCTCTGCTGAACTTTCAACCTCTCCAAAAAAGCAAAGCCTGGAATAATTTATGTTGCCTTACATGCGTGGATCCAGCATACTTGGTATGAGTCCTGGGTACACACAAGTCCACTGAACTGCAGCCCTTTTTTCCTCCTGCACTTCTGATGAGCCATTGGGTTTCCCCTCACTTTTCTGTTTATTACTACAGTTCTATTCTGTGACTAGAGCCTTGCCCTGATTATCAACCTACATTACTGAGCTTCTGTCTCTTTGGTTCTTGGGACTCCTTCCCTGGGGCTTATATCCTCATATGTAGAACAGGATTATGTAAAATAGGGATAATGACAACATACTTTTTAAAAGTTTCTAGTGGTAGTTGAAATGTAAAGTGCCTGGCATGGAGTATCTATAGAAAAATTATGGGTGCTTTCACTATTTTCATAATAATTATTAATAGTATGTAAATTTGTGCTTTTATCCTTTTGTCAATTAATGGGGGTTTGTTTTCTAATAGATTGATCATATGCTTTCAACATGTTACCTTCAGTGCTTATTTTTGCCACCCCCAAATCATGGGTCTATGGGAAATACATATTAGATAAAGTGAACCCTGAATTTTTCATGCCCCTTTGAATATTATGTATTAGACTGCTTATATTAGTTTCCTATTGCTGCTGTAATAAATACCACATACTTGATGACTTAAAACAAACACAGATTTATCATCTTATAGTTCTGGAGATCACACAGAAGTTCAATGTGTCTTGCTAGACTGAAACCAAAGTGTTTCACTGTATTCCTCCTGCAGGCAATTTCCTTGCCTTTTCCAGTTTCTAGAAACTGCCTACATTTCTTGACTTGTGACCACTTCCACCTTCAATGGTAGCAATCACAGTTGTGATCACTGTTTTTCTTTTCTTTTTTTATTAATCATTGATGGGTCTTTATTTATTTTTATGTGGTGCTGAGAATCGAACCCAGTGCCTCACACATGCTAGGCAAGCACTCTACCACTGAGCCACAACCCCAGCCCCAGTGACCACTGTTTTTCTAAACACATCTCCTCTAACTCTGACTCTACTGCTACCTTGTTTACTTATAAAACCCCTCTAATTACATTGTTTCTGACCAGATAGTTCAGGAAAATCTCCCCGTCTCAAGTCCCTTTTACCATATTTACATATTTAAAGTCCTTGGGTATTAGGACTTGAGCATCTTTGGGGGCAATTATTCTGCCTACTATGCTGCTTCAATCAAAACCCACATCCCATTGGCTGAATCAGATGGACGTGGCATTCTAGATTCATGTCTGAAGGTGTTTTGAAATTGCAACACTTTCTTGCCAAAAGCTTTACTACCACCATTTGTAGCTCTGAAGCAGTAAGGATCATCTGCTTTGCCTGGCTTGGTTGTGTACTCATGTGATACTTATTCTCACCTCCAGGCCTTTGCTTACACCTGGAATTCACTATGTGTTCCTTTCTGAGAATTCACATTCTACTCATTCTTTGTTTTAGTTTCAGGTCCAGATATTATGGGGAGTTCTTCCCTTAATATTGTTCTTTCAAGTAGTTTCCATTGACCCTTCATCTTTTCTTACCTGACATTTTACCATCTTCTCTCTCTCTGCTGCCTGTGTGTGTGTGTGTGTGTGTGTGTAGGGGCTTCTCATGAAAGACTGGCATCCCAAGAAAGTGGGCATTTCAAAGTAAGAATGAGAAAAGGTAAAAGACTATTTTGCTTCTAAGTCCCTAAGCACCTTGGACAGCAGAAAAGCTGCCAAATCTAGTCCATTGCTTCAAATCTGATAATCCTTTGAGGCTGAGCACTTGCTCTTGGTTACTATAACTACGGTTTGTAGGCGAACATTAGAACATAAAAAGATGTGAGTCTTTCAGCTACTTTAATAAAATCTGGAGATGAAATTTCCCTGAAAGCCAGAACCTTAGGAGTAATCATGTCAACTAGTTATATTAATTGTGCCAGCCTATGCCTAGGGGGTCTTCTTTCGGATGGGCATCAAAACAACTGGGAGATTTGTTAGAAAGTCTGCGTCAAAACAGCTGCTTGATTAAACTAACAAGTAAGTTCAGAGTTCAGCCAAAGGAGTCTAAATTAAATGATAAATGTCTGATAAATATCTGTTAAAAGAATCATCAATGTGTATAATGCATATACTTTGGGAAATTATTGAATTTGCTGTTGATTCATCTGCCAGGAATCTCCTGGAGACCTGTCAGGTGTCTATACTTGTTTCTGAACAGGCCATAGGCAATTTGAAGAAAGCCAGGCTCAAAGAGCCAACTTCTAAGAATAGTGGTGGAAACTGTAAACAGCTGGATTAAAATTGAAAAAGAAAATTCATGAAGCATCCAAATCTTCTAAATACCACCATGTTCAAGAATCTAAATGATAGCGTAGCTTTTGGACTGTTTTTCTGGACATACCTTGGCTTAGAGACAAACTTTAGGTATCAAAATAACTGGTGAACTGCCTGGGTCAGACCATAAGTATGTTATTTGGATTGCTTCTAAATTTGTGGCTTTGGGGGCTCAAACATGGTAAAGAAAGACCCATTCCAGTGAGGATGAAAATATAACAATAGGAATTAAACTAATATATGCAAGAGACTGATTAAAAGGATATGCTGAGGCATATGCTTCATTGATTCTGTTTCTTTTTTTAAAATTTTTTATTGTTGGGTGTTCAAAACATTACATAGTTCTTGATATATCATATTTCACACTTTGATTCAAGTGGGTTATGAGCTCCCATTTTTACCCCATATACAGATTGCAGAATCACATCAGTTACACATCCATTGATTTACATATTGCCATACTAGTGTCTGTTGTGTTCTGCTGCCTTTCCTATCCTCTACTATCCCCCCTCCC
>NW_026000283.1:7536554-7556923 GCF_001458135.2 Marmota marmota marmota
GGCCCGCCTACCTTGCAGGAGTGATTGGAAGCTCTGTCCCGCCGCTGGCCACTGGGCCTTTTCTGTCGGTGGTCACAGTTCCGCCTACCTGGCAGGCGCGGGGGGTGGGGGGCGGCTCTGCCCCTCAGCAGGCCGCTGTGCCTGCTCTGTGGGTGGTCACAGTTCCATCTACCTTGCCGGCCGCAGGGGGAGGGGGCGGCTCTGCCTCTCAGCAGGCCGCTGCTCCTCTTCTGCCGGTGGGTCGCAGGCCCGCCTACCTTGCAGGAGTGTCTGTTTCTAATTTTTTTTTTGTGCACAAGTTTTAGCAGTAAACAATTTTTTTTTTACAGAGAGCTTAATATATTGGTGTTACAAAATTCTCTTCTTGGCCAGTTGCCATTTGAAGAGCACTCAGTGTGCATCATAGGTAATCTTTCCATTTGAGGATATTAATATTTTATAAAAGGAGGTTTTGGACAGAGGCACACTATAGCCTTTCTGCTCCTTTAGATTGAATTATCACTTAAATGTATGCTCCCTTCTTTGTCACTCTTCTTGGAATTGTTAAGTTTTAGACTATATCCACATATCACCAAAAGTATTTAAAAGTGAGAAATTCAGTCTCCAAAGTAGAATTATTTTTTGGTTGGCATGTTGAAACAAATATACCAGTTTGACAAAGAAAGCAGCGAAATCAGATGACACAATTAGGCATTCATTGTGAACATAAAATACCAGAGAAAAAGAAGTCAATTTATTGTTGTATCTTCTTCATAATATAGTTCAATCCACTTACTTCTATCCCATTCTGTTGCTACCACCCCATTTTAAACCTCTTACACCTGAAGTATTATAATAGTTTCCTATGTAGTCTTTCAGTTTCCTTTCTTGTTTCCCAGTCCATTCTACACACCTTGTTACAGTGGATTGAGTATTCAGTGTAAGGCAAAAACAGGCTGGTGTTGGATATTGTGAAAGCAGGAATCAGTACAAGGTCCCAAAAATATAAATAAAGGCCAAGTGACTAACTGAGGGTTCAGGAACTTCATGGGGCAGTTGTAGGAGCCAGGCTCAAAAGGGTTGCTGCAGCAACATTCTCTGGAACTGTCTGCATTGTGGCAGGAAATATCTAAGGTCATTGTTGCTCTGATAGCTGTCTGAAGTTTAGCTAGCCACAATTTCCTTACAGCAGAATATAGCAAAAATATAATAGAAATTTGAAATTTGCTTTTATATACTTATGGTTAGCCTGCATTTTATTAGGTATCATCAAAAGCAAATTTAAAATATCTGATCCCCATTTTGTCTTCTGCCAAGGGTTCATTTCACATGTAATGTCAAAATTTCAATAGATCTTTTTCTCCCCTAAACTGTCCCTGTGAAGTATATCTCCTGTTCTCTCCTGCCTGATTATCAGAGGATTTGAATTCTATGGTATTTGTGTTTCCAAAGGTAGTTGTTCTCACCTGCTGTATCAGTATAGGCCCCTTAAAACAATTTCTTACTAAATTAAACTCCAATCCTAGAATAAAGGGTATTTCTTGAAGGTTCTGATTTGATTTTGTTCTTGTCTGCATTTGCCAAGCAAATTAGTAATCACTTCACTGTGATTTTATAATGAATGACACAGACCCTGGACAAGGGGGAGAAAATTTTCCCATAGCTTTATTTGGAGTTGATTTTTCTAAGAGCAATAGCTATCAGAATTTCAGTTTCTCTGCCCTCATAGTTATACTATAGTGATTAAAGTAAAACCACAGTATGTTAGAGCCAACTCCCCTATTTTATAGATGGAGAGATTCAGTCCCATAAACGTACAGCCCTGTTTTATAGATGGAGAGTTCCAGTCCCAGAAAAGTACAGCTGCTGGGTCGCAGTCATACAGCAAGTGAGAGTCTAGAGATTTAGAGTTTCAGAGTTTGAAGGGAATTTAAAGGTTATCTATGCCAACTTCCAATCCAGAGCAGACATTCCTTCTATATCATCCATGTGTGTTTCTCATACACATTGCTGACTTCTGTGTTTATTAGATTATGCAATCTTAAAAATAAATGTTGATTCTTATTCCAAGGTAAGTTGAATAACATCAAATAATTGGTTCAAGTTGATGAGAGGCAAAATTAGGCTGAGTACACACTGTGATAACACAACCACCTCAACAAGAATAATTTCTTGAACAACAATTTTGGTCTACATGACTCAAATATCTTTGGATTTAGTGGATAATTTTATCTTCATGATGATTTTACCAAATCAACTTTTAAAGACCTATAGCTAGAATCAACCATTGAAATTTTCCTAAGTATTTTTTTGTTATTTATTTGGCCTAGCTGAGGTTTCCTTTAGTAATTCAACACAAGTATACCTCATTATGGAGTAAATGATGACAGTAATTACAAGGATAATAATAGCTACCATTTATTGAGGACTTTCAATGTGCCAGGTACTGTGATAAATAAGCATTTAAAATGTTATCTTCATTGTTTCCAACAACCTCCAGGATGTAGGTT
Source organism: Marmota marmota marmota (assembly GCF_001458135.2). Taxonomy (NCBI): domain Eukaryota; kingdom Metazoa; phylum Chordata; class Mammalia; order Rodentia; family Sciuridae; genus Marmota; species Marmota marmota. The sequence goes on from NW_026000283.1 coordinate 7,539,044, forward strand.
TACTAAATGCATTTTGTAGATAAGGAAGTGAAAACTCAGTAATACTGAATAACTTGGTTAACCTACTAAGTCCCAAGTGTTCAATTCTATATAGTATGATGGGACATAATGGGTTAAACCAAGGTAGGAATAGTGGAACTAGAATTTGCGTTCGGTGCTGTTTGATACCAAAACCCATGTACTCTCCAACACTGTGCTGCTGAAAACATAAATAAGAAAGGACAATCATGGGGCTGGAGGTGTAGTTTAGGAGTAGAGCACTTACATAGTATATGTGAAGTCCTGGGTTGCATCCCCAGCACCACACAAAAAAAATAGCATTATGTACCAGTCACAAAATATAGAACTCATGGAGAGCCTCACACTTACCAAATGTTTCACCTTTATTACTGAATGTAATCATCACTGCAGCCTTGTAAAGTAGGCATTTTATTCTCATTTTATGTATGAGGAAACTGGGCAAGTTATTTAACCTTTTTGAACTTTAGACTTGTAGCATATAGCTAGTAAGTGCAATATTGGGAAGTGGAAGAGTGGAGATTTAAATTCCTCATCTTTAAAACTTATGTTTTTTTTTATATTATCCTAAATAATATTGTCAAGAGCATATATTTAAATAGGATAGTTGTAAATAAAATGTTTCCAACGCACTAGGAATACTCACTATCTCAACATCCTATTGTGAATCTTTTTGAAAAATAAATAAAATATATTTTGTTTCATTTGTACTGTTTTTGAGAAGCAAATAACTGCTCACTTTCAAATTGGTCTTTGGGATGAATTAGAATGTTTTGTATATTGCCTTAGTTTAATCAGGGCACATCTGTGATATCAAATGGATTCTCATTTGATATTGGAGGCCACTAAATTTTTAATAGGAGACTAAAACTGCTAAACAGCATTACTTTCAGTTTGTCTCACTTGCATTGTATATCAAATGGGAGGCAACTGAGCTTGATTCAACAAGAGATTGAAACCCTATTACCAGAGCCAGATGAATGTTGTAACATCTGAGTATAAAATTATTAAGTCTTTCAAGAATTTCAGCTTCTCTTATGCTAAATAGACAGGTGCCATAGCCTTCTGTGTAGAGGGTGTGACAATAGCAGCTGACTGATCAATAATAGTTCAGGGAGCATTTTTGTGTACTGGAGAGCAGGTAATCATGCATTCACGTTCATGCAAGAATTTTTCTATTTTGATATATATCTTCATTAACCACTGATAGTGCAAAGTGAAAAATGAAAGTTCTGAATCACTCTTGGGGTATTAGGGAAAAGAGAAATTTTGCAAATTTTTTTGCTTGGGTTTCTTTTGTTACTAGTGGAATGATTGGAAGGTTAATTTTATCAATATGACCCAGCCTGAAAGCCATGTATGGGGCCTTTGGATTGTTCTAATGGTACCTGTACTTATTTCTTTGTTCATTCATTTATTCAATGAATTAATTATAGAAATCCAATTCTTTCAGGAGATGTTTATTGAGCATGTAATATGTGCTAGGTGCTTTTTTAGGCACTGCAGCTATAACAGTAAATAGGATGCATTGTGACCTAATTGATGTCAGGATCAGGACCCTATTTAACCAAAGAGACATAAAATAGATGGTACTTATAGAATGTTTTGTATATTGCCTTAGTTTAATCAGGGCACAAATGGGGACAAGTACAAAGTGCTCTGTCTAGGGCATAAGAGTGTCACAGACTACAGACTTGAAGCATCAGGGAAGGATTACTGGAGGAGATCAATTTAAGAGGAAATTTGAAGGTAAGTAAAAATTAGCTAACCAAGTTGGTAGAGTAGTCTAGGCAGAGAAAAGGCAGGGAAAGAATTAAATTGACTGTTAGGGTTCATAGAATAGTTCAGTAAGACTGGGGCATGGAGTGCAATGACATGAGTAGCAAGAAGTATGATAAAGGACAAGAGCAGGGAAAGATTATAAAGCACCTTGAAAGTAATGCTTAATAGTTTGGCCTTTTATCCTAGGGGAAATAGGAAACCACTGAGTTTTAAGCATTTGCTCTGGAACTATCATCTGATGCTTTTGTAGAGTTATTGTAGAGGCTGGCAGTAATTTGTGTTCCACAAAGAAGGTACTGCATTTTCTATTTTGTCCAATTTTTCCATATCTTGTTCTCTTTTCTGCAATCAAAGGAATATCTGTTTGCAAAGACTATCAAAATTATGGTTCCTGGAAGAAACATTTTTGTTCTAGGCATGTTTTAGTCAGCTTTTTTTGCTGCTCTGACTAAAAGACCCAACCAGCACAATTGTAGAGGAGGAACAGTTTATTTAAGGGCTCATGGTTTCAGAGATCTCAGTCCATAGATAGCTGGCTCCATTCCTTGGGCCTCACAATAAGGTAGAATACCATGGAGGAAGAGTGTGGCAGAAGAATGTAACTCACATGATGATCGGGGGGTGGGGGTGGGGGGAGAGAGAGAGAGAGAGAGAGAGAGAGAGAGAGAGAGAGAGAGAGAGAGAGGATTGATTTCACTCGCTAGGTGCAAAATATATACCCCCAATGACCCAACTCCTGCAGCTACACCCTATCCACCATCAGTCACCACCAGTTAATCCCAACAGGGGATCAATTCACTGATTAGGTTAAGGCTCTCATAACGCGATCATTTCTCCTCTAAACATTCTTGCATTGTCTCACACATGAGCTTTCGAGGAACACCTAATATCTAAACCGTAACAAAGCATTGCTCCTTTTTTGGTGGTACTGGGAGTTGAACCCAGTGATGCTTTACTACTTAACTACATTCTCAGCCTCTTTTTTTTTTTCTTAAGACAAATTCTCACTAAGGCTTGTTTCAAACTTGTGATCCTCCTGTATGAGCTTCCCAAGTCACTGAGATTGCACACATATAGCACTGTGCCCTGGTTTAGGTATTTTAGGAACCCAATTCCCCCTTATAGGTATGATCTCTCACTCTGTTTCTCAATAGTGGTCCCTCTGCAAATGCTGGTTTGTTGGTGTGCTCTGCAATTGTTCATTTTCACATCCATCCTTTGGATCATTTCATATTATCCCTCTTGAAATATCATACCTTTTTCTTCCTGTCAGTCAAAAACTTACTTGTCCTTCAAGGTGAATTCTTAGTCTCACCTTCCCTAGGAAATCTTTCCTGATCAGTCCTGCCTCATAGATCCTATTATTCTCTAATTACCTCACGCATTTTGATTCCACTCAACCCCAAATTATCTAATACCTCCTTATATACTCTTGTGTTATCTCTCCTTTTGTGGTTCCCAAACTGGACTCATCATCATAATTAGTGGAAGAGCTTCTTTATAAAATATTTATTTATTTTTTAGCTGTAGTTGAACACAACATCTTTATTTTATTTATTTATGTTTATGTGGTGCTGAGGATAAAACCCAGAGCCTCCCATGTTCAAGGCGAGTACTCAACCACTGAGCCACAACCCCAGCCCCAGGGAAGAGCTTCTTAAAATATAGATTTTTGATCTCTACCATCAGAGATTTGTATTCATTAAGTTGGTTAGGGAGGGGAAAAGTTTGGGAACACGACTTTTTATGAGAGTCAAAATTAGTTCTGGATATTAACTGTTCTACATTTTTCACAAAGATTGATCTTTCCTCTGGACCTAGATTGAAAGTTCCTTGAGAACAGGAAATCTTAAAAACATTTTTCTTTTCACTTTTCCCTCGACTGCCAATCCTTCTAAGAGCCTACAGTAAATACTTGTTGTCTCAATTCCCTCATATCATTATTTTTTCAGTTATTCCTGTGTGTTCAATGATAATATACTTTCCCTTCTAATCACTAGATGAAATAATATAGTGGCCAACATATTTACATGGATATCTGTGTATGAATGTGGTCTTTGTTGTGTTAAGGATCAGGGGGTCACCAAAACTCAACACAGAAGAGTTCTCAAGCCTTTTTGGTGACATGTATGTGACCATACTTGCTTCCCTAGATCTTGTTTCATTTTGCATAATTCTCAGTAATATCACAATATCATTACCTATCTATTCAAAGAGCACAGTGAAATGTCCTTTGTAGTGAGAGTTTCTTTTAAAATGTAGTTTAAGAAAAGAAACAGTCTTTGAAAGGAATTATGTTGTTACAACACAGGAGGGTTTTCCCAGTGTGAGTTGTTGCAAATAAGAATAAGCAAAATTGAAATATGAATCCTGCTGCTCCGTTGCTGAAGATAGTAGGCATGTGTAACATCAAATGCATCTATTTAATACTTCTAGAATATAAAAATAAGCTTTAGAATATGTATCCTTTTTGTGACCAGTCTTTGTACATGAAAATTGTGCTTTTTATTTTTTATAAACTCTAGAATATCAGAGTCAAAGGATTTTTTAATGCTATCTATCTCTCTGCCTGCCTACCTACCTATAACTACCTATTGATGTGTTAAAGAAAAAGCAGTTAAACCCTTGTTTGAAAAATGACTTCAAACACACATGTACAAACATACAATGTAAAACACAGTGAAGCATGGATTTTTGAAACACAGACTCAATCATTCCAACTAGTTAACTCACTGGCTAACTCAATCTATATTTGATTATGGTGATGACCTTGGTTTTTCATAAGATTTCCTTACTCTTTCCTCCAACAACTTTTTTTTCACAATACCTTTATTTATTTTTTATTTATTTATATGTGGTGCTGACTATCAAACCCAGGGCCTTACACATGCTAGGCAAACGCTTTACCACTGAACCACAACCCCAGCCCTTCCTCCAACAACTTTTGATAAGCAGCTTGAAGACAATGGTGAAAAGGCAGGTATGTGGAGGTATGTGCCTATGTTAGACTGCATTTTGGAAGGTTACTACAATATGTTCATACTAGTAAATGTCTAAGGGACAGATAAATAGAATATCAAATCAAAGAATGAGTCCTAGTAGGTATGCCAAATTTAACCAAAGAGGGGAAACTTTTGTTTAATTAATATCTGATATATGTGTCATGAACACCAGGAGTTCAGGCCACACTATTTTTCTCTCTTGTTCATTTTATGAATAATACATGAACACATACTTATTGTAAAAAATAAAGAGTAAACTACATATACAATAAAAAGTTAAGGTCTACCCTTAACCCCTTTCAAATCTCACTATGTTTTATTGAGATAAACACTTTTAACTGGCATTTATATTTCTCATGATGTTTTAAGTGGATTTTCAAATATGGATGAGGAGGTCAATGCTTTTCATTCTATTACATGATAATGTTTTGCTTTGGGTTTCCATACTTAGGCTTCAGATTTTATTTTATTTTTTCTCTTGTCAGTCTTGTGGATGTATGTTATGTATGCAAACTTGTACATTTTAAAAATTTTTTTTAGTTGTAGGTGGACACAATATCTTTATTAACTTATTTTTACATGGTGCTGAGCGTCGAACCCAGTGCCTCACGTATGCGAGGCTGCTGCTCCACCACTGAGCTATAGCCCCAGCCCTGAACTTGTAGATTTTGAATGACTGTATGTATAATCAATTTTTTAAAAATATGGCATTATATACATTTTCCAAACACATGCCCATCAATGAGTCCCCTTCAGGGAATAGGGGTAGGAATGAAAAGCTATTTCTGTTTCAGTTGCAGTCAGTATAAATAATCATCTTATAGGCCTTGGGGTTTTACGGTTAGTTCCTGTTGTCTTTGGCCTTCCCTGGGGTTCTCTGAACTTCAACAAGTTCTCAGGAAGCCCAGGGCTCTTCTTTTCTTTCTGGGTTCTGCTCAGTGGTTCTAGGGGTAGGTTTATTATAATTTTTTATCATCCTTGAGCTGAATAGTGACTTAAGAGTTTTGCCCTTTAACAGTAGTAGAGCTTCCAAAGCCACTGAGAATTCTTCCAAATACAAGTACCATGAGGTGGAAACTAAAGTCTCTTCAGTTTGACATGTGAATTGCTGATTCAATTTATCATGAAATTCATTCTACCTGCAAGAATGGATTTGCCTAAATAGGGAAGTTTCTAAGTAGTTAGTGGTTAAAAATGGTTGTGTCACTGCTGCCTCTCTTGAAATTAAAATAATTTAAAATGCCAATTGAGTCATGACAAAGAGCTTTGTATCTGCCAAATTGTCATATATAACTCTGTAAATGGGGGATGAATTAAGGAACCCAGAAAAACACCAAAAAATGAACTAATCAAAATCATGACCTGTGTCCCAAGGACAAGGGAGCCTGGGGATGAGGAAATAGTGGCAGTTTGCTTGCATTTGAATAGTTTGTTAATTTGATTTTTAGTGTTTCCTAGAAATAGTTACAGTATCAGAATATGTTGGATTCTCTATACAGATTGGTAAACAAGACCAAAGGAATGATTATTCTTGGACTGAGATGGTTGCCCAAGGCTAAGTATTTAAATGATAAGTAGAGAGGAAGGGAAAAATGGGGGAAACAACAGGTGTGAAGGTAAAGAAAACTGACTATATCTGGAATATTTGTTGTATGGAAAGTATTTCATGGTGTCAAGAGTTAAAGAATTTTCAGAGAGCTCTGTGGGAATAGCAGCAGAAGAGGTTTTTAAAGGTAGGAAGTAGCAAGATTTTGAAACTTATATGTTGTAGGACAGACTATTTCCTTAAGAAGTATTGGTGGCTATTTTTTGCACTGAGCATAGAAACCAGGGTCTTGCACATGATGAGCATATACTCTACCACTGAGCCAAATCCCTAGCCTAGAAGAGGATTTTTACTTAAGAGGGGTTTCTATGGATCAGAAGTGCCATTTATTGTTATAATGGACATGTACATGTTTAAATAAAGCTTTTGCTTCAACCAATAAAAACTTTAAGAGGCACTATCCTTGCCCACAATTTGTGTTCAATGAATTGCTTACTAAACAAAAGGATTTGTTTTAGTTTCAGTTGTTGCATATGACAGAGATGTTTGCTGTGAGGCAACTAGAAAATCCAGTCATTTAGGCTTCACTTCCACTATTGCTGTAGTAGGGAAAGACCTCTCAGAAATATTTTAATAGAACTCTTGGACCTTCGGGATTCTAGGCTTCTTCAAATTGGCCACTTTGAATCCTTTCATCTTCTCCCTTAATGAGAAAAAATACCCTAAATAATTTCACTGAAAAATACTATTGTTTCCTCTATCTTTGCACTTCCTCTATTTTGAATTCTTTAATCTTAACAAGAGAAGATTTTGTATATAATAAAAGTACATGATTAATACTATTAAAGCTTCTTTCAAGGCCTTGTGACTCTAATTGGAGAGATTTCATTTATTGTCTTCTTGATCAAAGTAACTGAAATAGATGAACTATGAATTAAAGGGTAGGACTATGTTTGTATATAGACATTAAATAAATGTCAATAGATCATTTGTAAAACTCTACACTCTGCTCTGAACTGTGCAGTTTGAGCTTCCTCTTCTCCATAAGAAATGTGTTGCTGAGGCTTTGGATAGCCAGTGTTAAATTAGTAAAATATCTATGAAACTGAAAATGCAGCCATCTCTAGCATTCTATGTTGGTGTACTTTCAGATATAAGAGCTAAAACCATCAGCAAATCTGGAATTCTTTTGTAAGGACCCAGGCTAGGTGGAAAATATTATGTTATAACCAGGCCAATTTCACATTGGCTTATGATACCCACTGGAACTTGGTTCTGGGAAGGGGTACAACCCAAATCAGATACTTGAGATTATATCATTAAAGATAATAAGTGTAAAAATTCCCAGGATTTAGATCCCTTAGAAGGTTCACTTTATCATGCATGCTTAGGTAACTCACAGCAGTGCAGGGTGTTTAGTAGCTCTATATCAGTCTCTGTTAAATGTTATATTAGTAAGAGTTGATGGTTGAGAGAACCCACATGAAGAGCTTTTAGTGAGTCTATGTGAGTGTTCAAATCCTTGGACGTGTCTCAGCAGCTGATTCAAGATTAGCTCAGGTGGGTGTGGAGCTACAGATGCTCAGGGCTCTGAGAGCCAAGATTTTTCTGAATCAAAGCTGGAAATCAGCACAACGTCTCTCCGCTCTTTACATGTTCTGCAAAGGGAAGAAATGTGCAGATCTATTCTGGTCACTCAGTCTCATTGAATATTTATGGAAGTTCTGAAGTGAGTGAAATATTTCCAGATATCTCTTGAAGCTGAAACAGGCAGCTTGGAAATAGATAACTCAAAGTACTGGGTTTGTCTGTGTAGGGCAGCATATATATTTTTTTAATCACACAGGAATTGTCAAATGTGCCTTGTCTTAGTGATTTACCATAAAATTAGTGAATTCTTCCAAATCCCAGCAGATTAAAATGAAAGAAAAGCACAGCAAAATTAAAAAGAAAAAGAAGCATCCTTAAACAACTCTTCATCAGTACTAAGGTTAAAGGAATCTGACTTAGTTGGCCAACAAAATACAAGTGTTAGGGCTCAATGGTAGAGTTCTTCCCAAGTATGTACAAAGCTATGGATTTCATCACCAAGAATCTCTCTCTCTCTCTCTCTCTCTCTCTCTCTCTCTCTCTCTCTCTCTCTCACACACACACACACACACACACACACACAGATCTCTGTTTTAGTTTTACTTATTGCCATTGTGTACTACTCTGTATATTTGTCATAAATTATTTCCACTAAATTTAGGACTCTTTTAATAAAGGATTTCTTGATTGCAGAGAATAGAACTCTACCCAAGAAAGCTCAGATAAGCAGTAACTTGTTATAAGAAAACTATTGCCAAACCATTGTATAGTCATAACTTTTGGAAAGTGGATCTGGGAAGCTAAGTCATTTTCTCTCTCAAGTGCTGTGGAAGACTGATTACATTATGGTTCTAATGAATGGTCATCCTAAATCCTCATCCTGAGCCCTGTAATTGTGATGTCCTTTCTCATTCTTACTCTGGGATGGACCATTTGACTTACTTTGGCTAATGGAATATTAGCATACATGATGTAAGCAGAGACTTGGAAATTGTGTGCACAATTCCTATCTTACTCCTTTGCCTTTTCTATGAGAACATGCTGAGCATAGCCTGTAGCTCAATGAGAGACATGGAATGGAATCAAGTCAGCTCAGTTGTTTTAGCTAAAGCTCTAAATATGTGAGAATGTCCAGCTAATATCAACAAAGCTGCTCTAGCCATTGCAGTTGGCCACAGATGCATGAGGGAGCCCATGGATCCCACCTCAGATAAACAAAATTGCCAAGGCAACACATAGACTCCAGAGCAAAAATAGATGTTTATTATTGTATGGTATGATTTTTTATGTTTTTTTGTTATCCAGCAATAAATAAATATTTTATCTAATTTTTACTACAGTGTTTTGAAGGTGGGACTTTTATTATCATTCCTACTTTACAGGTAGAAAGTGAGGCTTAGAGAGGTCACTACAATCAGAAAAAGATAAAGACAGCAATAGAATCTGGGTCAAACTGAGTACAGAGCCTATGAATTTCTTCATGGTTTCTTCATTCTTCTTTAATGATAGCCTCTACCATTTACAGAATGCCGAGAAAGTAAGACTGTATGTTGATATCTCATGGTAAGGTTTACTAGCTGCCTAGTTAGACAAGCAGTAGTCAACTAATCTATAATTTCAAAGGTATTAGGAGAGATTGCTGGCTGGGAATCATTGGGTTCCTTTTTTTTCTGGCTTCTTTCCTTAGAGATCTAGTCCACTACTTTTGGGTGTTGAATATCAGCCTCTATTTTCTGTAGTCAGATTTCACTACACAATAAGCACTTAAACTTCCTCTCTTCAGCCTTACATATGATCATCATCCTCTATTATGTCTGGTGTTACCATGTTCAAAGCCTTTAGGATCAATATATTTAAAGTGTAAACCTCTTATCTCCTTTAGGAGAGAAAGTAGATACTTGGCTGTTCAGGGCAATCATTGGGATCTGGAGGTCCAATTGCTCAGTAGAAAGACCTGGAAATCATCTCATTGTTTTCTGTGCTGTGCAACATCCCTGTCTTGTGTGATACCTGGTGCCTCTAAGACCTGACATTTCCTTGTTCTGCAGGGAAAGCTGATTTTTCTCTAGAGAATATCATCTCCCTCTGCAAAATATTAGATTGTAACATCCTTCACTCTGTTAAATTCGTTACCTCAACTCTACTTTCAATCTTCTGAAATTTCATTGAGTTTTCTAGTGTACCGTCTTTTGTTCTCAGTCCTTGTAAGTATATATTTTTTTGAAAAATCATTTACTGCAATTAAAGTTGGGTTTTAGGAGGACAGGAGACCAATATATGATCTATTACCTATGTTTAGGAAATTATCTTTCCTCTGTGAGGTTTTAAATAAAACTTCTTCATTTAGGTTGTTCCAAGTCTTATCTGAAAACTTTATCAGTAATATTAAATTAAAGCAACATTTACTTATGAAGCTTCCATACAAATAAGCCAAATAATTAATAAATTCTGCTCCTAAGTGCAGTGGTTTGTTTCCAATGCTCAAGTTTTAATTTGACAGTACTCTCATTTTAATAATATACTCGTTTATAAGCTTTTCTTATTTAGGGCTAGTATTGGTTGTGAAATAGTCATTCACTTGTTTTTTGCCTGAGTGGAGGAGTACCCTTTGACCTTCACTTGGGACAAATGGTATAGGATATAATAGGCGAAAGTAGTAGGTGAAGATGTTATTTTAAACATCAGATATTCTGCCAGTTCCTACCACCAATATAATCTCTAGTTTGTGATATGAGATTTGTGGAGGTTGCCTGGCCTTAAATGTTTTGGTGGTTTGTTTGTTGCTATAAGGTTATAAAATTTTCAAAGATTAATTTGCATTGATTTTCCAGAAATCCATGGGAATTTTACTCTAAAAATAACCCACTCATATAACTAGCATTGGAAATATTCAGTTATGCCTAGGAAGAAAGATCATAAGAAGGACTGCCAGGGTTGATGAGGATTGGTATATCCACACAAGTTTATATAAGTATTTTGAGGCAAGAATCAGCTTTATTCTTACCTTTGCCTAAGAACAAGACAGACCTGAGAGAGTCCTCATGTTTGTAGTCATCATATTACTTATAAGAAAACTATTCAAACATCCACAGAAGTTGTAGGAAGTAAGAATTATTATTGTAACTCTTTCTAGGAAACACTTAAAATCAGATTAAAATTATATATGTAAATGAGGCTTCATTCAAATCTCTATAAATTATTAGATGGAATTATTGCCAATTGCCTGAAAATTTTAAGAGGCCAAAATCATATGACATTAAACTAATAATTTGATAAGGCTACTGGCTTGAATGGTCAGAGAAATATCTCCATGAAAGTTATATTTTATTTTTCAGGTCAAAACCACATTATTGGCTTTTACTAAATTATTCCATTTATTTGAAAACTATGTGTTACAATCCAATCCTGTCTCAGGTATTTTCTAATTCATTATAAGGTCAAAGAACTTATAGTTTAATGTTTGTGCTTATATAACTAGAAAGCAATGCAGTTTAAGAAACATGCCAAATGAATAGTACAAATGATGTCAGGGAAGGGAGACTGAGTACTTTGGGAAGGAGGGATCAAGTAGATCTGCTAGTTGAGCAGAACCTCATAGCTTAATTAGCAAAGGGAAAAACAGAAAGAATATTGTAATCAAAGCCATAGAGGCAGGAAGGCACAAGGCAGTTTTGGTTGGGGCTTATGATTCATATGGGTGATGAATGGGAAAGAAATCTGGAAAGGTAGGTCAAGACTACCCTATGGGAATTTAAATGCCAAGTAAAGTAGGTTTTAATTTGTAGTTTGTAGGGAGGTATAGAGCTTTTAAAATTCAGCTATTAATAAGATTAAACAAGTGCATGCTGCATGGTTTAAGGAGGAGATTCTAGAGGCAGGAGGATTAACTAAGAGCCTGAAGCAGACATCTGGCCATCAAAGGATAGGGGCCTGAGCTGCACAGATGACATTGACAATACCAAGGAGGAAAATTCAACAAGAGAGATTATAAATAGCCAACTTACATGTTGAGGCAACTGTTTGGATATTGGAAGAGAGAAATAATGAAGAATTCATAATCATTGAGGTTTTAAGTCTAGGTGACATATGGTGCTCTCAACAGAAATAAGAACGCATTAGGTTTGTGGAGGAAGTAGTGAATTTAGTTAGTTTAGTTTAAAATTTCTGTAGAATCCAGGTGTGGGTGTTTATCAGTTAGGCACATGTACAAGACTAGAGCTTGGGGGAGAAGGTTGCCATTAGAAATAAAGATGTTTCTTTGCATAAAAGGGATAATTAAGCCAAGCAAGTAGGCAAAATCATCAAGGGAAAGAGTATACACAGACACCTTGGGGAAACAGCCAAGGAGACAGAGATACAGCCTTAACAGACATAAAAACAGAACCTAGAGAATGAAGTATCATAGAAAAAAATGAAGGAGAGAGTGTTTGGTTCAGAATGCCAAATGAAGAAGAGAAATATGGGAGAAGAGAATTGGAAAAGGACATTGGATTTAGTGATTAGGAAGTCATTGGGTACTTTAGACAGGAAATTTTTTAGTATATTAGCAATATTTCAGACTTAAAGATTCAGTAACTATTCATTCCATTGAGAGTTTTAGATTTGAATAAAATATAGAAGAGTATTTAGAGGGGACATAAAGTTAAAATGACTATGCTTTCAAGATCAGAAACACTGGTACCTGTTTATATTTGTAGGCAGAAGGGCAGAAGAAAAGCAGCCAATGGAAAAGGGAGGAAGGGAAGGGGTGGGAGGGAGTTATGGAAAGAGAGCAGTGAAGACAAAGATGAAGGGGAGGAACAGAGGAGAGAACAAGAAAGAAGAGGAAAGGGAGTTGAAGTTACAGGTAATGAGGAAATAATAATAATAATTGAAGAAAAAAGTTCATGAAGGTTTGATTCTTCATTAGAGCTAAGAGGCTATAGATTCACAGAGATAAGGCTCCTAAAGTGTTTTCCATTGAAACCAAACTAGGGAAAATTCCTCTGGGTAGGATACTCAAATTCTTCTATACTTCAAAAGTATAAGAAGTATAGAAAAATTAGAGAAAGAAGGGGTGGAACTACTAGTCCTTCCTCAGGGCTCTATGAAATAAGAAATTAAGTATTTACAGCTATAAAAAGAGAGAAGCTCTAGCTACAGTCTTCCCAGAGCCAGGGAGCTTAACAGGTCAAAGACTTCAAATCCAAAGTTAGAGAGCCCAATACCTCAACATTGCCTGAAGAATCATGGGGTTAGGCAATAACATAGATGATATGCTTTGCTCTTTGATGGAGATTCTGAAAAGAGGTACCCAGACACTAAGCTGTGATCAATAAATTAGTCCTTGCTTTTATTTGTATTGACTTCATATGACTTTGTATGTAACTTCCAAAAGACTAGTTATCCTGGGGTAACTGAGCATTATTTCACAACAGTAGAAAGAAACTAGATCAGTGGAATAGATAAGGACAGACTTTATCCCTGTTGATAAGGACAGGCTTGTCTTTCTCTGAGACAAGAGGCAAGGAAGAAAGGATAAGTGACAACCTAGATAGGCTGATGCACAGGAGAAAAGGAAGGAGTTCATACCTGATACTTCAATTTTCTCACGTCAGTTTAATTTCTGAACCATACTGGGATAAGTTCAGAAGTGAACAACTAAGAAGGATAGAAAATGTTTGGGACATGGTTGTGGGTAGTCTGCTAGGGAGTTCACAGACAACTGAAGTCTTTGTCAAGCAGTACATTTAGCACACAGAAAAGGGGAGGTAGCTCAGATTAGCACACATAAATGAATCTCTCTGATGATCTGTGTCTCTGGAAGCAGGAATTTTTAAATGTACTTTTTATTTTTAATTGGCATGTAGTCATTGTACATATTTATGGGTTACAGTGTGATGTTTTGATATATCTATATAAGATGCAATGATCAAATCAGAGTAATTAGCATATCCATCACCTCAAATATTTATAATTTCTTTGTGTTGAGAACATTCAAAATCCTGTTTTCTAGCTATTTTAATCTATAATAAATTATTATTAACTATACCATGCTACTAGGCTACAGAATACTAGAATGTTATCTTCCTATCCATTTTTTTGTACTGGTTAACCAATCCCTCTCTACCTCCTCTCCCTACATTTTCCAAACTCTATTAACTACTATTTTACTCTATGAGATATTTTTTTTTAGCATTAATATATGAGTAAGAACATGTGATATTTGATTTTCTATGCCTGGCTTATTTCACTTAACATAATGTCCTCCAGTTTCATCCATGGTGTCTCAAATGACAGAATTTCTTTTAGTAAGGCTGAATAATATGCCATTTTATATTCTGAACTTCCTTTTTCCATCCATTGATAGACTCTAGGTTGATTCCATATCTTGACTATTTTGAACAGTGCTGCAATAAACATGGGCATTCAGGTATCTCTTTGATATGCTGATTTCATTTCCTTTGCGGAGAGACCCAGATGAGGGATGGTTGGATAATATGATAATTATATTTTTAGTTTTTGAGGAACCTCTACATTGTTTTCTACAATGGGTCTATTAATTTAAATTCCTATTGATAGTATATAAAAGTTTCCCTTTCTCTATATCCTTATTAGCATATATTATTTTCTGTCTTTTTGATATGGAATATCAATGATATGGAAGTAGGAATGTTGATGGGATAGATTAATGATTATCAGCCAATTCTAGTCAGATTCACACAGAAGGTAGAACCTGCCTAAATTGGTTAACAATGAAAACCATTTGGTTCCCAAGATATCTATCATATTTAGAGAAGTCAAAAGGTACAGAAAGGAACTCATTTGAAAACCCAGGCATAACTTAAGATGGTGCAATGTTTGTGGGGAAGTGTTTTCTCTCAGGATGTACATTTCCCAAGGCAGAGAACATGTCTCTAATTAAAAAATAAAAACAAAAAACATTATTTTAAATTGACCCATAACAGTTGTATAAAAGGCTGGGGAGAGTAGGGGGAAGGAGAAATAGGGAAAAGTTAATTTCACTGTACTCTACCTTTTTTTCCCCTCACTTCTCCAAGGAACCATGTACAGAACTTAACAGATAGTTGTAATTTTTCACTCCATGTGAGTAGCCAACAGGCAATACCCCAGAAGTTTTGCTAGTAACATATCATTCCAGTTTGGATTTTTAAAGCAAGCTTTTTAACTGAAGCATAACATACAAACATAAAAGTACTCAGATAATAAATGTACAGCTTAATGAAGTTTTGCAAAATGTGCAAATTTATGTAACTACCACCCAAATAAGGAAACAGAATATTACCAGCTCTCCAGAAGCCCCATATAGGTCCCTCACAGTTATTTCCCTACACCTCATCCAAGCTAACTACTATCCTGACATCTATCACAATTTAGATATATTTCATATATTATAAATTAAATATATATTTTATGTGTATATATTTTTATAATTTTTGGTCTTGTTTCATTCAACAGCATATTTGTGAAGTTAATGCACACTTGTTGCCTCTAATCAGTAGTCTATTCATTTTATTGCTGCATTGATTCCAATGTGTGAATACATCAGTGATTATTCATTCTACTGTTGGAGTTTTGTGTTGTTTCCAGATTTTGTCTATTGTTAACAGTGCTGCTCTAAACATTTTTGCATATTTTTTACATGTGTACATTTTTGTGAACATTTTGATTAAATTCACACACACATATATGTAGACAGTACACTGTTACTATTGACTATTTTTCTTGGTCTTTGGTATGCATGATAATTTCACACACAATGATTTTTTTAATTGTAGAAGCTTAGAGAGAATTTTCTTTAAATTTTATCAAGAAGTTGGAGTAGTAGTAGGTAACTTAAATCAGGATCAAACTTCTTTAAGGTTAGGTTTCATTAAGTCTTTGTAAAATATGGCTTATTTATGATTTTATTTTACTATAATGATATAACCTTTCAGGGATCCCAAGTAAAGTACTAGGATATTTATTTAGCATAGTCTCTCCTTCTTGACAGGATCTGAATTACAGTTGAAAAATATTTTTCCAAATATGCCCAGCACCATAAGACTGCTGAAAGCTATACTTAGCTTCTTTCCTTAGAAACTTCTTTCCATTTATTTCTCAGCACCTAGGACAAGGCATTTGATGAATTAACAGATGTTTCAAGGGGTAATAATACATAGAATGGCAAGATCACACTAAGACATTTTTCTTTGCTCTGGGATCTTATTCCCTCAATTCCTGGTTATCTGATAACTTTCTGAGGCCTTTAAACAGATTCTTTTAAAAACTGAATGTCATATAACACAAAATTAACCATTTTAAAGTGAACAGTTCAATGGCATTTAATGTATTCATTGTCTCTATCTAGTTCCAACATATTTCCATCACCTGAAAAGAAAATTCTGTACCGATTAAGCATATTATTATTATTATTATTATTATTATTATTAAAATCCAACTTTTCTAATTGCTCAGGGATGGAAGATTGGTCTGCTGCAGAATAGTCCATAATAGCTATAAGTGGACTTCTATTGTGTTTTATATGGTTATTGCAAAATACTTCCTTTTTGGAGTATCCAATTTGTATATAAAAATAACTGTATGATTATAAAACAATATATGCCTTTGGTATACATTTGAAAAATTTAAAAACTAAAGATAATTAAAATTAAAATTACTCATAATACTAGAATTTAAAATTGCCTTTATAGTATGTATTTTCCCCTCATAATTTTCATGCATTTATCATAAAATTGGGATCCAATTATATCTAGTTTCCAATATTTTTCATGAATCAGCCATGAGAAAAAATTTCTCTCGAGTACCTGCTTTTTTCATTAAAATAATTTGGTGAAATCTCCATATTTATTTTTGTTGATACTATTTTAATAATAATATTTTAGACATATATGAAATATATTAATTACTCCATTCACAGACATTTGTTTTTAAATATTGATCTTATAAAATAATAGCTCCTATCATTTTCTTTTGCATTTTGACTTACATCCTTAGAAGTGAGTTTATTAGGTTAAAAGACATATATCTATATGTATATTTATATACATACATACACACACACACACACCTATATGCAATTTCAATGTGTTTTTATATGTTTGCCAAATGACTTTCCTCAAAAGTTCTTGCAGTTTGCTTTTATCTTATAGGTGGAGTTTTCCACAGTTTTTGAGAAAGTGACTCCTACATTGACTGAAGGTTGTCTTTAGTTCTCCATCTCCCTGGGCTATCATTTTCTTACAAAAAAAATTAATGAACATAATTAAAAAATATTTCCAATCAGCACACATGCCAGTAGTGTGTAATTTAATGTGGAATGATTTAGGTGATCATGTACCACTCTTGTCTCTTTTTTAATCATAAATTTTTGACAGCTAATCTAATAAAAATTCCATATATATATTTCTATCAAATGCTAAGGCCATTAACTAGTTTGTACCTGAAAGGTCTGCAAAGCCTTTTAATGTGGATGATAAAAGATATTTAAATTCACTTAACAAGAGTCAATGAAATAGGCCCAGTCATATTCATCTTTTTTTCATTTTTCTTATTCATCTCTAAATTTTCTATTCTCTAGAATAGGGTCCTTATAATTGACTCATATAACACTTTAATAACACAATATTTAATCTAAAAATTGATTTTAACATCAAAGCATGTGATCTTTTGTATAAAAATGGATGTAATAATATATATCTGTGTTCTTTCGTAAATGCATACAAATACAATGGAAGGATACATAAGTAATTACTAAGAGCAATTATCTGGAGAGATGGAGGAGTAGTTTCTAGGTGGATGATGGATAGATTGGGAGGGATTTTTGAACCATGCCAATGCCCTACTTATTAAAAAGCTAAGTTAAAAATCAAGATCAGGAGACCCTCAGGGTTATACAGTGGAGGAGGTAGAGAGAGAGGAGGGGAGGGGAGAGATCGGAAG
>NW_026000283.1:7556935-7559902 GCF_001458135.2 Marmota marmota marmota
AGAGTGAGAGAGAGGAGAGAGAGAGAGAGGGAAGAGGAAAAAGGGAGGGGGGAGGGTGGAGGATGGGAAAGGCAGCGGAGCACAACAGACACTAGTATGGTAATTTGTAAATCAATGGATGTGTAACTGATGTGATTCTGCAATCTATGTATGGGATGAAGGTGGGAGTTCATAACCCACTTGAATCAAAGTGTCGAATATGATAAAAAAAAATCAAGATCAAAATTTTGTGACTTTAAAAAGACACATAAATACTGTGTATTGCAGTAATATTTGTAAGAACAAAAAATCAGGAAAATCTTAGTATTCATTAAATGGAAAGAGATAATTCAATTATAGTGGGGTCAAAGAATTAATAGTATTAATAGTATTTGGTTACCATTTGAATGGAAGAGATGACTACTAGTTTTATAGCTAGTACCATTAGTTAGGAAAGGGAATAGAGAAGGTGTGGTTGTGAACAGACCACATTATGAGTTCAATTTTGGATATGTGTAGGTGTTTGTGGAACATGTAGGTAGGTATGCCCAGTAGGCATTTGAATATTTGAGACTTGGACTCAGAAGAAAATTCAAGACTGAATTTATAGATGTGTGAGCTTGGAGCATAAAAGTGGCAAAACCAGGGCTGGGGTCGTAGCTCAGTGGTAGAGTGCTTGCCTAGCATGTGTGAGGCACTGGGTTCAATTCTCAGCACCACATATAAATAAATAAAGTGCATTGACAACTAAAAAATATTTTTTTAAAAGTGGTAAAACCACACATGTAGATGATATTCAGGGAGAGAGCAGCGTTTGAAGAAATATGTTAATGCCAGTAACTTATTCCTTCTATGGGAAAAATAATAAATCAATATTATTTTATAAAATTATGCATGGTTTATATGATTACTAACATTTTAATGTCCTTACTTTTTCTATCACATTAGGTGTTTTGTGTATTTTTATTATTATGGGTTTATATAATGACAGTGACTTGTGATTAGTTGGTGCTGGATGAGAGTTATACTATGCTTTATTGAGATCAGGAATCATAATTCTGAAATATCTAGCACTTAGAGTATGTAAACCCATATTACCATACTGGCTAAAAGGGTCAATTACTCTAAATCTAGGTTTTAGGACAAGTAAAGAGGAAATAAAAGGGAAAAGATATTTTATTGAGTACCTTCTATCTCAGAAATCATGCTAGGTGATATATAGATAGCTATTTTATATATATATATATATATATAAAATAGCTATGTATATATATATTTATGTGTGTATATATATGTGTGTATATATATATGTATATATGTATGTACACATATATATCCCCCATTAATTGTAGTGGCAGTTCTATGATGCTAATAATTTCTTAGTTTGTAGTTAATATAACTGAGACTCTAAGAAGTTAAGTGACTTATGGAAATTCACTTTTGAGGAAATTATTTAAAAAGTCATTGGTTCTCAACCCTAATACACACATCAAAGACATCTGTGGAACTTTTAAAATATACATTTCTGGGCCCTCTAGGAGTGCTTTTTCAGGAGCTTTTTATATGGCTCTGGGTGATTCAATTTTAAAATGTTCCATGAGAGATGCTGTTGTGCAATTTAGGTAGTGCATGACATCTCTGGATTCAGATAGATTGATATGAGTCTACGTGTGACTAGCATTGTGAACTTTGGCAAATTATTCTCTCCAAACTTCAATTTATTCATCTATATTCTGGGATTATAGTATAACCCTCATCCAGCACCAACTAGTCACAAATCACTGTCTTTATATAAACTCAGACCTACCTTGTGCTGATGTTGTGAAGATTCAAAAATGCATGTATGCTGAATAGTCTCCTTTCCCTTCCCTAGACCCCAGCTCTACTTTGTTCTATGTCATAAGAAAGCTGGGCCTCCCTTGCTTTCCTGGTTCTGGTTGGGTTCAACCACGAGGAGGTTAGAAATCAGGAGTACAATATGGGTATTTATTATCCCAGGTCCCTCTCTTAAAATCTGTCATGAGTTATAATTGGCTATATTCCTTTAACTAAAGTCACAACTCTTGTCAGGTGTCTCTGTCTCTTACAACTATAGGTTCAGCTATAGTATTTTCTGAAGCCCTGTAAATGTTCCTATTTCCTTTATCCTTCAGCAAAGTAGGTAAAAGGCTTCTGGCTATTGCTAACTCTGGCAAACTGTGCCATCCTTTAATCTCACTCACCTTTTGTGAATAGTTTCTCCATTAAACTCTCAATTATCCCATTTTAGTGTGCCATCTGTTTCCTGCATGGATTCTGACAGGTACTACGGATAGAATGCTTAACACAGTACCCATCACATAGTAGATTCTACCTTGTGCTGATGTTGTGAAAATTTAAAAATACATGTATGCTGTATTTTTGTCATTAAAGACAAAGTCTTATGTAATGCATTCTTCAAATGTATGCAATTTGTTATCTCATTTGGAGTTTATTCATAAAATTAAATTTCAGTAGGATGTGGTTTAGATGGAATTTAGGTGTCAAAGAATCTCTAGGAAAAAAAACCCAACATTATATTTCTTTTTTTCTATGACATTCTGCTTTTAAGAAAGGGGGATAAGTGTTTGGAAGATAAATTTGCATTTAGGATTTTGTAAAAGAGAAATAATTTATTGGAGAAAGTTTTGCAATGAGTATACATTTAACCAGTATGATACAGACCTGGGATAGCATCCTGGATCTGTCTGTTCTAACCTGTCACTTAATTTCTACTAATCCATAGGGCTCTTCTGAGAATCAGATGAGATAAAGTATCTAAAGTGTCTCCCACAACTGAAACTTGAGTGATCCCTTTCTCTCACCATCTCAATCTTCATCCTAGTTTTGGCAGATTTGATGGTCCCAGTCCTTACAGGATTATCAGTCATCACACCTCGGTTCCCAATAGCTTTTATACTGCATTTCTTCAGGCATGGAAATGGGTAGTGTTTTTTTTTTTTTTTTTTT
>NW_026000283.1:7559922-7584684 GCF_001458135.2 Marmota marmota marmota
CCTGGAAAAAAAAAAAAAAAAAAAGGAAAATAAAGAATTCCCATGTTTTCTCAGAATTTTGTCTAAAACAGTTTCATTTTGTTATTTCTACTTAAGCTAATGTTAACCTCTAAGCTCATATTTCATTTTCTTTTGTTTGGTGCAGCAACAATTTCAGAGGTGTCAACTCTATGTTCTCCATAATACTAAACTTGTACAGCAACTATAAGGCTGCCAATGTCTGATGGATTAGAGATAGGGAAATAACCAGTAACTAGGATCCTGTATTTTGATTTTTTTCTTTTCTTACCAGTTATAGAACATTAATTAATGGTCACTTTAAAGTGACTAAACTCCATCACTCTTTAGGGAATACATGTTAAAATACGCAACCTATAATTCATTCCATTATTTTATGGAAAGGATATAAGTAAAATGGTATTTTAAAGTAACATGTAATTTATTTTCCAAACTTGATTCTTTATTTGTACTGTATACAATGAAGCTTGAAGATACTGACCAACTGAAAATTATAGTGGGTTTAAGTACTTTTATTAGAATGGCTTCACTACATTATGTTAGATGATTATGAAATATCTATCTTTCTTGATGACTTCAATTTAAGAAACAGATCAAATTGGTAGGATGTGTAAATGAGCAAAATTGACAATGATGTGTAGTTAATACCTTTTCTTCACCATAATTTTGAATTAGAGTTGTTATTCTTGTAAGTTCTGATATAGGGTTTTGCATACGCACCACATGAATTAAGGAGAGTTATTCATAAGTTTAAAATATTTACTTTAGAAAGTGATTCATCAAAAAATAAAAGGAAAAACTGCTGTGTCCCAATCATTCCAGATGCCTTTAAGTTCAGTGATTCACTGTGTAAGGTAAACTAAAAGCTGAAGTATCAAGAGCCACTACACTTTGAAAATCCTTCAGTAAAGAAAAAGTGACTCTAAATGGTTATACAGACGAAAGGGGCAAAGGATTGTATAGATTAGCATTCTGTTACTATTACAAAATGATAGATATAATGAACTTGTAAAGTGAAAATGTTTTTTTTTGGTCCACAGTATTGAAGGTTCCAGTCCATGATCTATTGCCCACATTGCTTTCTGTCTGTGGTGAGGCAGCTCATGAATAGTGGGGGTGTATAATGGAGCAAAACTGCTCACTTTGCAACCAGGAGGCAAAAGAGAGCAAAGAGGGCATCAAGTCCCACAGTAGTCTTCAAGGTCATGCTCCCAGTGATTTAAAGACCTCCTACTAATCCCCACTTCTTAAAAGATTCCATCACCTCTCATTAACAGTATTCTGGGGACAAAGCCTTTAACATGTGAACCCTTGAGAGATGTTCAAGATCCAAACTATAGCAAGACAAAGACTGAATTCATAAAATCATATTTATGCATTTTGGTAGCACATTGCCAGTGTATATATGCATATCTGTCTCCTCTTTTCAGCACAGGTTCAGGATCTAAAGCTCTTCCTTTCTCATCTCTAAACCTGGGTTTGCTTGGTGATGCTGTAGGAGTAACTCTATCATGTATCACATCCCCAATTACCCTCATAAACCTCTTTTAGATATATCACATTTCCATATAAAGGATTCTGTGATGTTCTGCAGAGAAGAAACCTCTATGTTTCTTTAACCTGCAGAGAAGAAACCTCTATCTTTCTTCAACCTAGCATTTCCCAACTTAATTGACCACATGATCTCTTCCCCACCCCAGTATAACTAGCAACACCTAAAAAAGTAGTTCAATGAGCTCCTGATAAAATCCTTTTCAACATTGCCTACTATATTCTGAAATTGATAAAATTTATTTTAAAAGGCCACGGAAATCTTCTAGATTTAAACTAGACTTTAAGACTTTCAGAGCTCCATGTCCACTTTGTGAGGCCATTCCCTCCTAGACACAGAATTGGATTTAAAAGAGGCTCCAGTTCTATGTGCTTCAGTGAAGCCCAACCATCCCAAGGTATAGCACTACCAACTGAAGGGTTGAGCATGTTATTTTTTCCTGAATTTAATGTGATAACTTTCCTTAACACTGTCAGCATCACCATTACAAACTGCTTCAAAGACCATCTCTTAATTAAAAAAAGCCTATAATTAGATCTAATTACCTACCTTACCTTAAGAAACCCAATTCTATGCTCAACATTTCATGCCTTATATATCTATTTACCTCAGTCATGCCCAGATATATAATCCCCAGGCTATCCCTCATTCTCTACATTCTCTTAATCTGACCCAATATCATGTTCTCCCCCTTATCTACTTTTCATTCTTGTTCCAAGTGAGTCCTGGCTTTCTTTGAGGCTGCAACTTCCCCTGCAACCTTTACAAGTAATAATTGTTTTTATTTCATACACTGTACATTTCTCAGGTTTCTCTTTCCTACTCTTTTCAAAAAATCTAATCTCTACTGATCTCTCTTCTATTTTAATGACATTTCCCCTTCTTTTTCCTTATTTTGCTCTAGCTTCTGCATGTGAGAGAAAACACTTTGCTTTGGACTTTCTGAAACTGGCTTATTTCACTTAGCATGGTGTTCTCCATTTCCATCCATTTACTAGCAGATACCATAATTTAATTCTTCTTTATGGCTGAGTAAAACTCCATTGTGTATATATACCACATTTTCTTTCTTCATTCATCTGTTGACAGACATCTGGAAGCAAAGGAAGGATGGGGAGTGGTGAGGGGGAGGATGGACATAAAAGGTAGGAACAGTGGAATAAATCTGACCTAAGTATCCTATGTATATATATATGAGTATAACAAAGTGAGTCTCACCTTTATGTATATCTATAATGCACTAATTTCAAAAACTGTAAACAAATAGAAGAAAGACCAGTACAGTAGTAAAAGGGAAACAGGGCAAGTGGAGGGAAGGGAAAATACAAAAGTCTGAATTGGAAAAAAATATATTTCATTCTTGTATCATTATGTCAAAATGAACCCCAATATTATGTATAAACATATACGCTAATAAAAAACTAATCTTTGCTGAAATTTTAGGCATCATACCAGCCACCTTCCTTGTTAGAGTAATATGTTGAATTACTAGTCACTCCCCACATTTATTGGTAATTTTGGTTTTTGACTCACTGACTTCTCTTTTCTCCTTTATCATTCTTGGTGCCATGAGTATCTATATAGATATCTTTTAATTCTCTGACTTCTTTTTAAAATTATTTTTTAAGTTGTATATGGACACAATACCTTTATTTTATTTGTTTATTTTTTTATGGTGCTGAGAATTGAACCCAGTACCTTACATGTGCTGGGTAGGCGCTTTACCACTGAGCTATTAACCCCAGCTCTAATTCTCTGGATTATTCAGTTATTTTGACTTTCCTACCATCTCAGCCAATTCTTTCTATGATTACAGTCTAGACTGTGTCATTACTAATAAGCTGAACTTCTTTCAAAAACTTGATTTAAAGCATCTTACTTTTCATACACTCCTAACTTTTGATCTTGTAGCTCTCTCAATACTACTTTAAATACTTATTGGATTTCCAATTTCTTGACTCCCCAACTTGTTTAACTGTTTGTGACTTACTTATGGTCTCATTTCTTCTTTATCATCACCACAGTTTTGCAAAATACTGAAGCACTTTCTCTATTATCTTCACCTAGAAATCCTTAACCCTGGCTTAATCTAGCACTCCACCAACTCAGATTCTACACAGAAGTGGCCAAACCTACCTGCCTGGAAAAAAATATAGCTATATTGACTGGATTAACTTTAAATTTAAACCTATAAATATCAAAGGAGCCGTTAGTACTGTCCTAACTTACTTCTCAATTCAATTTGAACTCCCATTTTCCCAGACAATTATTTTCATCTACTTCCCTTACAAATCTCGAACAGTCCCTTTACTTCTCAGCTTGAGTTGATTGCCTTATTTCACTGAGATAATAGAAGCAATCAGAATGAAACTATTTCATCTTCCCACAACCAAATATACCAACCCACCTTTGTTGTCTTCTTACAATAGATGAGCTGTCCCTGGTTTTGTCTAAGGTCAATCCTTTGCATAGGTGCTGGATCTCTCATCTCTCACCCCTTCTCCTTTTCAACTATTTTGCTCCAGAAGTTATCTTCTCTTTCTCTTGCAGAATCAAATTTATCCACCTTGTGGATCATTAGAATCACTATATGAATATCTTGTAATTTGTTCCATTTAAAAAAAAATCCAACATTGACCCTACATTCTCCCCCAGCTTCTCTCCCCTTTCTCTGCTTCCTTTTATAGCAAAACTCCTAAAAATAGTCATCTGTACCCAATGTCTCTATTTCTTATTATTTTTTGAATAAACTCCAATCAGACTCTCATCCTCACCCTTTACTTTTCATTTTATTATTTTTAAAAACAAATGCTATCATGTATATGCAAAGTAAACAAAATTATTTTATAGGATACATATACAGTCAAATGATTACTATAATGGAACAAATTAACATATTCATCACTTACATAATTATACATTTTTCCCTTCTGTGGCAATAGCAGCTACAATAATTTAACAAAAACTTTATATAACACTATTATTAATTATAGTGGTCATGTTGCATATTAGATCTTTCAACTTCTTAAGTCTATTTATTTACTATTTTGTATCCTTTGACTTATATGTCACCATTTTCTGCCCCCAAGCAAATTCTCTTCTGGATATATATCGAAAGGAAATGAAATCACTGCTTCATATGGCTATCATTCCTACCCTTTAAAACAGCTTCTTATTAACGTCATGAATGGCCATCATCTTGTTCAATCCAATAGTCATATGTCGTTCTTTCCTCTTCCTAATTTACCTTTTAATGTCATTGATACAATTAATCCCTTGGTTTTGATTTGTGGCCTCCATGGAGCAGATGGTATTATTTATTTTTTGTAGGTTCTGGAATTTTATTTTTGGTAATTTTATTATAATTATTAGCACATGCTGATTGTACAAAATAATGGGTTTCATATCAAAATAAAACATACCAAGATGGAATTAAAGTCATAAGAAAATTGTTGAGTACAATGTCTATGAATGATAAAAGGGAGGGAAGAAGAGGAGACAGGGAGAATCTTGGTCTGCAATGCAGGTAAGAAACTGGTGAAAGTGAAAAGGAAGTAAGGAGTAAGATGAGTTATTGGAATCACAGTTGAGGAGTCCCTGCACTGTGCTCAGTCATTGGTTGGCAAGAGTTCAAGGAAAACATGGCCTCAACACAAATAGCACAGTGGATAAAGGACAGTGAAAAATCTGAGGTTGCTGGTTAAGTATGCCCCTGCAAGGGAAATCTGAATGGAGCATTTCCATGACCACATGCATTTCCTTGTTTTGAAACATATTCCTTAATTTGTTTCTAGAATGTAACATTCTTGATTTTCCACCTTCTTAGTATCTCTTGTGAATCCTCTTCCTCTCTCTTAACTCTAATAACTGACAACTTTCTAGGGATAAAGCTTTTGCCATTTTCTTTATGTGTAGAGATTGCTTAAGGGAATTCATCTATTCCTATGGATGATACTCATATTTATATTATAGCTTTACAACTCTGGTATTTGGAAATCTGAAAATGCCTCAAATGTAATATATTCAAACCCAAATATTTGATTTTCTACTGCCCCACATTCCAAAAAACATCTCTTCTCTAATTGTTACCTATACCTTAAATGTTGATTAAGCCTAAGGACTAGAATTTACCTGTAAGTTTTCTCTTTGTATGATACTGTGACATTCAATTCATATTTTAATTATGTCAACTTTTAGTACAAAATATGTCCTAGTATGACCATTTCAAACAACTTCCACCTCTACTTCTTAGTTCCAGATACTATCCAAGGCATTACTTTTACAATCTTATTACAATTCTACTTATTTTCCTGTTATTTCTGGACTCCTGCATTATTTTTATTCCTCTTCCCATGCTTTAGAGACTGAAGTCTTGGTAGACATATCTTCTTGGCCCTTCATTCAATTCTCACTCCTGAACTGTATGTTTTAAAATTTCTATGACTCTGTACTGTGAACTGGAAAACTGATTCATTCATGCAGTGTTCCTCATATGCCATAAATAGGTAAGTCTTGGTAATAGGAGTATAGCCTGAACAAAATGAATACTATCACAAGCCCCCTATAGAATTTTCATTTTGATGGGGCAAACAAATAATAACTTAATAAATATATGATTTGTCCTATGGAAGTAAATGAGATAGAGAAAAATAAAATATGGTGTTATTAGAAGTACTGAGGAGTGATTGCTATTTTTATAAAAGGTGATGAGAGAAGGTTACTCAGAAAAGATGTCACTTGAGAAAAACTGGAAGGAAACAGAGAATGCTATGTGCCTCAGACAGAAAATAGTATAAAAGCTTTAAAGTCTGCATGTTCTGGTTTGTTGAAGGAAGCTGTGTTAGTTCTTTTGTTAGTTAGCTTTCCATCACTATAGCAAATATTGATACCAATAAACTTAAAAAGAAAAGGCTGGGCCGGGGTTGTGGCTCAGTGGTAGAGTGCTCTCCTAGAATGTATGAGGCACTGGGTTTGATCCCTGATATGACATAAAAATAAAACAAATAAAATAAAGGTATTTAAAAATAGTATATTTGAAAAAAGAGAGAAAAGGATCACTTGGAGGGTCCAGTCCCAAACTGGGTAGATCTAATGATTTTAGGCCTATAGGGGGGAGGGGTATCACATGATGACATGAGTGTCTGGCAGTGCAAACAATTTACCTCATGGCTGGGTCAGGAAAGACAGAAAGGAGCTAGAGTCCCTCTATTCCCTTTGAAGGCACACTTTCAAGTTCTTAAGACCTCCCATTAGGCCCTACTTCTTAAATGTTGTAACACCTTCTAATAGTGCCAAACTGTCAACCAAGCCTTATAACACATAGGCCTTTGGGGGTTATTGCAGACTCAAACTATAGCAGTTATCGATTGCTATATAATGTTACCCCAAATCTTTGTGGTTTCAGACAAAAATTACTTATTTTCTCACAGTACTTATAGGTCAAGAATCTAGGTGTGACTCATCTGGCTACTTATATCTCCCAAGGCTACAACCCAGGTATTAGCCATTCTGCAGATATCTCAGTGTTTAACTTGGGGAGGAAATACTTCTTATTCACACGGCTTCTGGCAGAATTTGTTTCTCACAGGATGTTGGGCTGAAGGCCTCAGTCCCTTTGTGGTGGTTGCTTAGAAAAATCCCTCAGTTTCGTTGCATGTGGCCCTCTCCATAAAGAAGCTGATAATGTGGCAGCTGGCTTCACTCAAAGCAATCAAGCACAGCAGCATGAAATGATTGAACAGGAAGGAATCCAGATTTGGTCTGTAAATCTCTAAAGTGATACACCATCACTTTTGCCGTATTCTTTTTGTTAAAGGCAAGTCATTATGTTCATTCTCTACTCACATGAAGAGAATTACACAAGGATTTGAATACTATGAGGTAGGCATCATTGGGGACCATTGAATAAAGACTGCTTATCACTGAGGCCCTTGTGGCTTAAGCAAAATGGAATAGAGGAGACAGCATTTAATGTTGTGAGAACAGATTATATTATATAGAGAGAGTTTGTAGAAAAAGAAAAAGGGCTTTAAACTGAGATGTAGAATAACTCATTTGGAGATTTCAAAGTGGAGGGAGGTCCTGCAAAAGAGAGTGAGAAGAAGTAATGAATGCAATATGAGGAAAGCTAAGAATTTAGACTCAGGTATAAATCCTCTGTTCAATATTCATAAGGAGGCATTAAACATATTTAGGGACCCAAATTCAGTTATCTCAGACTCATATAGTTAAAGGCCATAACTATTTTCTGAAGCCACACCTCCCTTCACTCCACTTTGCTTTATTCTGAAAGTAATTATGTAGCCACAGTGATTTGATTGGGATCCATTCACCATCTTCCTTTTCCCCATGTTTCAAGGAGTCCTTGTGAAGAGATTTAAATTATGGTGTAGCTAGGATGCTATTGCCACTCACAGTTCCCTTCTGTAATATTTCAGACTTTGATATCTTAGCTGATTAGAGAAATACATCTTTAATATCATTATTAGAATCAAACTATTTCATGTAGAACTACTCTAAGCTTACCCTTTGTCCAATGATGTAGCACTTCTTGAGATTCTCAAATTTATCCTCATGGTTTTTTCCTTGAAATGAAACAAAATTCAGCAATATCAAATGTTGACAGCATAGAGCCCAAATCTGTTCTCTGGTTTTGGTTGAAGTTCTGTCTTTGTTCACAGAGAAATTTGTAGCTTGTTACCTGTTAGCAGCAGGATTGGGGATTAATTGAGTCATAAAGTAAAGATAGAATTACTAAGTTTAGGTTAATGTTAAAGGATGGATAGATGTATAGATCTTAAATATTTTGGGCAGACTGTTTCAAATGAAATTTTTGTGAAATTCAATATGAAAACCAGATAGGAATGGGACTTCTCTGAATGAAGCTTTCCTTAGTGGGGCTCCATGAGCTACAACCCCTGAATCTTCCTTTTACTCCATTGTGGCTTTGGAGTAATCCAGTAGAAACCCCAAGTTCTCTAATAGTTTGAAAACCATAATATAAAATTAATGCAAGGTCACACAGCCCTCAAAGTAGGGCATAAAAACTTAGAGTCAAGGATGGAGCTGTGGGAAGGAATACTGGGAGCACTCTGTTAGAAACTCTTTAAGTATTGATGGAAAATGTGGGCATGGATAGGAATCAGACCCATGTAGGCAGTTAAATCATACCTTCCCAGAAAGATGGGGATTAAGGTAGGTGGTACCTTAAAGACCAGCCAAACAGGATAGACATCCTGGAAAGGAGTGTAAGAAAGATCATTAAGAGGTTAGAAATAGAAGATTCCTTAAGAACTAAGGATCACATAGAAACAAGGACAGTGTGTGTATTAGAGCTTGGGGAGACAGAGAGAACAGCAGAAAGGAGAGGGGAGGCACTGACTTCAGATTGAGGATTTATATAAATAGAGGGATAGACTGCAGAAACAAATACCCTTCTAGGAAAGCAGTTAAATGACAAATGATATTAAAAAATTGACCTATTGTTTTTGATCAGAAGAAACAATGGTGCCTATTAAAATGCTAAGTCCCACAAATTTTAAGGAAAATTGTCTTTGATATAAAATGATTTCTTGTGAGATACCAGATATGATAGGGTTAAATAAATGAAATATTCTGCAAAGAGTCTAATGTGGAAAGGAATCATCTGACAAAATCTCCACTATGCCAACACTGCCTTCTCTCAATGTCCTTCCCAGGGGACTTGAAACAGCTGTGTTGAGATACTAGACCAAGAGTTTTCACATTCATTTCAAAAGTGAAACCCAAAATGTCTGCACTGCTGCTGATTAGAGAGCATTTGCGTGGTTCAATATTGAAAAAAATTTGTGGCACACTGGACTCTTTTGCTTTGAAACACCCAACTTGTCATGTTTTTTTTCCCCCACTGATTCTTGGCTCAGCTTTTATTTTCAAATTCCTTTGCTTTACTGCTGTATTGTCTCTACTGGAGATAAGCACAGAGTTTCAAGGAAATGTTTTTAGATATTCTGTTGAGACAATATTTCAGTGCTGCATTATGTGATGTAAAGAAGAAAGGCATTGGGGTTAGTGAAATGTCTGCAAATTTGTCACTTAGATGGGAAAACTAACCCATGTACCCTCTCTGACCTCAATTTTATCATATGTAAAATGGGAATAATCACAGTTTTCTTGTATGGTTGCTGTGGACAATAAATGATGCAAGCCACTATTATGGCAACTATTATGGTGCCTAATGCATTGTTTTCACTCAATAAACAGTAGTTTCTATTGTTGTTATTATTAACTTCTCCAGGTTGAAAAATATATTTTCTAATGTGCTGCTGCACAAATTTGTATGTGTGTGTCTAAGTCTTTAATTAGATAGTCATCTGATTATTGTAACAGAATTTAATTTAGCCCCAAGTGATCTAAAATGTGAATACTGTTTATGTATCACCCATAATTGTTTGTAGAACATGTTTTCATACAGTTCAGACTCTTCAAACTTCTAGGGGCCTTGGGGATTATACTGAATTATTATAAGGCTAATATGAGTATGGGAAGGTAAGTGGGAAACTCAGGGGGCCTGATTCATTGACCTCCACTCCTTCTTCTTCCTCAAATAGAGAAGTTTAATTTTACCAGAAAATCATGTAAATTTTATTCTAGAAGTAAAAGGAGGAAAGTGTTAAAAGGAGGAAGGCATGATAATAACTTAAAATGCTGGGAGCATTTGTTTTCAAAGTAAAATATGGAGCTTCAAAGGTTTATTGGTGGGACTGTGGCTGTGGCTCAGTGGTAGAGTGCTTGCCTAGCATGCATGAGGCACTGGGTTCGATCCTCAGCACCACATAAAAAATAAATAAAGATACTGTGTCCACCTAAAACAAAAAAATAAATATATATTTAAAATGTTCATTGGCCTTTATAGAGGAGGCAGAAATCCAAGGGAGTGGTGATTTTTTAAAACCATGATCCAGAGTGTTAGGGGCAGTGGCCCAGGTGTCTGGCCATCGGATGCCATGAGAGCATCTTTGAGGAGCCATAGATAGGATCAAGAAATTGGGGATTTAAAAAGTAGCCTTCCTTGCTTTCTGACACCCTATTCTCTATAGGGATTGAGCACCTTTGCTTTTTCTCATTTATTAGAAGAGGAAAATTAAACACTATAAAGTTTCTAAAAGGTATTAATTAAAGGGAAAAATCATAGTAGAATGTCATACTGAGCAACTACAGGACTAGGCAAAGTGGTGGTGGAAGACCAGTAGATGGTAAATCAGATGAGAAATCAAAGAAGTCCTTGAACATTATAGCTAAATTATGGTACTGCAAACCACAGTGGAAAGTGGCTGAGACCAGGGAAGTTATCAAGGCAGTATCAAGAAATGAGACTATAAAAATGAGACCAAAGAGAACAGGTTCATGGACAAAAGGTAAGGTCACCCAGGGAGAGTGGGGATAGAAATAAAACAATTAGGTTAGACTCAATGATCCCTGTATACTTCTGACATGCTATCATTCTCTGTCTAGTGAACACATGGTAAAGCACTGCCTTTGAAAGATTTTTCTTAGATTGATCATGCCTTCAGCAAGCATGTAGTTCATTGGAAAGAATAGGACAGGGCCTTGAGTTGTAGCTCAGTGTTAGAGTGCCTGCCTAGCATGTGGGAGGCCCTGGGTTCAATCCTCAGCATCTACAACTAGAAAAAGAATAAAAAAAGAATAGGACAGATCTAAACAATGTATTAGGAAAGTTAAAGTTTGCCTTCTAGCCACACAGAATCTACTTTCCCACTTCTGTTACTCAATTTTTAATTGCTGTGACTAAAATACCTGACAAGAACAACTCAAGAGAAGTAAAAGTTTATTTTGGCTCACGGTTTTATAGGTTTAATGCATGGTCAGCCAGTCCATTGCTCTAGGCCTGAGGTGAGGCAGAACATCATGGTGTGGCACAGGCAAACTGCTAAGCTCATGACAGGGTCAGGAAGCAGAGGGGTTAGGGTGGGGTTTCACAGAAGATATACCCTTCCAGGACATGCCCCCAGGGACCTCCCTTCTCTGGCCACTCACTACCTGCCTACAGTTATCATCCAGTCAGTAAATTCAAAATAGGATGGGCCAATTAGGTTATATCTCTCAATCCAATCATGTCACCTCCTGCATTGACATAGGAGCTTTTAGAGGACACCCCATATCCAAATCATAACACCCCTCAAATCTGTTGTCAGATGAAATGAGTCTTATATTTTGGCATAATGACTACTGTAGTACTCTAAAGGGATACTCTATTTTAACATTAAAATGACAACATTTTTACCTTCAGTGACAGATCAATGACCTTTGTGGAATAATCACACACCTACTATGTTTGCTGTTGTTTTTCAAAGGGTGGCTTATTGACCAGTTGTATTTACTCACGTGAAGGGCTATATTAAAAATGTATTTTTATTTGACTTCATAATAAAAATACATTTTTAATATAGCCCTTCAACAACAACAAGTGCTGGCGAGGATGTGGGGAAAAGGGTACTCTTGTACATTGCTGGTGGGACTGCAAATTGGTGCGGCCAATTTGGAAAGCAGTATGGAGATTCCTGAGAAAGCTGGAAATGGAACCACCATTTGACCCAGCTATTGCCCTTCTCGGACTATTCCCTGAAGACCTTAAAAGAGCATACTACAGGGATACCGCCACATCTATGTTCATAGCAGCACAATTCACAATAGCTAGACTGTGGAACCAACCCAGATGCCCTTCAATAGATGAATGGATTAAAAAATGTGGCATTTATACACAATGGAGTATTACACAGCACTAAAAAATGACAAAATCATGGAATTTGCAGGGAAATGGATGGCATTAGAGCAGATTATGCTAAGTGAAGCTAGCCAATCCCTAAAAAACAAATGACAAATGTCTTCTTTGATATAATGAGAGCAACTAAGAACAGAGCAGGGAGGAAGAGCAGGAGGAAAAGATTAACATTAAACAGAGACATGAGGTGGGAGGGAAAGGNGAAAGCAGTATGGAGATTTCTGGGAAAGCTGGGAATGGAACCACCATTCGACCCAGCTATTGCCCTTCTCAGACTACTCCCTGAAGACCTTAAGAGAGCGTACTACAGGGATACTGCCACATCGATGTTCATAGCAGCACAATTCACAATAGCTAGACTGTGGAACCAACCCAGATGCCCTTCAATGGATAAAAAAAAAAATGTGGCATTTATATACAATGGAGTATTACGCAGCACTAAAAAATGACAAAATCATGGAATTTGCAAGGAAATGGTGGCATTGGAGCAGATTATGCTAAGTGAAGCTAGCCAATCCCTAAAAAACAAATGCCAAATGTCTTCTTTGATATAATGAGAGCAACTAAGAACAGAGCAGGGAGGAAGAGCAGGAGGAAAAGATTAACATTAAACAGAGACATGAGGTGGGAGGGAAAGGGAGAAAAAAGGGAAATTGCATGGAAATGGAAGGAGACCCTCATTGTTATACAAAATTACATATAAGAGGTTGTGAGGGGAATGGGAAAAAAAAACAAGGGAGAGAATTAAATTACAGCAGATGGGGTAGAGAGAGAAGATGGGAGGGGAGGGGAGGGGGGATAGTAGAGGATAGGAAAGGTAGCAGAATACAACAGTTACTAATATGGCATTATGTAAAAATGTGGATGTGTAACCAATGTGATTCTGCAATCTGTATTTGGGGTAAAAATGGGAGTTCATAACCCACTTGAATCTAATGTATGAAATATGATATGTCAAGAACTATGTAATGTTTTGAACAACCAATAAAAAATGTATTTTTACAGGCTATCTCTGAGATTAGCTGATATCTGAGTATATCTGAGAGTAATATCTGGGAATCAGAATTTTAAACATATCTACTAAGTGGTATTTAACCACAGGTTTGAAAATGTGAAGGCATCAACTCAGCTTCTTTATTTAGGCTTGTCTTGAGAGGTGATAAATGTAAGTAGATTAAATGGAGTCCTTCCATGTAGTGGATTGTATAAATGTATGACTGTAAAATACAGATTTACTTATTTAACCCAAATTGAGTGAGTATAGGCTGGTTGCTATTAGATGACACCCTAGCTTCTAGATGTTTCCAAACAGTAGTAACACACTTATGAGTTCCATTTTGATCTTTGTTTAGAAGTCATGTTTGTGGTTTTATTTTTAATTTTCTGTCTTTAGTGGATCTACAGTTCATTCATCATAGCTCCTGTGAGAATAGTATAACAGCTATACCTCATTTTCCTGTGAGATGCATGAAAGAGAAACTGAGGAAATGTGTTCCAAATATCTTTTCTTCCATAATCCTATTATCTGAAGTTTGGGGAAACATTTGGGAGAAACCAATAGATAGCACTAGGGAAAAGGGCATCTAAATCATACCCAAGTATTAATAATGAAAATACTGACCTCTGGATGGCTAGGATTGATCTCACAATGGTGGAGAAGAACAAAAACTGCCATTATCGTAAAGGTGATTTAGGGATAGAAGTCTGACCTTTCTTCATTCTGCAAAAGTTACATTATTAAAGACCCAGTAAATTATGGCTCTACCAAAGTGAAATATTGACATTATGTTCTGTGGTGTTTTTTTTTTCTCCAAAGAAAATTCTTAATCCTTTTATTTGCTTGTCTGTGAAGTCTAGCAGGCTAACAAAAATGTACAGACATATGAAATACTAAGTGGCAGAACTCAGAGATAATGAAATGTTTCTAGGAAACCAAGACAAAAATTCAAAAGTCCATTTTATTTTGGCTCTATCCCTAGACTTAGGACTAAGCCTTCCCCCAAAGCTGCTAGGATGGAAGCTGCAGGTAATGTAAAAGGTTAGGCTACTATTTTCAAGAGGTATTCTGGCCAATTAATCAGTCAATAATTATTTATGAATGTCTCTAGTATGCCCAGAATTGTGGTAGGTGCTATATCAGGATCACCTCAATTTATTCCTTCTTTCTTTTTTTTTCTCTTGAAAAGGAGGACACAATGACATATTAGCTTTGCCCACATGCTAGTGAATCAAGTGTTTAGTGGTACCAACAATTCAGTCAAATTGGATTTTTTACATATATTGAAACTGTCTTTCCCTTCCCCTCTATGCCTTAAGTTAGTTGAATTCAACCTGTTAATGTTCTTATTTTGGTCAGCCTGATTTTTGCATGTAAACATAGCCTCTGGTATTTGAAAAAAAAAATGTATCCTTTAACAAAATATCTCAAGTTACCCAACTTCGATTGAATTGCTTAAGCCTCTCTCACCAAGCCAAATTGGAAACAGGAAAAACCTCACCTTGGCTCGTTCAACTCAAGGATTGAACTCCCAGACAACATCAACCCTAATAAAATATGAGGCTAGATAAAACACAGTGTGAGAGGATCATTTCGAGGACTGATCAAGTGTCGGAAGGTGCTCTTTATTGCTATTGAGATTTCAAGGCAGAACAGAAGCTAATAGTCTGGTAGTTATATTGAGGTAGGTGTGACTTCAGGGTCATATATAAATAAAGATGATTACCATCTGTATATCCAGACACAATATAGTCCCTCAACTCAGAAAATTCCCATTATGCCCATCCAACAAGATTTTATTACAGGCCAATAAATAAGAGGGAAAGAGAGCTATTGTAGCTAGTGCTCTCAGGCGAAAGGAAAGGAACATGGCTGCGTTTAATTGTGCTGTTCCTGTTGTGTTTGACTTTTAGTTTGCATTCAGTTAATCATAATTTGTTTCTCAAGCAAGCTTTAGGTCTCCCTTCTCAACTGACTCTTCAATCTACCTACTCAAATGGCATTTTACTGCTTAACGAGCTTACTACAGTGGTCTCCTGTGAGGTAAAAGCAATAAAGTTAAAAGGAGGAAATCATGAATCACAAGCTTTGTTCACAGGCTATGGTTTTTCTCTGGTGTTAGTCTTAAGATGCTAATTAATGGGCACTTCATCAATAAGCTATGTAGGGAGACACTTGCCTGCTTGCACAGCCCAGAGAAGGACCTAGCCTAGTGCTTGTGCAGCCTGATGGTGCTTTGGGTTTATACACTCTGACTACCATGCATGCCTGCTTCTTTATTTGTTCCAGTGGAATAAAGAAGGGCATGACAAAGTATGAATATAGGATGGAGAGAAAGGAGATACAGAAAAGAATAATGAGGCTGCTTATTGTCAAGGTCAATATTATAGTTAGTAGGTAATATAGATACACTCAAAAGAGTTGGCAACCTGTGTGAACGTGGCAAAGAACCTGTGAAAACACGTACATGGTCTAATATCTTGGAACACTAGGTCCCTAAAAATATAATCTTAAAAGAAAAATAATAAAGGAGTGTGGCATAATGACTTCAGCACTGTATTCTCAACTTAGATCTTGCCTACTAGTGCTGGAAATCCCAGAGGGTGGTGGCCCAGTTAGCAGTGTCCTTCTAGTGGGAATATTAAAGTGAGGAAGCAATTATTGTGCTCTCATTGTAGATCTAGAATAGTGTTATACAGGGTAGGAATTTGGAGGATAAAGTAATAAGAAAGGTAGATTCTTGCAGCAGTTAGCTATTAGTACAGTGGGGATGACTTGTATACATACATAAATACAGAAAAATGCATAAAAATCATTGATTTTTTTTTAAGAACCTTAAAGACTCTGGCAAAACATCTAATTCGGCCTGCCTTCTGATCCTTAAATATTCCTGGGTCATATTGTTAAGGGATAATTCTAAAATTACAAATAAAACTCTGGGTCTTTCTGAAGAAAAGACAAAGGATTTATTCTGACCAGTGTCAAGGGAGCAGAAAGCAGACCTTTGTGCAGCCCAGACACTGATTGTGGGTGGAGGGGCCAATTAAACTATAGATAAGCCACAAAGAAGGGGGTGGGTATAATCATAAGTCATAAAATGGAGGTACCAACTAACAACATTCTTAGAATCCATACTTCTTGTATCTACTCAGAACAGCTCCATAGTTTAAAGACATTATAGTCAGGGTGCAAGTGGGTGGGAGTGTCAGCTTCTGTGTGAGTGGGCTCTTACAGGAAGGGGCGCCAACTCCCTGCACCAGGTGAGATGTCTGAGTAGAATGGGGTCAGCCTGACTTAACTTTCAAATCAGTCCATAACAATACCAGTAGAGAGGTTGCCTGCTATTTCTCTGAATACTCTTATCAATAGGGATCTCTTTTCCTGAAGTTATCCACTAGTTATTTAGATGTTTGACTTAAGAAGGTAGTTGCTTATGTAGGGTCCAAATCTGCTTTCCTGGAGTAAACACTAAGTTCTCCTTGAGATCACTCATCACAAGCTTACTCCCTGCTTCCACATATACTAAAAATAGCAGCTATGTATCATGGAATATTCCATTCTTTTTATTTTCCAAAAAACTAAAATTTTGTCCCTTTAACAATTATCTTCTAAAACAATGCATAACTAAGCGTACAATATTGTATCACAAATAATCATTAATACAGAAGTTCAGAGGAAGGAAAGATGAATTGAGAATAGTTGTCAAAAAACCAAGAAATTGGTACTCACATTCATGATTTGTTTTCTTTGCTTTTAGGTGAAAATTATGAATTAGCATTATTTGTCTCACTTTATTGTTGTTTCAGAGGGACCTTGTCTAATTTTGCTATTCTGTGAGATTGTTCATGTTCTACAGGAAAACAACATGGCTTAGTTCTGAATACCAGGCAAATTTTTAGTACTGAAGCCAATGTCAGATCTCATACCCAATGTCAGGGTTTTTTTTTCCCCCATTCTCAGCAAAAACATAGAAGCAGGAAGTGGCTCCTATAATGGAGATATTTTCTCTTCTACAAATTAATCACATCTAAAGCACTGACCCTCTACTCAATCAAGAAAGAGTCTTGCCTAGCAGACTTTTGCCAATGTATGACCTTGATCTTATTGATTAATTCTTGCTCTTTATAGGGACAGTAGATACCTGCAGGTACTAGTGTAATAATTTTTCATGGTATAAGATAATCTCAATGATTTTGAAGTCATAAACCAAATTATGTGTATTTAATCACTATTCCCACTTTCAAGATTTTGCTATTAATTTTTTTAAAGTTTTTATTAGTGGATTATAGTTATACAACCAATGTTACCAATCTTTGCTAT
Organism: Marmota marmota marmota; assembly: GCF_001458135.2. Lineage (NCBI taxonomy): Eukaryota > Metazoa > Chordata > Mammalia > Rodentia > Sciuridae > Marmota > Marmota marmota. The sequence continues at coordinate 7,577,590 of NW_026000283.1, forward strand.
TCTTCTCAATTATTTTTAATGTTTTTATTAGTGCATTATAGTTATACATAATAGTGGGGTTCATTTTGACAAATTCATATATGCATAGAAAATAATTTACCGTATTTCAATTCCTAGTGCTTATACTTTTCCTCCACATCTCCCTCCTCCTGACCTTCTTCCTCTACTCTACTGGTATTCCTTCTATTTATTTATTTAATTGATGCTTTATAGATATACACAGAGGTGAAATTCACTGTGGTATATTCATATATCTACATAGCATAATTTGATCAATTTTGTTCTATTGTTCTTCCCTTTTCCTGTCCCTCCTAACTTTCCCTCAGTCCCCTTCCTCTATTCTACTAATCTCCTTTCTTTTTATGGGTTTCCCCTTTTTATTTCCTTATTTCTTTCTAGCTTCTGAATATGTCTTCTCAATTGTTTTTCAATGAAAAAGATACAAATACTTTCCATTCTGCATACTGGGCTCCCTCCCCCTGAGCTCAAACTAATTGCTGTATTTACCTAGACAGCCTTTGCTGCTACAGTTATAAAGACTATTAGTGCTCACTGGGAATTCATTCTGAGTAATATATTAGGCCAAATTCTACCTCTTGGTTCATTTAGGAGCATCCTCCCCTTTGTTGTAGATAATTAATATCATTTGACCACCTGCAAAACATTCTACGCATGCCAGTAAAGAGGCAAAAGAACAATTAATTTATACTTACTTATGTTAGGTCTTCTGGGTAAGATCTTCTGGGTCTTGTACAACTTTGGGGTTTGGACAGTGATTAATTAAGATAAGAGAAAATATATCCAGTGGAACAACCTCCTTCTGCTTCTTTAATGTCCCACAGTTTTAGAAATATTGGACAATTTCATTATGTGCCCCTCCCAAATGTGAATGAGCTTTGTGAAATTAGGACTCAGTCTGTGTTAATCATAGGGAGTCTTCTGATTTTCATTCACAAGACTGAAATGTTTATATAAATAAAGTCCTTAAATATACTTGAGGCTGAGGAAGATCTTTCGCAGTAGAGAAAAGATGGATGAGGGGCGGAGTTGCTGGAAGATATAGATAGATTGGATCCAAGAAAAAAGTTGACTTGCGTGTGACTGACCAGATTGATTCCACTATATCTCCAGAATAGCAAACTAGTGTGTTAATTTTTTATCTACATCAGACAATCAAAACTGGTTCAGAAAAAGTGATAAAATAGTAAATGTCCTTAATTCCTTCTTACTTGACCTTTGGGTGCCATTTCTTTATTTCACATGTCTCTTCCTTGTTGCCATCAGTTGTCCCTTGTGTGCGTGTGTGCACATGTACGCACACACACACACATTCTTACTTTGTGGCTATACTCTCAGCCTAGATCTTTCCATTTCCAAGTTTTCCTTCCCCAATTCTCATTTACAAAGGGACTTCTTTAAGCTACCTGACAACTAACTTAAACCAATTTGTCAATGTAGTAAATAGTATGTTTCCCTTCCATAGATATGTACATTTTAGTATATGTCACCTACATTGCTTTATCCCAAAAGAATAAGTCTCATGATGGAACTATGATAAGTTAGAGATGAAGAATTTGTTTAGTTTCTTTAGTTTAAGAAGACATCTGAATCCCATTCCTCTATAGCATTTAGACTGCTACAGATCCCAGCTCTAAATGAAATCGACTCATATCATGTACAAATATCCTTAAGGTGATAACATCATGAGGCTACCTTAAAAGTTAGCAGAAAAACAACCAGGAATGGTTAATTTTAGGTGTCAACTTGTCTGGACCATGGAATGCCCACACATTTTGTAAAACACTATTCTAGGTCTATCTGCAAGGATGTTTCTGAATGAGATTACTGTTTCAATGGTTAGACTGGAGGGAAAAAAAAAGCAGATTGCCTTCTTTAATGTGGGTTACCACAATTAATCAATTCATTGAAGATCTGAATAAGACAAATAGGCTGAGTAAGAGGGAATACCTCTTGTCTGACTTGGTGAGCTAAGATGTTTGTCCTTTCTGGCCTTTGGACTCATATAATCCCAGAAGTTTGGGAGGCTGAGTCAAGATGATTGTGAGTTCAAAGCCAGCCTCAGCAACTTAGCAAGGCCCTAAGCAACATAGTGAGACCCTGTCTCTAAATATAAAGTGGGCTGGGGATGTAGCTCAGTAGTTAAGCACCCCTGAGTTAAAAAAACCAGTACCAAAAAAATGGTAATTTATGTTTATTTAGATCTAAGAACTTAGTCAATCTTTCTATTAATCATTTAGTATATTTTCTATTGGTTGTTTGGAGAAAAGAGTTCATTCTTTTTTTCAATGAATGGTGAGGTTATATAACTGGAAAAAAAGCAATGAAATTTTTTTCAGTTCATAACCCACTTGAATCAAATGCATGAAAGATGATATGTCATGAGCTTTGTAATGTTTTGAACAACCAATAAAAAAAAGAAATTTTTTTCAGGTTTTCCTATCTGCCATATTTATTTCAATTTAGATCAGATTGAATGATCAATTTATTCCAATGTTAATTGATTGGTCAAATAACTGAACTGGCATAGTACAACCATAGAACAGTTTAAGCAAGTTAGTTACTTTTAATCAAACCAGTATTCATCAGAGTACTATAACGTAAAACTTTTCTCAGCTGATCAAGTCAGACAAAATGAGGAAAAGAAATAGTTTGAATGGTCTATGCTAAGAAGGAGCTGAATAAACTAGCTAAATGAGAATGCATAATGAAACATCATCATAAGGGGAACAAAGGGCAAACTTTGGTTGACATTACTTAGCAAATTGATGAAAGTGGTTTATTAATCCATGCTCAAGTTTCATCAAATCCTGGATAAACTTAGTTTACTTTTAAATTTCATTCATTTTGAATTATTTGAATTATTGTATTATACAGGCTGAATTAACCAGCCAGTATCATAAAGACACACTTAAAACAGACTGTACTTTTTGGCTTCCATTTAGGAAGAGACCATAGAAATAGGTAACATGTGCATTAAGGAGTCTCTGAACCTATAATATGGTCAAAGGAAATAATAACATGATTGAACTAAATGGTATCACAGGTGTTATCTGGTTCCTTCAGATATCCATACAGGAAAAAGATTCTGTGAAATAAAATCTACCCAGGAAGATGGTTTACACAATCAGGCTGCTTTGTTGGTCATCACTCACTGCCAATATAAACCCAAATATTCAAAGCAACATATCAGAAAAAGTAATAAAAGAGAAAAATGGTTACAACTTCCTACCTGATCTCAAAAGATTTTATTCATGAGAATCCCATATCCCGAAGAAACATTAATTCAATTCATGTTCTACTCCTTTGAGGATTATAGTATGAATTCTTTCCCCATTGCCTAGCTCCTGCTCTGAATAAATTTCAAAGACTTTTTCCCTCAAAGACAAGCGAATTAAGATTTTTTTCTTCTTCCTTAAAAACTATGTCACTGCAGTCTAGAATGGTGTCAGACTACAAGTTGAATACTGTAGGTGGGCTGCAAAAATAAAACAAAGCAAAATAAAACAAAACAAAAACACCAACATTTTTTTCAAGGGTTTTAGGTAGCAAAAAAGTGATTTGGAGCATATTATAGAGAAAAACAATTCAGTTGCAGGATATACAAATACAGTCCTTCAGTTTTATACTTTAAGAATTTCCATGGCTAATACTTCAACCCAAGCTGACATTTCTCCATCATTTGACATTCTGTCCAACTATATCTGGAAGTGAGTACGGTGTATTATACTACAGTGAAGTATTTTTCAAACTGTGGGTCACAACCCATTACTTAGTTATGAAATAAATTTAGTAGGAAAGAAGTCACCTCTATTTTTCCTTTTAAAATTAATTAAAATAGAGTAATTAATTTAATTAATTAAAATAGAGTAGAAAATATTAGCATGCATTGCCCACAGTAGTGGTAGTAGTACCTCATGAAACTTTTATGTCAGTTATGTGGCAGTATTTTATATATGTGTACATGTAGGTCTGTTTTTTTCTGTTCATCTATCTAGTGTATACCTGTCACATATGTATGTTTATATTGGGTCACAATGTCAAATATATTTCTTACCAAAGATGTTAATTAAAAATGATTGAAAGACAATGCTCTACTGAACAGAGCATGAACTTCATAGTCAAAAATATATGGATTCCTGAAGTGTACTCAGAGTTGGAGGTGGGAAAGAGATTGATGGAATGATCCTCCCAGGCAGGGAGAGGAATTATTTTTCTAACATCTTTAGCTCATGTTAATAATAAAAGAAGAATGATTAAAGTCAGTGTTATTATTGTCTTAAAATCATTTACTGATGGTGAATTTCCTTAACACCTGTACCCAGGATATGGTACCTGATGCATGGTAGGTGTGCAACAATTGTTTTTGAGTAAATAAATCTCAGATTTCTTCATACATTTTGCAAGTTATAATTTTGGTTCATATTGATACTATGATCAACACAGACTTCCAATTTATTATTATCATTATTTTTTTAATTTGTTCTAATTAGTTATACATGACAGAAGAATGCATTTCATTTCATTGTACACAAATGGAGAACAACTTTTCATTTCTCTGGTTGTACATGATGTAGAGTCACACCTTTGTGCAATCATACACATACCTATGGTAATGATGTCTTTCTCATTCCACCATCTTTCCTACCTACATGCCCCCTCCTCTATCTCCCCTTTGTCCAATCCAAAGTTTCTCCATTCTTCCCTTGCCCCTTCCCCATTATGTATCAGCATCCACTTATCAGAGAAAACATTTGGCCTTTGGTTTTTTTGGATTGGCTTATTTTGCTTAAGCATGATATTCTCCAACTCTATCCATTTACCTTCAAATGCCATGATTTTATTCTCTTTTAATGCTGAGTAATATTCCATTGTGTATGTGTGTATGTGTATATATATATCACAGTTTCTTTATCCTTTCATCTACTGAAGGGCATCTAGGTTGGTTCCACAGTTTAGCTATTGTGAATTGAGCTGCTATAAACATAGATGTGGCTGTGTCGCTGTAGTGTGCCATTTTTAAGACCTTTGGGTATAAACTGAGGAGTGGGATAGCTGGGTCAAATGGTGGTTCCATTACAAGTTTTCCAAGGAATCTCCATTCTGCTTTCCAGATTGTCTGCACCAATTTGCAGTCCCACCAGCAATGTATGAGTATACTTCCCCCGCCCCCGCATCCTCACCAACACTTATTGTTGCTTGTATTCTTGATAATTGTCATTCAGACTAGAGTGAGATGAAATCTTAGAGTAGTTTTGATTTGCATTTCTCTAATTACTAGAGATGTTGAACATTTTTTCATATATTTGTTGATTGATTGTATATTTTCTTCTGAGAAGTGTCTGCCCAGTTCCTTAGCCCACTACAAAATCTAATTGAATATCAAATTAACACTTTGTATAACTTGAATATGTACATTTAGAAAAATATTTTAAAATACAGATTAAACATGTTTCATGTCTTTTTAAATTTTGTCTTAATATCTTTCAAATTTGTTCCTTTCTCTCCATTGCTATTGCTATCATTTTATCACCTCATAGTCTGAATACTGCAATAAGTTTCTAGATTAATGGGATTTTAACCTTTTTACTGTTCCAACATCACCTAGGGATGTGGCACATTCTTATCAGCTTCTCAATAATGTAGTTCCCTATGGAAATCACTGCCATTTGGACATGTATGAGGGAATGGAATTTGTTAGAATCTAAAGATGTATATTTAAGCAAACAACTAGGCTTTATAAGATTCTGTTTCACTACTGTAGGCAGCTGTACATATCTCACATTGAAAGTCATAGTAAACTTTTCCTGACTCCAAGACCCTCCATAATTTTGTCATGTACCATATGTAACAATAGTCAACAATAACTGACACTCATTTAGACCTTTATAGTATTAAGATTCTTTAATATATATGGTCTAATTTAATTCTTCTATAACTTATCACATGGAAGGTATTGTTATCATTATACTGTGGATAAGTAAATGAACTCAGAATTCTGAATTACAAAACTTGACAAAGCTCAGATACTCAATACATGGCAAAGAGGAATTCAATCCCAGGTCTGTCTGGTCACAAAACACACAGCCCTGGGTCTTGGTAGCTGTAGGTACTCAGGTTCCTAATATTTGTTTGCATTTCTAGCCTTCAGCTTATGAGTTCTCCGACTTGACTTGTAGCTTTAATTAATAAATTAGCTTCTCAAATTACACTGGTTTATGAAAGATTCTGACCTGAAATAGCTCCAGGGATGCTCAGGTCCCTGTATTATACCAATTGTCCATAAGGCCTATGGAAGACTGTTTCTTCAGACTAGGGATGCCTTTGCTTCTTTCTTCTCTCATCACTTTAAGTCCCCTATCCTTCAAGGTCTAACTCATATTCAAAGTCTATGTGAAGCCTCTGATCCACTCAGCTCAGTTTCTCTCTCTTATCTGACTCTCTTAAGTATTTACTCTTTGTACTGCATAAGTATTTTAATATAAAATGCCTTTTCTAGTAATAATTTCATAGGTATTCCTTGTTTACTCACTAGATTGTAGATGCTTCATTGTTATGAACTGCTTGTTGTACATTGTCATGTCTCATATCTGAAACCATGCTAGATGCTCATATATATATTTGATTTGAATGATTTTTTAAAAATTTTTTATTGTTGGTTGTTCAAAACATTACATAGTTCTTGATATATCATATTTCACACTTTGATTCAAGTGGGTTATGAACTCCCATTTTTAACCCGTATACAAATTGCAGAATCACATCAGTTACACATCCATTGATTTACATATTGCCATAGTGTCTGTTGTATTCTGCTGCCTTTCCTATCCTCTACTATCCCCCCTCTGCCGCAGTCTGGCTGGGCACAATCAGGAGCCACTTGTCAAAAGAAACTAACTTTATTTTTAGAACCACACACGCCAAACAAAACAGCCTCTCAGGAAAAACCCTCAGAGCCTCAACTGCCACCACCGGCTTTCCACAAGCCTCTCTCTCCCCCACAAGCTTCTCTCCACCTCCCATCATCCTCCTGCTCTTGAGGCCGATTGGCTGCGTCACGTGGGCGGAGCCAAAAAA
>NW_026000283.1:7586429-7593570 GCF_001458135.2 Marmota marmota marmota
GGCTTGAAATCTATTTTATTTGATATGAGTATGGACACTCCTGCTTGTTTCCGAAGTCCATATGAGTGATATGATTTTTCCCAACCTTTCACCTTCAGCCTATGTATGTCTTTTCCTATCAAATGCGTCTCCTGTAGGCAGCATATTGTTGGGTCTTGTTTTGTGATCCATTCTACTAGCCTGCGTCTCTTAATTGGTGAGTTTAAGCCATTTGATTTGAATGATTTTAAGTATGAAAAAGTTGATGAAAATAAAATGCAATACAGTGGTATAAAGTGCTCCTCAGACATGAGAATTTCCATGGGGATACTAAGGATTTAGGCGCCTACACAGAGATTCTTTTTATGGCTACATTCATTGCACATCATCTTATCATTAAGATGAAGTCTTTCTCCTGAAGCAAAGCCCAAGCAGGGCTTACTAAAGGACGCAATGAATGCCATTTTCCAATTTCCCCATGACCTTTTTAGAAGCTTGTATTAAGATCATCTTGAAACCCCTATAATCTCCAAGATACCTGGAAAGCATTAGCATCTCTTTTCTTCAATTTTATGCTTCTCCGTACACTCTCAGCATTCAAAACAGTAATGAACTCTCTAAAGTTTGTTTAATTATTTTTAATAGTTCACTTTTTATTATGAGAGAAGTATAGTACAATGGCTGAGATCACACTATACACCTGGATTATCAGAGATCAAGTACCAGCACTAGCAGTTTTCTGTCTTATCAGTTTAGGAAAGTAAACTTACTGTTCTGTGTCTCAGTTTCTTCACCTCTAAAATGGGGATGGAAATAGCAACTACATTTCAGACTTTTGTGTATATTAAATACATAAACTGCTGAAATGCACCCCATATGAGCATCTTACATGGTTTCAGATATGAGACATGACAATGTACAGCAAGCAGTTCATAACAATGAAGCATCTACAATCTAGTGAGTATATAATATAATAAATCCAATGCCTGGAACATTGTAAATGTTTCTTGTTATTAGCCTTTCCCGTTCTTTGCCAGCAACATGTTTGCCTTTCACTACTTGTCCATTTCTTCCATATCACATATAATTTATAAAAATGTGACCAATTTTATATATAGTATCTTCTAATTGTGTTACATGTAGCCTGTCTCACTGAGCTATTTCTTCAATGTGCTAAATCCTTAATATCTGTAATTACTATAGAATTGACTGCTGAAATGCACCCTCATATAGCAGTGTGAGTATGCAAGCTAAAAGTTAAATCATTAGGAAAACAGTGCAGAAAAAAATAAAATTGAATCAATTTGCATTATTTATGCATCATCCTCAACATCTTTAAATAGTTCCATTGATTTGGTTTAGTAAACTCACAGCAAGGTTGTTTTGTTACCTGGATATTTTAGTGATTTTTCTAACTTTGACTTTTCTCTAAATTTTCCTTTGCAGCTGCCAGTTGAAGCCAATCTAATATATTCACTGATGTGTACCAGACTAGACTAAATCATTTTCTTAAGTGAAGAGCCCCAAGAATCCTGTATTAAAAACATATTTTCTCTTTATTTTTTGAGTGAGGACTTTGATTGATAGGTACTATATATGTGCTCACTGTATGCTCCTTCCCATTTTGAAGAGCTAATGAGACACTCTTCTCTTTACTTTTCTTTGTGATGTCCTCAATAGAAAATTGAATGATCCATTGAGGTAAAAGGCAAAAAAGTGCTTTAATCCCTATTCATACCTCTTCAGTTGCTCTGACAAACCCAACTGTGGCAATGCCATTGGCAGATGATACTACAGACTAACTTTTGACTTCTCGCAAAAAGAATAAAACTATTTAAGCCTATAGTTATATTTTCCCATTTGAGCATTAACATTCTTATTAGAAAAGGACTGAGGATAGGAATAGATAAAACAAATAAATATGTGGTAGCATAGCATAATTGTTAAGTCTATGTGCTCTGAAGCCAGTCTTCTTGGAAAAACCCCAGCTCTGCCATTATCTATGTGACCTTTGACAAACTACTTAACCTTTCTATGATTCAGTTTCTTCATCTGTAAATAAGTTAGTAAGTGTAAAGCATTTGCAAGAGTACCTGGCACATAGAAAGTATGCAGGAAATGGCACTGCTATTACTCACCAGTGATGTATGGAGCTCTGTTGATGAGAGAGTGTTACATCTAGATAACTTTCCAAGGAAGCTTTTGACAGTCTCTTAGTTCTCAGCTAGTGCTGAATTAGAATTTACCTCTATGCATAATCTGGTTGCACTGCACCTATGCAGTTAGAGAATCCAATTTCTAAATACACTGTGGTAATGAAAATTATACTGCAGAGGATTTTTCTCTGTGGATATTTTCCCCCAACTGCCTTCACTAGGAATAGTTTCCATAGACCAACTTAGCAAAAATATATACTGAAATCTCACTGTAAGTGTAACCATCAGCATTAGCATAACATAGTGAAAAGGACATGAATTTGACTTTTATTTCTAGTAATATTTTAGACTAGATAATATGAAAATTCCCATCCCACTTCCAGCTACAAAACACTAGAAATTCAGCATAAAATTAATTTATTCACTTACTAAATACTTTGAACACTTTTTCTATGTTTCAGACAGTGTTTTAGGTGATAAAGATGTGAACTAAATGATTACAAATACCTGAATCCATGGAGTGTGCTGTGTTAACTTTTTATTATTGTGACAAAATACCCCCCCCCCAAAGAAAAACAACTTAAGGGAGGAAAGACTTAGTCTGGCTTATGGTTTCAGATGTTTTAGTTCATGGTTACTTGGCCATGGACTTTTGCTTTGGACCTTTGATGAGGCAGTACATCATGGGAGGGAGTATGTGGTAGAGCAGAGCTGCTCACCTTATGGTGATGGAGAAGAAGAAGAGAGAGAAAGGGGCTGGGGACAAGATATACCCTTTCAGGACACACTCACAGTGACCTACTTCCTTCAATTACACCCCACCTCCTACAGTTCTATCACCTTCTAATAGCCCATTCAGTTATGAACCTACAATGAATTAAGCATTGATGAGGTCAGAGCACTCATGGTCCAATCACTTCCCCAAAGCCCTGTCTCTGAATATTGCTACGGGGACCAAGCCTTCAACACATTAGCCTTTGGGGTATATTCAAGAGCCAAAATCTAACAGTGCTTTCAGTAGAACACTTAGAGTTTCAAGGCATAGTTGGGTTTTTGAAATAGAGAGGACATTTCCAGGGACCCAAAACAAAGAGGAACTAAAATCCAGAGTGATACATGTGACCTAACACTGTGATTTCCCTGGATATGTTGAAGGTTTGGATATTTGTAACCAAGACTTGAGTTTTATCACTCATGCATGGTATGGGAGTTGAGACCTCCACATTAAATTGATGTCATATACAATGAAAGAATGTACTAGGAAAACTCTTTTCCTTCACAGAGAAATATGGCAAAAGAGTTTGTCTCAGCCTGTGTTCTTGGCAGAGAAAATGTCTTTCCTATGAATTTATAATCACAGGCCTACCTGAATGTAGCTTTAGGGCTTGAATTTAAACTCTATTCATATTCCAGAAATGTATTAGTAAAAAGCTATATCATAAAAGTTCTAGCATTTGCTGTCAAATGTTCCATATGAGAACTTCTGTCATGTCCAAATTTCATCCAGCAAGAATATGGGCAAGGAAAGAAGGTTGTCAAACCCCTATAAGGGCTGGAATGTAGTAGACATTTTGATATCTGACACTGAGAATTATACAGCAACAAATAGATCTGGAATCTGGTTCTTGATGGTTGTGGATCCACTATACTGTCCCTTGATTTCTTATATTGTAGTAAGGGGAAACTATACTTCATTTTGTTTATGCTATTTTTTTCACTTGCAGATGAACCTAATTCTAACCAATAAAAAATAGTGTGAATAAAACAAAGAAATTTTGAAATAAATGGCAACTTAGGGTTTAACTTTACTAAACCTTCACTAAAACTACTAAAGGGTGTACTTCAGGAAGGAGGAAAATTAACTGAGAAAGAATCTCTGAAGTGCAAAACAGATTTTTGAGCAAATAAACTAGCATGAATGTGAGTAAATCTAAAGAAGCATTGGTGACATGATACAATTATAATAGTTTTTAAAGATTATGGATTTTAGAGTTACAGAATAGGGATCAAACCAAAGTTCTTCCATTTACGTTCTTTAGGACCTGAAGCAAATTACTTAACATTCCTAAGCCTCATTTTTCTCATTTTTAATTGGGGAGAATTATAATAATATATAAAATAGTTACTTAAATATTAGAAATAAGTGATGTAAGACTCCTGACATGGTGCTCAATGCATGCTTTTAAAATATATCAAATAAAATTATTTTGGGCAATTATAGAGACTCAACAAAATGTTTACTAGTAATCACAAATGACACTGGAAATGCCTGATACCTTGCCTAGGTAATGAACAATTGAATGTCTCCAAAAATAAGTCACTAGTCAATATTCAATATACTGGGTCTTGTACTTTCATTTAAGATGTAACATTCAGCCTGTTTGTTTAGACATTTGGTATTGTCAGTACACTGAGAGTAGATACATCGCTAAAAGGCAGATGCATAGTAATTATTGTCATAAGACTAATGTATAACATTAGACCAACACTGTATTAATGAATCCTGAAGAATATACTTGCTAGATAGACCAAAACATGTTTTGGTATAACCAGAAATTCTCTGTTCAGAATAACCTACATGGGAAGTCAAATCATAATCAGAATACCACTGTATTAAATAACTATGCAAAATAAATTTACCAAGAATTAGGAATGTATAACCAACATGACTTTTCCTTCTAGGTAAATGAATATGGAAAGCTAAAACAAAACTGTATGACCTTAAGCAAGTCACTTAACTATGAAGCTTGATGATATTTGAATCAGTTCAAGGGAGTTTGGTGAAATGAATATTTAATGATATGAAATTAAGATAGACTAGCACATGTTAAATAAAGGTAGGCATTTCTAATGAGTATACCATACTTTGATGTTCATTGTCTGAAATTTCCTATATTCACAATCACAGCAGAGACAATGGAATCAGAATACAAAATCCTTTGATTTCTGTGTTCCTTCCCCTAAACAGTGCTTGGATGGGTACTGCCAAACGTCAATATTTATTCATTGAATATAATTTTCCCTGTGTCTATCTGCCCAATTTACCCTTTTTATAGATACATCCTTCTTTTACATATATTAATACAGTTATCATATTAAAGTCTAATTCTGCTGCTCTGCAAAAGGTCAGTTTCTTGAAAATGAGTGTTTATTCTTCTCATTTACTATGTGTTGATTTCTTAATAATTCATTTTCAAGTCCATGTGTATTTGTGTGTGTGTGTGTGTGTGTGTGTGTGTGTGAAAGCTGTAGTGCCTTATTGTAGGCCTCTCTCGAAAGTTGGTATTGTTGATCCACTATGGACTATTCAGTTGAAATGCATTTTGGCTTAGCTTCATCACTGTGGAAAATACTGGTGGCATATGTTTGCATTGTTCTTCTAATAGTAAGAAACGAATTTGTGCTGAGCCATCCACATATTTGTTGCCAAATTTCTAGCAGCTTAACTGCTAGATATGCATGATACCTTAGAAGCCCAGACAAATAGGAAAAGAGAAATATGTGATGTAATATGGTTCAAGATGACCAACCCACCTACAGTATTGTACCATGTGGAAGAGGACCCAAAGTCCAAAGTGATTTGGTTTGATGAAATTTGGCTCCATCAATCATCAACATTATTTTCCAAGGGTGATCTCATGGGTGGTGCTTGGCAGTAGTATAGGCGTGATAACCTGAGTCATACAGGAGAAAAGTCTGTAGTTAGAAAAATCTTTCAGGTTTGAAGCATATCTCCAGGTTTTAGCTCAAAATACAGAGACAAAATTCAACCCCGAATAGAGCAGGGAATCAGGATCCCAGTCAAATGAAGCAGGGGTTGACACATCATCTGTAGATTATTAGTTATCACCCTCTTATTTACCCCCAGAAGCAGGAAGATAGACTAGATGATTTGATGGTGAATATTTAAATTTATGTCATAGTATTCCTCCTGTTTAGAGCATAAAGTGAGGAGTGGGGGTATCTGAAAGTTTCAAATTTATTCACCCACTTCTGATCTGATGAACTCTGTAATATAAATGAAGTCACAGGGAAAATATTGTTAGTTTTTTCAGAAGTTTTTCCTAAACTCAAATAATTAACAAAAGAATTTAGAAAGGCATAAATTAGCTTTACATGACAATGATATAAAATAAGAACTGTATATATAGTCTAGTTACTTCTCTCACTAGAGATTTTTAGCTTCTGGGATGAGAAGCAGTACAGGTTTGGGTAGTTAAAAATTGCATATATCTAGAATTAGTTTGAAAAGTTGGTATGTCCATGTCTACAAGAGGATCTGGGAGCAGAATGTTAATAGTAAAATATTTTTGTTATTCACATATATTTCTTAAATTTGATCGAAACTAATCAAAAGCATTTTTCAATAAAATTATTTTTCAGATATCAACTATGAATACTGTTTCTATTTATCTAAAAGTTATGGGTTCAACTATCTGTCTTGTCTTTATGACTTCCAAATCAATATTTCTACCCCTACCACTTCTCCCTCCCTCTCCCTTTCTTTTATTCTTCCTCTCCTCTCCTCTCCTTTCCTCTCCTCTCCTCTTCTATTCTCTCTTCCCTCCCTCCCTCCCTCCCTTCCTTCCTTCCTATGCCTGGGGATTAAATTTAGGACCTCACGCATGGTAGGCAAACATTCTACCACTGAGTTATATACCCAGCCCTTTTAATTTTTTATTCTGATACAGGTCACTTTAAGATGACAAATCTGGTCTGGAACTTGTGATCCTTCTGCCTTAGCCTCTCAAATTGGGAGATTACAGACTGGGATTACTGGTGTGTACCAGCAAGCCAGAATTTTATTTTTTATTATATATTGAGAAATAACAGCTATACATTTTATAGGATTCGATGTGATATTGTGATTTTAAAGTATTGTTAATTGGCTAAATCAAATAAATCAACCCATCCATTACTTCAAATATTTGACAACCTCTGAGAACATTCAAGATCTACCCTCCCAATGACATTGAAATGTATATTACTCAGCTATATAGCTGTAT
>NW_026000283.1:7593594-7619405 GCF_001458135.2 Marmota marmota marmota
TGTATTCACCACACTGGGCAATAGATCTAAAAAAATTATTATTATTCCATTTCTAATAACCCATACTCCTTTTAAATCCTCCAAATATTTCTAATGCTCATGAGATGTTTCTACTTTGATGTCACTAGAGGCTCTCAAATTTGATAGATGAAAGAAAGAACTCACTTTCATTTTCCATTGCTGTAGTTAACATTTCTATATGTTGTATCAATGATTTACAGGCTGAGACCACCAAAGTTTAAAAGTTTCCTTAAGTTGCATACCTGATAAATGGCAAAGTAGGACTAGAATACAGATCTGGTTTCAAATTTTGTATGTTGTAGAAGAATGGACCACGTGTCAGATGATCAAATCCCTGCATCTGACATAGCCAAGGCCCTTCACACTTTGGCCCTAACCTACCTTTCTAATCTCCCTTCTTTCCCTTCCTCTCATATTCTCTTTTTAATTTAATAAGCATGCCTGACATTTTTCCATTTCCATGCCTTTTTTCACACTCACTTTGCCAATATTTCCTCATGCCCATATAATTTTGTCTACCTTCATAGATGAGCACTAACCTTTCTCTGATTCATCTCAGTTGGAAGTGTCTTCTCCCTCTAATAAATAACTGTAGCAGCTTATCTATGTTACTCATGGTACTTATTACTTTTACCTTATATTGTTGATTCATGAAACTTTTATTGAATGTCCATCATATGCTATTTCTATTTGAAACATGGTGATATCCCAGTGAACAAGCTGACTGATTTCACTGGCCTTATGGGAGTTATTGTCTAGTTAGGGAAGAAAGACAAGTTAAAATGCAATGACTATAGAATTGAATCATAGAATAAAGTGCAGGTGCTATGTGACTCCAGAGAAGGATGCCTTATTCGGTCTTGGCACAGTGGAAACAATCAAGAAAGCCCTCTTAGAGGAGATGACACTACAAATATTTTATGGCAAAGTTCTTGCTTGATCAGTGTTTCTTTCCAAGTCTCATCCAGTTCTATGCTACGTACCAAAAAGATTTTTTTAATATTTATTTTTTTGTTGTTGCTCATAATACCTTTATTTTATTTATTTTTATGCAGTGCTGAGAATCAAACCCAGGGCCTCAAATGTGCTAGGCAAGCACCTACCACTGAGCCACAACCCCAGATCCCAAACAGATTTTGTATGGCATTGTTTTATTTCTTTTTTGGGGATATCTCTCTTATTTTAATGCAGTGAGTTACAATTCATGTTTTCCCTGATATTGGGAGTGCAGTTATTGACCATGATAAATGGCAAAGTAGGACTAGAATTGACCATGAAGTTGTACTGATAAATTGGAAATCTAACTTGCCATCTTTCTTATATGGATTTATCCCTTTTACTTGTGTCCTAATCTTATATGGCAATGTAGATGACCATGTATGCTCATTGCAAAATATGCATGATAGAGAAGGCTCATAGAACAGTCTGTTTTCTCTTTATAGAATTTGTCATAGTTTGTGATTGTGTGTACATTTCATAGATGTTTGTCTTCCACAGAAGATCAAAAACTCCATGAAGGAAAAGAGTCTTTTTGTTTTTTTTTTGCTTACAGTTGTATCCCTAGGGTGCAGTACTGTGCTTATCACTTAAGACCATTCAATAAATATTTGTTGAAGGTTCAAATTGCCTAAATGGCTGAAAATTGATATAATTTCATATCACTTACTATGAAGTATGTTTTTATTGCTCTATAATGGAAGAAAAACTGACAAGTGATAGGTAAGTCTTCACATTATAGGTTCTCTCTCTTTGTTTTTGCAAGGTAGAAATATTGTATTTCCATAAAAGGCAAGATACATAATGATGTACATGCATATTTATAATTTTCTAATAGGTCTACCTGTTTAGTCTTGTCCTTCAAGAGTCTATTTTCAACCCAGCAGCCATAGTCTTTAGTCTTTTTTTTTTTTTTTGCACTGGGGAATGGATCCAGGGGCATTTAACCACTGAGCCATATCCCCAGCTCTTTTTAATATTTTATTTTGAGATAGGTCTCACTAAGTTGCTTAGGGCTGAAGATGGCTTTGAACTCATGATCTTCCTGCATCAGCCTCCCAAGCTTCTGAGATTACAGGCATGTGCCACCATGCCTGGCCAAAGTTATCATTTTAAAATATAAATTAAATCATGTTACTTCTTAAAACCCTTGATAAATGCAGGGTGAAATGAAGTTCTTTACCAAGGTATACAGAACTCTCCATGTCCTTGCCTATGTCCCTTAGTCCATTTTATATTGCTTTAACAAAATACCTGAGGCTGGATAATTTATACAGAAAGAAGGTTTAGTTTGCTCACAGTTTTAGAGGTACAAGAGCATGGAGCCAGCATCCAATTAGCTTCTGGTAAGGACCATGTTCTGTGCAATTCATGGCAGAGAAGTATAAGGGGAAATAGTGGCATGCAGAAGGACCTAAGCATGTGGGTTGGCCTCCATTTTAAAACAAACTAATTTGGTAACTAATTCAGTCTTATGATATCCAACCCACTCCTGGGATACCTAATCCAGTCTCTGGAGAAAAACCTTACTTCATTCATGAAAGTGGAGCCCTTATATCCTAATAATCTCTTAAAGATCACACTACTTCCCAATACCATTATAATAGGAGTTGAATTTCAATGTGAGTTTTATTGGTGACAAACAATATCCACATCTTACAAACTTCCTATCTCTGTTCTTCTTGTTCATTCTGGCTTTATTTCTATCCTTTGAAATTACCATGTTTTTTTTTCCTTCTGAAGACTTTGGTATGTGCTTTTCTACCTGCCCAGAGTATTCTTCCTCTAGATATTTTTGCATGATTGGCTTCCTCCTTAATGATCCCTTCCATGACCACCCTATGTAAAGGAAAACCTATCTCCACAGCCAATTTATCTTGTTACCTACTTCTGTTCTTTCATAGCAGTTAGTATTATATGCAATAATCTCATTTAATTTTGGTGGGCCAGTCTCTCAACTAGAATATAATTTCCATGAGAGAAGGGAGTTTTGTCTGCTTTGCTTATTATTGTATTCACAAAACCTATAACAGAGTCTGACATAACGTGCACATTCATGGAATATGTATTGAATTAATAACACTTGATTATTTTCTATCCACTCCACAAGATATAAACTTTTTCTTTTTGGTGCCAGGGATTGAACTCAGGGGCACTTAACCACTGAGCCACATCTCCAGTCCTGTTTTATATTTTATTTACAGACAGGGTCTCACTAAGGTGCTTAGTGCCTTGCCATTATTGACGCTGGCTTTGAACTTGCAAAAGTTCTTGAACTTGTAAAAGGACTCTTTGACTCTATCTTCCCTGAATCTGTCAGTAAAATACCAATGCATCATTTTGCCCAAGACCTACATCTTGCTAATGACACTGGTCCAGTACAAACTGAGTTCAAAGATAATCAGTATTCAAGTAATGACTCTGTTAATAGAACACTGTGTTTCTATTAAACTGGTAATGACCATTAAAAACTCGTAGCTTCATGGAGCCAATTCTGCCTTAGCCTCCTGAGCTGCTGGGATTACAGGCATGCACCACCATGCCCAACACAAGGTATAAACTTTCAAATATAGGACCATGCTAATTTACTTTGCCTTTTTATCCCCATTGTATTAAAGGATGCTTAGGACATAGTAGATGCTCAGTAAGCTTGCATTGAAATTGAGTAGTCATACTCATAGATAAATGGATTATATGGACTTCTGATTTCTTCTTAACATTGCTGAACTCAATTTGAAATGAAAGGTTCTCCTGAAAACCCCTAGAAATTAAAACAAAATTTAGAAATCTTTCAGTTATAACTAATGTGAAAACTATGATTAATTCTTATTTCCACCCTACCTTTGGCATCTTTTTTGATTTCTCCTACCTAAATTAGTCATTTCCCAATTCAGGAAGGTTTTATTTTTAGACCCACCCACTCCTTTCTATTCTCATTGACATTCTCCTAGTCTAGGCCTTTATTGCCTTTTCTCTGGACTGTTACAGAAACCTAACATATTTTTCTACCTCCTGTTTTTTTCACCTCCTAGTCATTCAATATACACGATGTCAGATTAATCATCTAGGATTTTATATTTGGCTGTGTCATTTCTTTGTTCAAAAAATTCTAAACTTACAAGATATATATGGTCCTATATAATTTAACCTAGTTTACTGAATTAAGTATAGAATTTATAATTATGCCAGAACTCAAGGCTCTCATTGGTATTGTGATAGTAAGTTTTATATTTAAAACAAAATGACCAACTTATTAAGAGAAAAGGTTTATTTTGTTTTTCAATTTGGGAGGTTGTAGTTCACGAATGGTGGTTCGTTGCTTTGGGCTTGTGGTGAAGCAGCATATTATGGTATGAGGCCATATCAGAGTAAACTTACCTCATGGCCAGAAAGCAAATGAGAAGATGAGGAAAAGACTGGAGTCCCCAAATCATCTTCAAGTGCATGGGTCTAATGACTTAAGTACATCCCACTAGGCCTAATCTCTGAAAGGTTCCACCAGTTTCTAATAACATCAACCTGGCCACCAAGCCTCAGTGGGCAGCACATCAGTCTCATATGGTTTTTTGGAAGACATTCTAGATCCCAACTATAGCAGATTTCTATTAATTCCAATTTTCCAGCTTTACATTTTATTATTCACCTCATAAACTCTATTGTTCTGCCAAACTTGTCTACTTGTATATCTCAGACACATCCATCACTCTACTCATGCTCTTTTTTTTTTTATAACTCAAATGTCTTCTTGTTCATGCTTCTTTGATAAATCTTTCTAACACTATGTTAAATATCATGTACTCCATGGATGCATTTCCTAAGAGATACATAAGATAAATACTTAAATAAAAAGCTTTTATGCTAGGTAAACTAAGAAGAGCTGAGCATAATATAAAAATAAACTACAAATGTCTGTGGGATGCAAAGCTCACTGAGGGCAAGGGATGTTTTCCATCCCCTACCTAATTCCTAGCACAGTTTGACAGTAAACAATAATGTGATAAATAAATATGGAATGATGTATAGGAGAGGGAGTTCATATTCTTTTCATATATTTCTTAAAGATGGAGATTTATTTTCAAATTTATGCTTATGCATTCTATAGTCTTGATTAGTAGATGCTCAAGAACTATTTGTTAAGTTTAATGGAAAACATAGTGTTCTATTAACAGAGTCATTACTTGAATACTGATTATCTTTGAACTCAATTTGTACTGGACCAGTGTCATTAGCAAGATGTAGGTCTTGGGCAAAATGATGTATTGGTATTTTACTGACAGATTCAGAGAAGATAGAGTCAAAGAGGCCAAACTGAGGGCTTCATGGAGTCAATTAAAATCTCCACATAAAGAAGATTAACTGGAAAACACTCAAAGGCCAAATAAAGTTCTCAGGAAGATGATCTGTCCAATGAAACATTACTTTTTATTATTTATCATCAGTGATCCATTTAAATCAGTTATTTGTGAAGAGAATTAAAATAGCTTCATTTCATGGTTCTGGACCTGTATCTTAGAACAGACACTGTGAGGTAATGAAACAATATAAAGAATTCCATAGTGGAGGAGGTGAAAATTTAAATTTGGGGGCTGGGGTTGTGGCTCAGAGGTAAAGCACTTGCTTAGCATGCATGAGGCCCCGGGTTCAATCCTCAGAACCTCATAAAAATAAAGTAAAGGTATTGCATCTACCTACAACTAAAAATGTTCAAAAAATAAATTTTATTGAAATCAGTGTTGTTTGAAATCCTTCTTTATGCCTTCTTATTTCCTCTGCATAGGTACAGGGCTGCCATACTGACTCTTGTGATACTGCATACTAGGCAGCAGATCCTCAATGATTTATGGCTTCCCCTATACACTCTTTCCCAATCCAAACATGGTTCTAGGTTCACAGAATCTAACATGGAAAAAAAAGTAAATCAAGGTGTTAAGTGGTTGCTTTTGGCTTCAGGTATGACATTCTTGCATTTTAATAGGCTTCTAAAATGGGCTTGCATTTATTGGGCTGCCTTTACCCAGTATAAAATCTTAATCAGAGGGATTTTAAGTGCCAAGGCAAGTTAGAACAAGTTATGAGACTAGAGTGTTTCTTCTGACTCTGAATCCCTTGAGGACCAAATGCAGTTATATTAGCCAAGATTCTCAGGAGAAAAATTGTCAGTCCACTTGTCATTGGGTTATTTGGGGGATATATTTAAAACACTTAGAACTCATCAAAGACAAGTACTATTACTTGGAACTAGAGGTAGTAGCTTGAAAGCAATAAAGTAAAAATACCATTTTATCCAGCAGGTGGTAGACATATGGAATCCATTACCTTAGGAAGGATGCAGGCTCAAAATAGAAAAAGGGTCAAGAAGGGCTGAGAGAAATTCTTGAATGCTAAATCCAAAGAAAGGTTACAATAGGTAATAGGCCTATTCCTCAGTTTCTTAAGGGGATCCTGTAGGTGATGACTATTTCAGCCTATTATAGGATTTCATTTGGCTAGGCGATAAGATGGAGAATAGCTTTCATATGTTTTCATCTCATTGATTTTTATGATGCTGGGGATCAAACCCAGGGTCTTCTATATGTTAAGCTAGTGCTCTACCAGTGAACTAGACCATAGCCCTCCCATCTTAATTCTTTAGAAGCTGCATTTCTTCTCCTGGTCTCCCTTTAAATTTTTTCCCTCTCATCTCCTCTGACTTCCAATTCCAGAGGCATTTCAAATATGTTCTCTCTCCATTAGTTCCAGAATTCTGAGTACCAAGAGCCATATTGTCTAATTGAAGCTAGTAAATAGCAGTACTGGTCCTGGAATCCACATCTGAATTAGGCTTTTAACTGCTCAACTAGGCTGTACCCCCTAAATTCCTCTTTTTTTGCTCAAGCATATGTTGTTTTTATTATTCTGATATCCCCAAAGAAACAAATGACATTGTTTATGGGAGGATCCATAATGTTGAGATCTCCATAGATTCAACTTGAATATCCTCTTTATCCGAACTATTGCTGATTTGTGTTTTCTTATTCACTTCCCTATCTTTCTTTTTCTTTTCTGAAAAATACATATTACAAGAAATAACAGTGAATTACTGATTATTTTCTTAAAGTGAACCACACAAAGGTAGGTCTTCATCTAACAGTTTTCCCCACAGGTCTCTCTATGAGCAAAGGTTGGGGAGAAGACTACGTAAAATAGAAATATTACTGAGAACAACCAGAGGCAATGTTTGAGAGCAGAAAATATGATTATTTCATATTAATGTAATAATGTCCTCATTTCTAAACCCAGTCTAACCTTATGATCTACTCAGTACCAGGTCTAAAACTAGGGCATATAGGTTTGTATTTGTTTACTTCATTTGTCTGCCTATATTCATCTATATTTTCAACATATCCCCATATCACCCATATTACTGAAAAATGAATATTTTACCCACAAATTTATCTCAGCAGATATTTCCTAAATTGGTATGCTATGGGATGCTATTATACAAGATGTAAGTATGTATTCTATAGGGATAAAAGTCTTTAGTGATCAAATGTCCTTGGGAACTACTGGATTAAAAATGCTAAGCAGATTTCTTTAGGCAGGACTTCTCAAATTCTTGATGTAAGTGGAATTAAGCCACTTTCCTGCTCAAAACCATTTAGTCCCTACCAGAGTTTACAAAGCCCTTTATGAGCTGGCCCCAAACTTTCTTTTCAATATCATCTGGTACCATTCTTTCCCCTTATATTAACCTATTCCAGAATACTATCTCTTTTGCTATTTTTCTTCCTTGTCTTAGAGAACTTACAATATATTTTTTATTTCAGTGCTTATATCTTCTCTTTATTCTTAACAATGGAACAAGACTATAGGTTTCAGATCAAATATTGCTTCCTTGGAAAGCTCCTCCCTGATGATTCTATCTAAAGTGATTCCAACTCATTCTCCTGCCATGCTCAGTCTCATTCCCTCTGTTTTGTTTAGTTCAAAGTATTTACTATTATCTATAATTACCTTATTTATTTATTCACTCATCAACTTGTATATTTGCTGTCTCCCCAATGAGGTAGGATGTTAGATCCATGAGATAGGCACTGTATCTGTCTTTTCACCATTCCGTCTTTAGCACTTTTCAATAATGTCTGAAATACAGTGAGTACTTGATGAACATTTTTCATAAGGTAAAGATATAAATGTTTGAAATTGTAAATAATTAAAATTATTTAAGTTGAAATTATAAATATTTACTTACATAGAAAATGTTGAAGAATTCCTAAAATTTCTTTGAGTATATCACCTCCTTCCCCTGACACACCTTAAAAAATTAACTTTCAGGGCTGGGATGTGGTTCAAGCGGTAGCACGCTCACCTGGCATGCGTGGGGCACTAGGTTCAATCCTCAGCACCACATAAAAATAAAATAAAGATGCTGTCTACTGAAAACCAAAAAATAAATATTAAAAAATTCTCTCTTTAAAAATTAACTTTCATACTTATTTATAGTTTTAAAAATTTTAATTAGTGCTTTATAGAGATACATAAAAGTAATATTCACTGTGGTATATTCATGTAGTGCATAGAAAAATTTGACCAATTTAATTCTGCAGTTCCTCCTTTTTCCTGTCCTTAATCCCTTCCTCTCAATCCATTTCCTCTGCTCCACTATTCTTTTATTTTCATGGAACCCAAACCCAGTTTCCTTATTTTGTTCTCAAATTATATTCCATGCATGTATGATTATATCAAAATGAACCCTGATATTATTTAAAACTATTGCACTAATAAAGCATAACAATTATAAAAAATAACTTTGAACTTACAGTACACAATTGGAAAATGTTGATATAAGTTTTTCTAGGATTTTCTTTTTCAACTTGTGAGGTTAATAATTTGCACAAAATTAATAAAGACCTGAACAGTTTTGACCAAAAATCTGCCATGGTTCATATCCAAGAATCAAAGGCAGCTATTTATTTCTCTTCTTCTTCTTCTCTCACCTCCCACCTAATCAAGTACTAACATAAAGTTTCTCCATGAAAAGTCATCAAAATGATAAAAGGAAAAACTATAAAAGAAAATAGCAATAACTAGCTTATTTTTCTGGGGGCAAACAGGTAACAGTCCCTAGTAGGGGCAAGGAAATAAAAGCAGAAGGGTCACTTGACTTTCTCAAAATGTCAGTGAAATTTAATAGCAGTGAATGAAATAGCAGAACATTCCTACCTGCAGGGAAATAGGAGGTGACTATAGCTAACAGGAATAGCAGCCAGCACACCAACAGTTTTAATTTCATCTTGTGAACAGAAGGTGGCTAGACAGATGCGTGGTCCAATGTGATAATTACAAGTGTCTGCCTGGAATATAAACTTTCTTGTCTTCTGCTTCATTTTCTTTCATAGTGAATGGATTTAAAGAAATTTTTTTTTGAGATTTTAGTTAGATTTTCTGCCATTCTGCCAAGGACACTCATTAAATATTTAGTAGAATTCTGGAAGTTGACTTTTAATTATGATATACAAGCAGTCTTCTTACTCACAGGTCATAAAATGCCATATTAATACAATTAGAGGGGTCTCTGACAGAATGCAATTACAAAAGTACTGATAATCTCATATTTTAAAAGGAGGGGGTCATACACTACGAATGTTAGGCCAGTGATCTTGACATAAATCTTTAGTGGAATTCTCTAGAGGATTCATAAAGAAATGTATTGTAACCACTAAGAAAAGGCAGTGGTGGTTACCAGGGCCTACTATGGCTCATGAAAGGTTATGTTATGACAAATTAATTTCAATTCATTTGTTCAATAACAAGCAAAGGCATATTATAGTGATTGAGTGTGGAATTTGACATCAGATATGTAGGTTTAAAATCATAGCTCTAGCACTTATTAGATGTGGAATCTCAGGCAATTGATCTCATCACTCAGTGTTTCCATTTTCTTACCTATAAAATCAAGATAGAAATAGTACTGGGGCTGGGCTTATGGCTCAGTAGCAGTATATCAGCACCGTTTAAAAATAAACAAGGTAAAGATATTGTGTTCATCTAAAAAATTAAAAAAGAAATAATATTTTATAGAATTCTTATGAGGGTAAGATATATTTATGTATGCAAAATCCTTAAGACAGTTATCTAAGGACTTTGGGAGAGTGTCTAGTAATTGTTCAATACACATTTGCTATTTTTGTTTAAATGCCTGGATGGCAATACTATTAAATGTTTCCATAACTAATGAAATAACTCCAATATGGTCATACTAATTAATAAACAAGGAAATTTCTAATGATATTACATTTATGATTTTTATTAATGAATTGGTTGAAGACATAGAGAGAAGTCCTATTAAGTCTATAGATATTAAAAGTTTTTACAGTCTAGAAAGATGGGATAGATAATAGGTATAAACTTCACTTTCTAACTCTCAAATGCTAGATGTACTTTGTGCATTCAGAGATTAGATTTAGAGCTATCAGATTTCAACCAAATCTGATAATATTTATATGGTACTTTATTGAACATTTTAACATACATCCTGCTGTATGATAATTTTTAAAAATTTTTATATCAACCATATGAAGTAATTAAAATAGGTATTTTATCCCAATTTAACAGAATGCATTAATAGCTAACACTTATATTGTGCTTTCTATGTGCCAAAGGCTGTGCATATATACTCATTTACATTCTCCCACATTGGTGACTCTTATTATCAGATACAGAGACACAGAGGGGTTAAGTAACATGTCTAAGATCATACATCTACAAATCGTTATATAACAAGCAGAGCTAAAGTTTGATTTCCATCAGTTTGGGCTCCAGTCCATACTTTTGTTACACCATACTGCCTTTCACCTTAATGCCTTTCTTCAGATACATCAAGTGATTTACTCAAGAACACAAAGCTAAAAAGTCAGTGAAGGAGCTGTGGTTGTAGCTCAGTGGTAGAGTGTTTGCCTTGCATATGTGAGGCACTGGATTAATTCCTCAGCACCACATTAAAAATAAATAAATAAAACAAAGGCATAAAAATACAATAAAATTATTTAGAAAGTTAGTCATGATCTATAGTCTGACTAGGCCCAGTGCTTTTTCTACCAGTCTAGATGTTTCTCTTATCAGATGAAATTTGGGCTTTTTAGAGCTATGCAACTCAGAGAACAGAGACAGAAGCTGAAGACTTACCTGTGAGACAATCTATGGAGGAAATGATTACATAGAGTATGAAATAAACTTAGATGATCTTTGAGGTTTAATATAACTCAAGATTTTAAGTCTATGAACATAGTATTTCAGAAACAGTAGGGGAGTCAGCTAAGGGGGAGAACAAGAATGTAAGGAGAAGTCGGTTAGCCAGTCTGTAACACCACAAGGAAATACTTCTCAAAATATGGTCCTTAGATTATCTATGTCAAAATAATTTGAAGTATTTGTTCCA
Source organism: Marmota marmota marmota (assembly GCF_001458135.2). Classification (NCBI taxonomy): domain Eukaryota; kingdom Metazoa; phylum Chordata; class Mammalia; order Rodentia; family Sciuridae; genus Marmota; species Marmota marmota. Next base: position 7,605,029 of record NW_026000283.1, read on the forward strand.
TTGCAGATTCCAGGCTTCTCATACTTAATGGATGGATTTCTGGAGTAGGAAAAACATACCAATTGCTTCTTGTCAACACAAATTTTGAGAACCACTCACTTGAGTTGCCCAGGGAGAGATTTGAAAGAGTCTTATAAAAACCATACTAAAATCATGGGTAAATATGTTTAAGGAAGAGAGTGACATAAAAAGATTTCCTAATTAGGCAGTTCATATATAATGAGAAGGATGGATAAGAGAATGGTGAAAATGGAGGTGAAAGGGAAGATATGTATCTAGTTCAGCAATTAGGCAAGATATATTTCCCGTTTTAGAACAGGAGCTATGGGTAGGGTTTTGGTGATTTCAGAATGGTATTATAGCCCATGACTCTAAAGTCTGTTTTTTTTTTCCTTTTGTGTCCTCATTGCAGGGTTCTGCATCAAGGAAGCTATGTGCAAAGAACATAGCCAAATGGTAATCTAATCACTATTTCATTAATTATTGAATCCATGATCAATAACTCACAATATAGGGTTCTTAAACTGAATCAGAGGCTTAATAGAGTATCTTCCTTATCCCTACATCATTATCCTAATCTTGGAATCTGTGTGATCAGATGTTCCTATTTGAGGCAAAGTTGGTTAAGTGGAGAGCAAATGGGAGGGGGGAACCCAGATTTAAAAAGAGTCCTGAAAAACTGGAAATCCATATGTAGAATAAGGAAACTTGACCTGTATCTCTCATTTTGCACAAAATTCAACTTAAAGTGGGTCAAAGTCCTAGGAATTAGACTGGAAACTCTGCAATTGCTAGAAATAAATGTAGTCCCAACACTCCAACATATTGGCATGAGAACTGACTTTCTTAACAAGACCCCTAAAGCTCAAGAAATAAAACCAAAAATTAATAAGTGGGATGGTATCAAATCAAAAGGTTTTGCACAGTAAAGGAAACAAGTAAGAGCATGAAGAGGGAGCTTACAGAATGGGAGAAGATCTTTGTCACCTGTTCATCAGGGCATTAATACCAGAATATATGAAGAAGTCAAAAAACTTAACACAAAAAACCCAAATAACCCAATTAATAAATCGGCAAATGAACTAAACATATACTTCTTGAAGGAAGAAATACAAATGGCCAACAAATATATTAAAAAAACTGTTCAACATCTCTAGCAATTGAGAAAATGCATATCATAACTACATCAATAATGAAAGGAAGTCTAATAGAGGAAGGAGAATGGGATAGGGAGGGTCAAGTGGGGATCATGAACTGAAATCAGTTTGCATGCATGTATGAGTTTGTCCAGATAAATTCAATTTCTATGTATAACTACAAAGATCTAACTTAAAAAACTAAGCTTTATCTAATGATAAAAACTATATTGAAATTTCATCTCCCTTCAGTCAGAATGTCTATTAATAAAATGCAAATAAAAAATGAGTGTTGGCAAGGATGTGGGGGAAAGGTACCCTCCTATATTGTTCGTGGGTTTGCAAATAAGTGCAACCACTTTGGAAAGCAGGATGGATAATTCTCAAAAACTAGAATGAAACCACTAAATGACCCAGCAATCACATTCTTGGTATATATCCAAAAGATCTAAAATCAGCATATGATAGGAATGCAGGCACATCAATTTTACCCAATAGGCAAGCTATGGAACAAACCTAGGTGCCCTTCAGCAGATAAATGGTTAAATAAAATGTGGTGTATATACAAAATGAATTATTTGGTCATATAGAAGAATTATTCAGTCATATAGAAGAATGAAATAATGGCATTTGCTACTAAATTGATAGAACCAGAGAACATCATACTAAGTGAAATAAGTTAGACCCCCAAAATGTCAAAGGTTAAATGTTTTCTCTGATATTCAGAAGCTAGTCCAAAAATAAGGCAGGGGAGAGGAGAGGATGAGGGAGGGAGAAGACGGGGAATTCCATAAAAATAGAAGAAAGATCAATGGAGAAGATTAATGGGATTATGGGGAAGAAAGGAGGGATAGGATAAGGGAAAAATAGTGGAATGAATCTGACCTAACTTTCCTGTGCACATATATGAACATACCACAGTGAATCTCACCATTATGTATACACAAGACACTAAAAAAAACCCTGTATGTAAATAGCAGAAAGATCAGTAGAGGAAAGGGAATGGGGGAAGGAGGATGAGAGGGTAAGGTGAAGTACCAGGGACTGAATTAGAGAAAATTATATTCCATGGTTTTCTAATTATGTCAAAATAAATACTAACGTTATATATAACTAAAAAGAAACAACCAATCAATCAATAAAAAAGGTTCCTGAGTGTTTTGATCCAAACAGCCACATGGAATGGCACACAGAGACAACTGAAAATGCTATATATGTTCCTTAGGTGGGAAGATAATAAGAATGTTTGGAAGATGAGGATGACTAAGTCTTAATCAAGGATATAGACCCTTTCTAGAAGTATAAATGAAAAAGTGCTATGAATGTATTCTGGAATAATATTCTTACTGTTCAGCTGTCATTGATAAGTATACTTATTCACCATTCCCTTGTGGAGATACTATCAAAGAAAGAAGCAGAAGCTTAGACAGAAAGGTGGTCTTTCTTCTACAATGCTCAAGACAAGGAAGCTTTTATTATATAGTAACAATATGTTTCTATAGGTACTTGCCATGGTTCCAGCAGAAGGCATTGGGATGAAAGCAGGAGAACATGGACAAATGCTTTTGAGCCAGTACCTTCTTGGAGTAAAAGAATTCTTTTCTACTGAGGTCTTCAGAAAGTATTTCAAATGTTTATACTGTAGAATATGTAGAAATGTTTATACTGTAGAATACGAATAATTATAGTTATTTAGCCATAGTTTTGCAGCCCTTTTCATCAAATGCAATCACTTTCACAAATCAGGTCCAAGTCACTGGTCCCTAGGTGACATTTCAAAAGTGTCCCCTCTATTCCCTTTACTCTTTGCCATTTGTTGATAATGAGGAATCATTCATTACCAGAGAGAAGACCACATGTTTGTTTTGTGAACTTGGCTGCAGTGGTTTGGATCTTCATCCCAGCTTCCAACTCGAACCTGAATTTCTCCCACAAGTTTTCTTTCTTGAGGGAGCAGCCTTCTTGGGTACAAGCCTGGAAATCAGTACAGTCTAATCAGCTTGTCATCACTTAGTGCCACATATTCTTGTCTTTGGCAAGCATTCATTGTGAAGGGCATCATGAAAAGCTTGTGATGCCATCTTCATTGAACTCCTGCTTATAAGAAAAAAAATAAGGGGCTATAGAAAACTTATTTTTAAATTGAATTTAAGTAGTTTTGCCACATTTTAAATGTCAGGCGGAACTGTTCCACAGTACAAATCTGCCAAGTCTATGCAGGCGGCTGTTTTCAATAGGACTGTTCGTGCCCTATTGTACTAATCTTTTTTTAAACGTACACCTTGCTGGAAAAGGCCAAGAACACCCACACAGGCAGTGGGCACTGTTACTTTTTTCTTGCTCCAAGTAGCTGAATAGACTCTTATTCCATTTGTTGTGTTGCACTGTTAAGCAAATCCCAATAGATTCTTTCTCTTGGTGGACATTGAGCCTTCCTAGGACACAGCAGGCAATAGTCCCTGAACTTTCCCACATGGACATACACTCACTAGGCATCTGTCCATCTAGCTGACTTCCCTTGATCACCATTCCCTTTCCCCTTACAGATATTGGATCCTCAGTTCAGAATGATCAGTTATTATGTGCAATAGCTGAATGCATGGATAGTCTTGTGAACTGGAACTCCTTTTTTTTTTAAACCATGATGCTAAAAATCTTCCAAATATATAGTATGCACTTTTTCATCTTAGGCATGTGAAATCTGGATACCAAGAGTGAAATAACCTTTGAAAATTTGTAGGGTCCTTGGGCCAGTATCTGTCCCTTAGTGAGGTTTATAACTCAAAATCCAGTCATATGACTAGGTTTGAATCCTGGCTCCTCCACTTACCACATAATTCTGAGAAATTTATACATTCTACACAATCTCTCCCAGACTCAGTTTTCTCACGTGTAGGAAGAAAGAGAGAAGAACTTGTAAAGTTAACCTGGGGCCTGATGTGAATGGCTGTGTAAGCCAAGCCAAGTACATTGGCCTCTATCCTGCAAGTGTCAAATATAGGACATAGGAATCAATTTGTGTGGTGTTGACATATATGATGAGTGATGTTTGACTAAATCTTTAATCTGGACATTGGGTTTGTTTCTTACCCTTCTCCAGAAAGGGAATGACATTTATATTGACATTTATTTGAAGTTTTCAGGTATGTTTTGTTTATTTATGAGTCACTTTGGAAACAGTGTACACATGGTAGGAAAAAAAGAGTTTGACAGCTCAAAATACCTTAACTACCAAAGAATTTTTGTAATACACCAAAATGTCCTTATACCCAGTCTGGAATGGTGGTATATGTCTCTCACTATATGTTGGTAAGAAGAGGTAAAAAACACCATGGAAAAGATTTGGATTTCTTCTGATTAACAAAGAGCTACAAGATCTTCTCTAGCATAGAGTTTAAAATGCTGGGAAACTGCCACTTGCATAACATAGGCAGTTCTGAACTTGCAAATGAGTTGACTTCCAAAAGTTCATTTATCAAGCAATTTTTTATATCTTGGAACACATTATGCCTTGGAAACAATGCTTTATAAAATGGTGTTTGATTTTTCTCTCCATTTTTAATGGAGATCATGGAATATTTAAGATTAATTTGGTTAATTCCATAGGGAGTTGACATATGAAGGTAATCATGCTTTCAAAGTTGTAAAAGGGGAGCCAATTGGAAGGTCCTGGATGGACAATATATTGTTGTCCACTTATCTAAAATAAAAGAGTAAAAGCCTTTTGAAGAAATTCTTGGTTTCCCAGGAAATGTTCAAGTAGTTAGATGTGTCGGTAAGAACAGATTTAGTGTGTCAATGTGATGTGATTCTTTTCCAGAACCATTTTTTTTTCTCTTTATACAATATTATATATATTATTCTATAAAGGACTAGACCTTTGAGTAAGTGGATCAAGAGGTCAACTATAGTGTGACTTAAAGGGTACTACTATTATATCCTTATATCCCAAGTCAAATTTCTAATGTTTTGCCAGTGTGCCAGAAATGTTACCATTGCTATTCTCTTTATACAGTGGCATTTTCATTTTCAGTAACCAAAGTGAGGATACTTTTATATAGAGTATATCATTAAGATATTCCAAGCAATCAACAGCTCAGCATGATTTAGTTCATCAGATGGAGAACACTGAGGGAACTGAACAGGAAATAGGTACATTTGATGGCAAATGTAGGGAATTGGAAATAATATGTTCAAGTTTTATATAAAGCCTAGGCAGTGTAGGCTTAGATGGGACTGTAACAAGAAGTCTGTGCCCAAAGGTATTGGTTTCTTGATAGAGACAGTGAATTTGTTCAAGGTTAAAAGGGTAATTTTACAGTATGGAATAAGTAACATTTAGATGGAGGGTGGACAGGAGGAACCAGGACTTGTGTTTTGCTTCTATAAGGTGAGATGAGCCAAGAGCTATAAATAGTGGAACAAACTGTTTAATAAAAATTAAGTTCACTTTTCCTATAAGTAAGTTTAGTTAACCTAAGGCAATAAGCAGTATCAAGCAGTTACTATTAATCTAAGCATGTTCAAAATTAATATTTATTAGTCCAACTAAGACATGAAGAAAGAACTAAGGAGATTTATGATAGTCTAGAGTCCAGAAAATTGGTAATATTGACAGAAATGAACAGGAAATACTGAAATAAGCATTTGTCTTGGAGGCAAATTATACACTTTGTTCTCTTTTCCAGTGATGGTAGCTCTGTTTTTACAAATTTTTAATTATATATCATATATGATTACAGGTCTGTGGGTATAACTGCCTCTACCTAAGGTAGGGAAAACATCAACCTTATCAATTCCAAATTCAACACATAACCTGCTATTAATTGTCTATATATGTGCCTTAAAGGAATTGACTTGGGTCTCAGTCAAGAAGACCCCTTGTGCCAGTTAAGATTAGTTAGAGAAGTCTGCCTAGAACTGAACCAACATGTATCTTTTGAATATGGGACAGAAATGGTGATGAGCTAAGAAAGGAAGAGTCTAACTTTAGTGCATTTAAAAAAATCTGCTTGACAAAATGTAGAAATAAGGACACATTAAACTAATTAAAATATTAGAAGTACAAATAAATTCTTAGTGTAGCTTATATTATTAGACTTAGGGTCTCATTTTCAATACAAGTATTCCTTCTGAATTTAAATGTGCAGGTGTTCTGGTACATGAGCGCAACAAGTCAGACCAGTGACTAACTTGATTAGGTCAGTAAATGTAGAGCTTCCTGCCTTTACATGATGTCAGAGACTGTGATGGACAATTTTAAAGATTATTGTTCTCAAATCCCCAACTACTGAAATTCAGGTACTATGTAATCCCCTCCATTTCAGTTTAAGATGAACATAGCAACTCTTCTAGCAAATAGAACATGTCATAAAGAAAAGTATATTACTTCCTATATTAGGTTATGAAAATGATGTCTTCTGTCTTGGTTGATTACTCAACCTGTCTTACTCAGAGGGAAGCTAGCTGCTTTGTTGTGAGTTGCTCTATGGAGGTGCCCAAGAAGCAGTTGAAGTAGATATCTAGGGAAGGCCAGTGGTGCTCTGACCAGTAACTTAAAGAGACCTGAATCCTGACAACAACTATATGAATGAACTCAGCTGTATATTTTACCCCAGTCACATCTTCAGGTGGGACTGCAGCCCTGGCTAATAGATGATTATAACCTCATGAAAGATCTTGAGCTAGAGGCATCTAAGTAGGCTATGCCCAGATACTTGACTTATAAATAGCTTATAAAGAGATGAATTCCCATATTTTGGTCTATTCTATGAGTAGGCATACCCAAATTCATTACTTGGTATTCTGGTCATTCTATGCTTTGTGATTAGGGAATTTACTTATTTCTTAGAGGATAATACCATGTACCAATCCCTAGAGTTTATGGAGCCTTTTTGGGCTGTCCTAATCTTCACAAGGAGGTACTCCCTATCAGTGTGTGAATATGATGAAGTCTTATTGGATCTCAGTAATTGAGTGAGTTACGTTCAGTTCCTGGCTCTGTCATGTATTAGTCGACTGACCTTAGTCAAATAATTCTGCGCCTCAGTTTCTCATCTCTAAAACAGTAGTAGTAATAACAATAATGTTAACTATTTCATAGGGTTGATATAAAGCTCTTAATAAATGGTTAAAGTAGTACCTAGCTACTACTTTATGTGAATTTGTTCATAAATAGTGTCATGTAAGTATAAGCTAAGTAAAATACTCTATCCTCACTCTCCCATGCCCATGCACATAGTACACTATGAGTCAATTGAAGATAAAATGATGTCTTATTCTCTATGACCCTAAAACCTAGCACAGGATTTTACATAGGAGCTCTGAGAACCAGAGTTGAATTGAAATAATAATAATGTTGTCTCTCTAACAATATAACATTAATATTACTGAAATTATGGTTAGAATACACCATTAATTTCCTTTTATGGATTATTTGATTCTATCTGGTAAATTATTCTGGCATGGCTATATTTGTGTTGGAACAGTTTATCTCCAGTTTGAAGCTTAGTCAGAGCTCTCAGGGTACTTGCTGAGATTTCAGGTTAGCCTGAGGCCTCAACAGTTAGAGCTGAAGGTTTTATAAGTGATCATATATAGCTCACATTTGGTGAGCCCATAATCTGTCATAATGTCTTCCTCATGTTACCTTTTTTTTTTCTTTTTTGGGCACTGGGGATACAACTCAGGGGCATTTGACCACTGAGCCACATCCCCAGCTCTATTTATATTTATTTAGAGACAGGGTCTCACTGAGTTACTTAGTACCTCTCTTTGGCCGAGGCTGACTTTGAACTCGGGATCCTCCTGCCTCAGTTTCTGGAGCCATTGGGATTCAAGGCATGTGTCACTGCACCCAGCCTCATATTACCTTTTATTCCCCCAAATAATCCCATATCAATTATTTTACTTTAAATTGGCATGTTAACTATGCATAATTGTGTTTCATTGTGGCATATTCATATATATATATATATAAACACAATTTGATCAAATTAATTCATCAGTACTTCCATATCCTCCTGTCCTCCCTCCTCCTGACCCCTTTTTCTTACCCTAACAGTATCACTTCTTGTTTCATGATATCCTCTCCTCAGCTTTTCCCTCTAGTTTCCACATATGAGAGAAAACATACAGTGCTTTTCTTTATGAGTCTGATTTACTTCACTCAAAATTATGGTCTCTAGTTCCATCCATTTTCCTGCAAATTACACAATTTTGCTCTTCTTTATGGATGAATAAAACTGCATTGTGTATATACACCACATTTTCTTTGTTCATTCATCTATTGATGAATACCTAGGCTGGGTTTCATAATTTGGTTATTATGAATTGTGCTGCAATAAAAATAGGTGTGCATCTGTCTCTAAATTATGCTGGCTTTAATTTTTTGTAATCCTATACAAATTCTTATTTATATTTTATGGATGAAGAAACTGGGGTCAGAAAAGTTAGTTGATGAATGAAGTTCACAGAGATTTGAATCTGTTTTTTTTTTTCCTTCAAAACATATTCCTTAGACTCGGAAGACTTGACCTTTTAATTCCTTACTACCTTTTTAAAGAACATACCTCATAAATTGTGCCTTCTTGAAACAGGTTCCAGAAGTGGTGGCTGCAGTTTCAGAGTATACATGACAGATCCAGCGCTGTTAGAAACTATTCTAGATGTTTAGTTGATTTGGGAGATTGTTCAGGATCCAAGAACCTTAAGCAAACAGAGACATGACTCTATAGTTCAAATAGTCAACTGACTATTTGAAGGAGGTTAACAATGACTCCTTAGGGTTTAAGGCAGGGTAACCACTGGGTTCTACTCACACTAGTTGAGGAGAAGTCAGGTTAGGGCAATGATCTTGAACTCTAGCTCTGCCATTTATTTACTGTGTGATTTTGGACAAGTTATTTAATATCTTTGACCCTTGTATTCACCATCTATAAAATGATGGTAATATTAGCTACCTTATAGGACTGTTGTGAGGATAAATAATGGATACAAAATGCTCTTTACAATAACTGGCATATAGGAATGATTTAATAAATGATAACTATAATTATCCCTAATAATAAGAACTATAGTTAATTTTTTAATAGGTATTCAGATCCCTGAAGTATTTCCATGAGAGTTGTAGGATCAGGATCAGGCACTTTTAACAAATGAATTCAGATATCTCAGCAAATGCAGGGTGTGGTATATGCCATTTGGAGTCAGTCTACTCAGATTCAATTCCTATCTCTCAACACTTACTAGCTGTTTGACCTTGAATGACTTGCTCAACTACTTTGAATCTCATTCTTTATCTGTCAAAGTGGAGTATCAGTCAGTGTTATGCAAAGTAACAGAGGAAATAGGACATATATATTTCAGGGAATTGGTTCACTTGATTGTGGGGGCTAGCACATGTGAAATATCTAGGGAAGCCTGGCAGGCTGGAAACTCAGGCAGAAGTTGATGCTGCAGTCTTAAGGTAAAATTTCTTCTTCTCCAGGAAAACTCAGTTTTGCTTTTTTTTTGTGGGGGGAGGGCTACAGGGGCACTTGATCACGGAGCCATATCCCCAGTCCTATTTTGTGTTATATTTAAAGACAGGGTCTCACTGAGTTGCTTAGTGTGTCTCTGTTGAGAGGCTGAACTCACAATTCTTCTTGTCTCAGCTTCTCCAGCTGCTGGGATTACAGGCATGTGCCACCGTGCCCAGATTCAGTTTTACTTTTGAGGCCTTCCAAATGATTGGATAAGGCCTGCCCACATTATCAAGGATAACTTCATTTATTAAAGTCCACTGATTGTAGATGTTAACCACATCTGCAAGATACATTAAAACGTAAAACAATGTTCGAATAACTAGGTAATGTATTTCTAGTTTAATTGACATATGAAGTAACCATTGTAAGTGAGTAATAGAATCTGTCAGCTATATTTTAGATCTGGAATGTCCCCCAAAACCTCATGTGTTTAAGGCATGTTACCTAATGCAACAATGTCAAGAGGTGGAGCTTTTGGGAAGCAATTGATTTATAAGAACTCTTATGTCATCAGTAGATTAGTCCATTTGATGGATTAATAAATAAACTACTGGGTGGTAACTATAGGCAGGCAGGATGTGACTGGAGAAAGTAGGTCACTGGGGCTGGCACTTGGGGACTATATCTTGTCCTTGGCCACTTCCACTTTCTTTCTATCTGCTTCTTGGCTTCCCTGAGCTGAGTACCTAGCTATTAGCTTGCTTGCTTGCTTGCTTTTTTTTATCTTGGGTACTGGGGATTGAACCTCAGGGTACTCTGCCAAGGAGCCACTGAGCTACATTCCCAGTCATTTACTAGCTTCTAACAGTGAATAAAATTATCATGAATCATAGTTAACCTCAGTTGAGATCCAGGTCACACTGAACATTTCTGGGTCTTCAGAACTGAGTATTAGATAATGAAAGGAATTAAAATCAACATATTACTGTGACACAACTACATCGATGTTTATAGCAGCTCAATTCACAATAGCTAAGCTATGGAACTAACCTATGTGCCCTTCAGCACATGAATGGATAAAGAAAAATGTGGTACACATAAACATTGGAATATTACTCAGCCAGAAAGAAAAATGAAATTATGGCATTTGCCAGTAAATGGATGGAATTGGAGACTATCATGCTAAAAAAATCAAAAGACTGTCATCCCCCAAAAATCAAAGGCCAAATGTTCTTTCTGATATGTGGATACTAACACACAATAAGAGGGGTAGGAAATAAGGTAGGAAAGAATAGAAGTTTATTGGATTAGGCAAAGGGGAATAAAGGGAAGAGAGGAGATGGGAATAGGAAAGATGCTAGAATGAATCATACAGAACTTTCATATGTTCATATATAAATACACAACCAGTATAACTGCACATTATGTACAACCACAAGATAGGATCCTGATTAGAATAAATCATACTCCATGTATGTATAATATGTCAGAATTCACTCTACTGTCACATATAACTGAAAAGAACAAATAAAAAAAGAACTGAATTTTGGGTAATGATAAGACAAGCCAGATCAAGGAGGGCTGAAGGCTAGAAACCATATCAACCTAGTGGGAAACAGCAAGCAATACTGGGGGTTCTTAGGAATAGGCCACAGAACAAACATTCAAGCCATGGGAAGAGTGTAGTTGTAGGAACCAGGTGAATGCTCCTGGGAATCTCAGGTATCAAGTATAGAAAAACATGTTAAAACAAGGAAATGTGACAGACTTTGATCATAAGGAGCAACAACAAAATATCCCTCAGTATTACAGCAGAAGAGGATCTGCAGGTTGTACTAGTTAAGCATTTATTAACTTTCTTTTGGGAGTTATTAAAATAAGGAAGTGCAACAGACCTTGAGCATAAGGAACAAACCAACACGAACTAAAAAGGCAGAGAGGCTTTCTAATACAGTGTACTGGTTATGTGTTTCTTAACTTCCTTTTGACTCAGGTCCTGGTTGATCTGAGAGGTTGGAATAACACTGAAGTTAAAATATGGTACTAAATAATCCTGGCAGAGAGGATTGAAGTCTTTGTAGACAAGGTAATGAGTAAATTGTTATGTTGGTTAATTCACATCTTACCCAATTGGCCTGAAAAGTTTCCACACTATTCCCTATTTCAGAGTGTGTCCTGTAATTTGGATCCTTATAAAGAGAAGGTCTAGAGTATAGGAAGATATGTACCTGGGAAAAGTTTATTTTCAGGATTATCTCATATCTTCAGTGCCTACCAGCCTTTAAGATTCACATGGGAATTAGTAGAATGTTAAATTCCAGGGGGTTTTGCTAATTTTTATGACAATGTTAACCCAAGCATTAAAAAAATGGTCATAAATTTTGGCAATAAGTCTGATGGATTTTGGCTAACATTGTGAATGTTCAGAGATTTTACAGCTTTCTGGAAAGGTGGCCTCACTTGGTCATGGGGAATACCTTTTTTTTTTTTTTCAGGTAAAGGACAGTGTATTGTATTGCCAATCACCCCACGGTGTCTCCTCAGAGCTAACTATACTATTCAGTAGTTGGATATACTTAGGTATAGGTCCTGACCTCTGTTAACAGTATTATAGAATGATCTTTCTATGCTTTGGGGAGAAATGGGCTTCCTGTGGCCTCTTCTGTTATTTATGGGCTCTCAGTGGAAGAAGCAAGGATGTTGTCGTGATGTTTTATGAGGCTGGTTAACTTTATAGTGTGAGAAACTTGAGCTATGTTTTGGGACAAAAATAATACCCTTGCTTCCTCCTGCCAACCCACATTAGAAAAAAAAATGGAAAAAAAAGGAAAAAAAATCACTATCCTTAAACCAAACCAAGCATAAGCCTGTGTCTGTGGTTTGGCCAGAAAAAAAGAGGGTTATTTCATCAGAAATCATAATCCCAGGTTGAGGATGGCTAGAAAGAAACAAGGGAGAGGGAGAGCCTTCTGTTTAGAGCCTAAGGGCCCCTAATAATCACTCATTATATTAATTTGTACCTTCTAAGAGAAGAGATCAGATGATAAGTATGGGCCCCTGTCCCTGTCTTTATTTCTATTGGCTGACATGATGCCAGAATTGAATAATCCTGTCCCAATAGAGCAGCTCTTAGAATTTTACCTAATTTCAGGAATTTTGGTTTGAGATAATACCTTTTATACTATTTCCTTTGGCATTCATGGAACTTAATTACCTTCAGAGTCATGGGTTTCTGACAGACCCTTTTACAGTTAGCACCAATGTTGAGAATGTTTGTCCTGTCTCCCTTTTTAGTGTTTAGGTAGTTTACTGGCCAAACAGGTGAGTCTAGTGCAAAAGGAAGTAGGGGAAAATATTGAAAATCTCTGTGGCTGAATTTCCTAACAAACAAGTAACTCTTGGAGTTGCTTTTTGGATTCCTTACAAATAGCTGAAGCCCTGAGAAGTATAGAACCCATACTACAAATGACCTTACCAGGTTGAATGACAAGTCGGTGCTACCATTTTAAAAGCTTATTCATTACAATTCCTTCATTTATAGATGTAAAAACTAAGGTTCAAAGAAGAAAAGTGATTCATCTAAGATTACTCAATTGGTTGACAACAGAAATATACAAATATCAAGGTGTCTCCTGGCTCCCACTGTGGTATTCATTGTAGTATATCACAGAAAATGAAATTCTAGAGTGTATTTGGAAGTCGCATTTAGAGATAATTGTATAGGTTCGAGAATCCTGTTCCTTTAAGCCATTCTAATCATGAGTTAAAGGATTTCAGGGGGCCATTCACCACAATACCTTGCCTGTGATTCAGCCTTTTGGGCATTTAGAGAGTCATCCTAACCTGGAAAATTCTAGGTGTTTTCTTGTGAATGTTTCTGTTCTTGTTTGGTGGGTTATGAATTGGTCTTTAAATTCTGGTACTGCTCCCATATGTCTGTTACACTAAGACATGGAAGTGTGATAATTTTACAGTGATTTCTAGGGGCTAAAGTGATATTGAATTAAGAAGTAGGAAAGTTATTTCTTGAGTCAAAGCAAAGGAAAATATGTTCCTTATATTGACTGTAAAGAGATGGAAAACTTGGCCCTGTCCTCCAGGCAGGAAAATTGTGAACACAAATGAAAAAGAATCTAATAACCATTTGTTACTTACATCTCCTCTGTCAACATGCTACTGGGTTCTTTGGCAATATTCCAACCATATGGAGTCACTTAACATGGTCTGGTTGTTCTGACTGCTAATCTGTAGTTGGTATGTGGACTAAACCAGTGTTTTCAAAACTGGTTTATCATCATAATCACCAGGGGGATTTTTCTTATTTGATTAAATTTAAATTGTTATGATTTTTAGCATATTGATTCCTAAGCCATACCTCCAGGGATTCACATTCAAGAGATGTGGGGCATGTCTTGGAATTCTTTATTTTTAACCAGGTCCTTGGGCAATTCTGATGATTATGTAGGTGTGCTACCTCTTTGTCCAGACTGTTTCTCTTTTTGTCCAGCTTTGCCCGTGAAAGGCTCCTCTGTGGGGAAAAAAAACCTAGGATGACATATGCTTTGCTTAAGAAAAGCAAGGCCTACAGATGCATAAGAGAAGGCTAATTGACATAGCCAGAAAAAATTATTGGTTCAAGGAGAAAGAGTCACAGTGGCAAACCATTAAATAGGAGGCTTTTCTGTTTTTAATTATTCAGTTACAGATTTATATTTAACTAGTTGACAGAGAAACTAGAGGAGGAGACTGAGAATTTTGAAACTCATGCTGGGGGGG
>NW_026000283.1:7622572-7717565 GCF_001458135.2 Marmota marmota marmota
TCCTTCCTTCCTTCCTTCCTTCCTTCCTTCTTTCCTTCCTTCTACTTGATGTTGAACCCAGGTGTACTCTACCTAAGTTGCCAAGGCTGTACTCTACCAAGTGTACTCTACCTAAGTTGCCAAGGCTTGAACTTGCAATCCTCCTACTTCAGCCTCTTGAGTAGCTGGGATTATAGCTATCAGTTCAAAACAAGCTTTATATGATTTATATTTTTTCATAAATTTTAAGGTATAGTTTTATGGCACATAATTTGTGAAAGAAGTGTGGTCTTTCTTGGTGAATATTCCGTGTAAGCTTAAGCAGAGTGTATAGAATTCTTTTATTGGATTGAATCTTCTATAAATATCAATTAGATCATGTTGATTGATAATGCCATGGTGGTCATCTATATCTTTACTGATTTTCTGTCTACTTAATCTATTAATTACTGAGAAAGGAGTATTGAAATTCAAAGTGTAATAATAGATTTGTCTATTTCTTTTTATTTCTATAATTATTGCTGTTGCAGTTTGTATGTGCATTTATAATTGTTATGTCTTCTGGAAGAATTCTTTTATCATTATGCAATGTCCTTCTTTATCCCTCATAATTTCCATTGCTCTGAAATATGATTTTTTTCTGAAATTAATACAATATCTTCAGATTTCTTCTGATTAATGTTAGCATGATAGCTTTCTCTGTCCACAAATGTTTAACAGATATGTGACTTTATACTTAAAGCAATATTCTTATGGATAAGATACCAACAAATATTTGGGTCTTTAAAATCTACTCTTGGAATCTCTTTCTCCTGGTGTATTTAAACCATTCAAAATTAATGGATTATTGTTATAGTTAGGTTAATATATCTTTGTAAAAGTATTGTTAGTTTCATATTTTATTTTTTCCTGTCTTCTCTGGTTTTAATTGAGTGTATTTGGTAATTCTACTTTATTTCCTCTGTTGGCATATAGTTTATACTTCTCTCTAAAAATACTTAATAATATAAATTATTTATTAATGAGTACCATTCAGGACCATGAGGAGATCATTTTCAGATTCTCACCATGAGAAACTAGTAAATTCCCAGAGTGAAAGCCCACATAAGTGTTCAGAGTTCCCCTATAATCTTAGAAGTTTCTCAGTCTCAAAGTAGTCTTTATTCAGCCTTCAGAAATTTGTCTCAGTAATCATTTAAATGTTTGTAACAGTTTAAGGATTTCTGTGGCTTATGTTACAGGTATATGAATTTTAAGGGCTATGTCTCTCTGGACATGGTAGTCTCTCCAGATTTTGGGGTGGTGATTTGCTCTGTGAGTTCAGTTCTCTTATGCATCCAAGAAATGTCATGTTTTTTTTTTAAATTTTTTTAAAAAAATTTTAAACCCCAAACTTTCATTTTTATACCTCAAGTTATAACCTCAATCCACCCACTCAGTCCACTATTTATTATCTTTGAATAACAAGGATAGCTAGTTCTGACCACCATATTTCTGTATATCTACAATCACTTTATTTCTATAAAAAAGAATGAAAGATAGGCTCAGGGTCTGGTAGAACACCAATTGGCTAATTAGCTATAAGTACATCATTTTATTTACATTAGACAGGATCAGGTAAAGAATAAGTAAAATCTAAAACTCATCCTGTTATTGATGAATATATGTTTTTACTGTAATTTAAATAAATACCCACCAAAAGGAGTTTAGAAAGGAATAAAATATGAAACAAATGTGTTTTCTCCAGAAAGATTGTAGAAACATGTGTGAGTGGACAGACAGTGGTTACTGAATGTCAATGGAAGATGAGGCTGAGGGTCTGCCCAGGATAAAGTACGATTTCAGGACAAGATGTTTCCCCCTTTTCTGTGTTGTTAGATTCCTTGTGGGGTCATAAGTCCTTGTGAAAATGTGGTGAAAGAGCAGGAATTTTTTTTCATAAAAATGTACATCCCTGCCACATAGGTGGCAGTAATAATGGCCTTAACCCACTTAGATGCCTAGAGGGCAGCTCCAATCTTTTCTTCTACCTCCTCTACCCAGGTATCTTAGCTCCCCTTCTCAGACAACTTATCTTTAGATCAGAAGTCAGGAAAATTTGACTCACCATTTTAAAAAAAGTTCTATTGTAATACTGCCCTATCTATTGTTTTATACATCGTCTATGGTATTTTTGTTGTGCTATAAGAGTAGAATTGAAGAGACATGGTGAAAAACAAAATTATTTACTATGTGAAAGATAAGTTTGCTAATCCATATTTTTGATTAAAGTGTCCAGCAAAGCAGAGCTGATATAAGAGTTACAGTGTCCAAGGATGCTTACCTTTTGGCAGGGATGAAAATGCGTTTCAATCTGAAGGATTTAAACTTAAGTATGGAATTTTATGTTTCAATGAGAAAATGCCTAAAATCAATCGACAAATGCCTGATTCAGATCATTTACATGTGTGATCAGCCTTTCTAGTAAGCAGAAAAGGCCAATTCCTGTCATTCAAGAATTCCTATTCTACATCAAATTGACTTATACAAAACTTTATCATAAATTCTATCTTTTATTTAATGGTCTAATACCAGCCTTACTTCCCGCCCCCATCAGTGCTCTCAAAAGATATCCCAGTTTTCAGAAAAAAGAGAAGCTCTATCTGCTGCTCTTTTCCTCAAGCCCCTATATGGCAGTTTCCTAACACAAATGCTAGTCTTCTAGTGCTCTTTGCTGAGAGGATCAGAGTAAGCAGTTGTAAACAGCTTTTTCTGCAAACATTAATGTTCAGTGGGCCAGCAGAGGAACAAACATAGAGTTCACGCAATGCCATTTCTTTCCAGTTTAATATTTGCACAAGCTACTCACTGGTTTGAAAGGCTGAAGAAGCCAGTTGTGCTAATATCTACATAAAGGGCTTATCAGGGGAGAGCCTCTAACAGAAGTACTTTGAAGGCAAGGCCTTACTGGCCAGCCAATGGTGCTGAGCATTCAGACATATGTCTCTATTTGTCCTTTCCAAGGCTCCAGGACAGTCTCACTCAGTATTATTTCTTACTTGGGGCTGTAAACACAACTTAAGATTTTTCTTTTGTTGTTTGTGCTACTTTTTTTTCTAGTTTCTATTTACCACTTCTAATCTTCATCTTGCCCTGCCCTATCCTGTGCTTATTCTCTGTTACCTTAGTATATACTATTTGCCTGAACATTTCCCCAGATATGTTTGTCTTGTTTATGTGGAGATAACATGCAGTGGTGGAAGAATGTAGACTTCAGAGAGGATGTGAAGTGTATATTCAGAGAGAACCAAGCTATTTTATAGCATACTAACTGGTGTGAACTTAAGGAAGTCATTTTTCCTTGATGAGTCTCAGTTTCTTCATCTGTAAAATGAGACTAAACTGCTGTATATCTCAAGGGATCAACAAGAGGATTACTTTAGGCAATGTGTATAAAGCACCTAGCATGGTACCTGTTATATTGTAGACACTCAGTAACACCAGTTCTCTTCTTCCCTTTTTCTTCATTCTCCTCTATGGGAACTATTGATTTTTGTGATTTATCTGGCATCTGATTCATCTTGGCCCAAGCCCTTGAGTTTACAGATGCCTTTCTTTCCTGGGTTCACAATCTTGCTCATCCTTCATTCTTAAATCTAACAGAGCAAACCAACTGACCTTTAGTTTGGGTGCTAACCATAATTCCTTGGGATTTGGAAAGCCTGCACTCAATAACACCCCCTTGAGTCATTAAGAAGTATGGCACAATCATTATGTGGTGATTTGCACATAAGTGGTGGTATGTTTTATTTAGTCATGACCAAAAAGAATGTGTAAACAACAGCATCTGCATGAATATGCATGTTGCTTAATGACACTATTATTTAATTTGCTCCTTTGCCAAGACTCACCTCACAGATGGTTCTAGGAAAGCTGTAGGAATTACCCTAAAACCACCAAATACTCATTCTTTTATTTCCAATTCACTTAGCTTTTTAAGATTTGTTAGGCATATATAGGCAACAGAGATACCTTACATTGATCCAATTTTCCCTTTTAAGTAAATAATTGAAGGGATAAATTCTTCCAAACACCATGTCCTAGATATTAGAAATATCCATAATGTAGTCTTGAGTTACACATCTTATGTTAACTCTCCCTATAATTTTTGTCCTTCTCTCTAGTCCCATGCCCTATATATACTATCAACAAGGCTTTAGTTATTACTGTCATTTCTTACCTCCCTTTATTGTGTTAGATGAAATTACTGATCACACTTTTTAGTATCTTATAGTGGTAACATATATTCACTTCCTTGCAATGGTTCTATGATACAGAAAAAAATGCCTCTGTCCTTTGATGTTGGAGTTGGAAATGTAACTTTTTTTGGTCAATGTGTTGTTAACAGTTGTGTTTCTAGGAACAACTTGAAAAATGTGCCTATCTAGTTGAGATTAGCTGATCTTGTGCTTCTTCCATAACTATAAGTTGAATTTTCCCTGAATTACCTCACAGGTCCAAGGAAGAGGAGAGAAACATGGAGCAGATATGGATCTATCCCACAACTTGGATTCAAATTTACCCAACTTAGATTAAACAAACCCAGGTTATCTGAAGACCTATTACAATAAGAAGAAATTATTGTATGACCTGGAGTGTTGGAAAGACTTGCTATGCAACAATAGGTAATTAATACATCCAACAATAATATTCAGGCTTTCTAATCATGGAGCCCGCACTACTGATGCTTTCTCTCCTGTATTTCATGAATTAGTGATTGGTCATTTTCTGTAAATTTGGTACCTACTTTGTGTGGTATTTTTGGGGTACAGACATATTTCTTTCCAAAGATGACTATATTTCATATTTATTTAGTGCTTCATTCTTCTAAAATATGAGCTCTTGCCATCTGCTAGAAATCTTTGATTTAGATAGGGCAGATTCTCCCTTTGCTAGATGAACAAAGTTATTTACTGACAAGATAAATGATTTGCTTATGATCATGGGGGAAATGGGAATGAAGTTATCTGATTTCTATTCTAGCACTGTGAAATCTTACCAAACTCTAGGAAGAGAAATCATATAATTTACTTCTCTTGAGTTTCATAGCTCCTAGCAGTTTATAACACATAATAGGTGCTCAAATCATGAGTGTATTTTGATGTAAGAACCACTTGAAACCAATATTTACATGCTTTGGAGTATTTTCACATAAGATACTTTTCTTCTCATGAAGGTAAATATGGAACTTTTCTTTCTATAGTGACTTAGACCATGTTTATGCACCCAACAAAACACATCAAGGTACGAAGCAATGGATCTGAGAAGGAGACCAGGCATTGGCAAAGTTACCTCAACAGCTTGTTTGCTACTTTGATTAAGAAATACATGAGGATGTGTGGCTTATTATATTTTTGTTATGGTTTGGATGTCAGGTGTCCTCCAAAAGCTCACATGTGAGATAATGCAAGAAGGTTCAAAGGAAAAATGATTGGGTTGTAAGAGTCTTAACCAAATCAGTGAAATAATCTGTGATTGGATTAACTGAGTGGTAACTGGAAGCAGGTGAGATGTGGCTGGAGGAGGTGGGAATTGGAACATTGATTTTAGGTAAATATTTGTTTCTGGAGTGTGGAAACTCTCTCTGATTCCTGATAACCATGTGAGGTGCTTCCTTCTGCCACACTCTTCTACCATGATGTTTGGCCTCACCTTGAGATCCAAGGAATAGAGCTGGCCTTCTTTGGACTAAGACCTCTGAAACCATGAGGTCTCAAATAAACTTTTCTTCCTCTACAGTTGTTCTATTTGGGTCCTTTACTCACAGCAGTGAAAAAGCTGACTAAAACAATTTTCCACATGGCTGCAATATCTCCCATCACACATGCTCTTTTACAATATAGTCTTGCTACTACCATTTTAACAGGTGAAGTCTAATTCCCTTTACCTTGAATCTAGGCAGGCACATGACTGTTTCAAACATTAGAGAACATTGGGAGTGACATACCATGACTTACAAGGATATAGGTCCTAAGAGACAACACATTTTCTGTCTTATCCATTGGGATATTTGTTTTGGGAAGGTTTTTTTTTTTTTTTTTGTGTGTGTGTGTGTGAGTGTATGTTGGCGGGGGGGCGGGTAGTACTAGGGATTGAACCCAGGGTATGGGGAATTCAAATGATGATCACATTTGCCAAGCCAGTTGTTGAGAAAAGAATCATTCTAGTATGTTAATCTTCTTGTCTCCTGTCCCCCTCTCTTTTCACATCTTCACTCCATATCATTATGGTTCTATGGGGAATAAAACAGCTATTCCTGAATGGGAAGCCATTTAAAACCAAATCAACATAAATTTAGCAGGGTTGTCTACTGTTTCGGGAACTTGAGATGATAATTGGTGACTTTCTCTGTTAGGTATCTCCTAAGAAAGGTCTGTCCCAAGTCTGAGTATATGTGATAACTTCATTTTCTAACTGCTCTGAGGATAGCTCTGTAAGTCTCCACTACATCCTTCCTTTTATAGACTTTGAACAAAGAGAAGAAACTTATAGCAAAAGTCAAACTGGACTCTAAGCCCAAGTAACCATTAAGGGGAAATTTAAGTCTTGAAAAGTGCTCTGAAAGTGAACATTTTGAGGACTTCATTGTGTACCACAATTTAAGACCTGTGGAAGAAGGCCCAAGCCTAATTTTTTTTCCTTTCTTCGAGCTAGAGATGTGAAGTGAACAATGAACTCTATAACTAGAACAAATTATGTGATTTTCTTTTAAGCCTCAGTTATCTAAAAATTTCGAATATTACACATAGTTTTTTTTTTTTTTAAAGCAAAATACTTCTGAGGATACACTTTATAAACCAGTGTTTTCTTAAGTACCAGTTTGGTTGTATTCTTTTGTTCTTCCAATTAAACATGGACTATATAGGTTTCTAATTTCTTCTATTTCAAAGTGTGAGATCATAATCAACATCATCATCATCATCGTCACCAACACCACTATTTATTTATTTATACATACATACCAGGGATTGTAGTCAGGGGTGCTTTACCACTGAGCCACATCCCCAGCCCTTTAATTTTCTTTTTATTCTGAGACATGGTCTCACTGAGTTGCTTAGGGCCTCATTAAGTTGCTGCAGCTGGCTTTGAACTTGTAATACTCCCACTTTAGCCTTCCAAAATGCTGGGATGACAGGTGTACGCCAACATGCCTGGCTCCACCACCACCATTTAACAGAAGTAGAAAGTTAACTGATGTTTATTGAAAGCCTATGAAATGCCAAGAGTTGAGTTAGATACTTTATATGCATTATCTCTAATTCTATATTCATGATGTATAATAATTTTGAAGATAAACCTCTGACATGGAAACTATTCTCATTTAATTGATAAAATAAAAGCTCAGAGAAATTAACTATTTTGCTGCAGATCACCTATTCATTAAGCAGTAGAACTGGAGATATTTAAAAATAGTTTTATGGCTGGGTGCAGTGGTGCATGCCTGTAATCCCAGCAGTTTAGGAAGTTATGGCAGGGAGAATATGGCTAGATCACAAGTTTCAATGCCAGCCTTGCCAATTTAGTGAAACCTTGTTTCAAACTAAAAAACAAAAGGGCTGGGGATGTAGCCCAGTGGTAAAGCGGCCCTGGACTCAGTTCTCAGTTCTGCAACAAATCAAATAAAAGGTTTATGGAAGTATAATTTACATACAAAAATGAATCCACTTTAAGAATACAATTCAATAATTTTTCGTAAATATACAAATTTATGTATACACCACAATCCAAGGTCAGAACATTTTATCATCCTACAAAGAGTTCTTATACTCATTTGCTGTAAATAATGAAGATTATTTGATGAAATAATAAAGATTAGATCAGATATAAATAAAATAGATACTTATAAAACAGTATAAAAATCAATAAACCAGCCAGGCACAGTAGCACATACCTGTAATCCCAGCAACTTGGAAAGCTGAGGCAATAGGATCATAAGTTTGAGGTTAGCCTCAGCAAGTTAGTGAGACCCTGAGGAACTTAGCAAGACTCTGTCTCAAAAAAAAAAAAAAAAAAAAAAAAAAGCACTGGGGATCTGGAGATGTAACTCAGCACTCAGTGGTAAAGTGCTCCTGGGTTCAATCCCCAGTACAAAAATGAAAAGAATCAACAAACCCAACCTAAAATTTTATGCTTTAGAAAGATAAAAATAATTTTAAAAACTTTAAGAATAAAGAAAGACAGAATTCTCAAATTACTAAAATCAGGAAATGAAATGAAGTCATTATTAGTGATCTGACAGAAATAAATTGACCATAAGAAAATACTGAGGGGGCTATGGCTCAGTGGTAGGACGCTCTCCTAGTGTGTGTGAGACCCTAGGTTTGATCTACAGCACCACATAAAAATAAATAAATAAAATAAAGACATTAAAAATAGTCTTTAAAAAAATACTGTGAATAACTGGATGCCAACAAATTAAATGACATAGATGAAATGGGAAAATTTGAATAATACACAAATTACCAAAAATGATATAACAATGGGAAATCTGAATAGAACTACTAAAATAAGAGATTTGAATTAATAATCAAAAACCTTCTCATAACAACAATAAAAATGCCAGAATTAGATGGCTTCACTGCTCAATTCTATCATATCTCTAAAGGTAATTAACACCAATCATTCATAGAATATTCCAAAATTCAGAAGAGGAGAGAACACTTCCTTATTCTGTGAAGCCAGTATTATCTTGATATAAAATCTAGGCAGATACATCAAAAGAAAAGAAAAACAAAGACTGATATGTTTTTTTTTCATTTTATTCCTTTATTTTTATTTTCACTTTTTAAAAATCAAAATAGGAACACTTGAGATCTACCCTCTTAAAATTTTAAGTGTATAATGCTGTATAGTCAACTATAGGCATGATACTATACATCACGGCAGGGACATCAGCAAGATGGTGAAAATAAAACTCTCTAGAATATAACCCCCATCCCTGTAGAAACCTCCATAAAATAAAGAACTATCCATGAAATTAAATGAAATAAAAGTACCTTGACAAGAGCTAAGGAATCATGGTGAGGGACCATAATAGCTGGGTAAAGAATATGAAATAAGAAAAGGAAAATTCAAGAGGATAGGAAGGCCAGGAAGGACATTACCCTTGCCACTTGTCCCCAACCACGGGCAGTACAATGTGGAGGCAGACAGATATCCTTCACATTGGGGAAGGAGAGGGGAGTAAATTTAGGACTTCGCTTTAGAACCCAATATAAGACTTGCCCCTCTAAAACCCATAGCCGAGCAGGCCAGTATCTGCAGACTGAGCCACCAGGTATATCCTGGCCCCAGGCCAGATCCTACAGCTCCAGGACTGTGCAGTGACCTTGGTCTATACCTACCCCCACCAGGACATTCCTAGTGGTTGCAGGCTGACTCAGACCTCATATTTGCTACATCATTAGGCTAATCACCCCAATGCTAGTCATCAGGCCAGTACCCTGGTGCCCATCCTCCAGTCTGGCCCCTATAGATGAAAGGATTGAGTCCCACCCTATTCCAGGGTAATACCCCTACAACCTGTGAGTACAAGCTTTAGGCCTATCCAGGACAGTTTCCAAGATTCTACCCTCCAGGATGACCCCTGTAATTCTATGCATCAATAGACCACGTTTTCAGATATGTCTCAGTAGACCCCATCACTGGTCTGGCCCTCATGAACCCAGGCAGGACCTCCCCTGTGTACCCAGCATCCATCCCAGCCCTTTGGACCTAGCCTCTAGGTTACCCCCTTACACACTAATTTCTAGACTGATACTGGTGGATACAGTTTCTAGGTCTGTCCACATGGACCCAGGCTGACCCCAGTAGCTCTTGCCAATAGGACAGTACTTAAAATTCTAGGCTCCAGACAAGCTCCCACAGACCCAGGCTTTACCCTGGCCTCAGTAACAGGTCAGTCTTTGGCCCCCTAGGTACTAGTAAACCCAGAGTCCAGGCCTGCTGCAGCACATACAAGGCCTCAAATTACCCTGTTAGATTCCCAGTGTCATTCTCAACCCCACAAACTGAGGCTCTAAGATTACTCCTACAGATTCAGGTTCCAAGCCAATGTCAGTGAATCTAGGACTCCAAACTGCCCTTGCAGACTCAGGCTCTAGGCTTGGCCCAGTTCTGCTCGAGCCCTCACAAACTCAAACTCAAATTCCATCTCATTACCAGTTTAACCTCTGTGTACCCACTCATCTATACTCTGGTCCCCATAGATACAGTCTCCAGGCCCATCTTTTCAGGTCTAATCATTAGGTATACCTCAGTGGATTCAGGCTTCAGCCACAATATCTCAGGTACAGGCACCAGGCCCACCTACCTTATAACCCAGACACTAGGACAGACAATCCAAAGACTCCAGCATTAAACCTGCCCCTGGACCACACCAGATGACCTGTTCAGAATTTCTGGGCAGGCTGACTGGCGAAAGACAAAGTTAAGTCTAAAAAGACTGAAAAAAGCCCCTACCTCTTCCAAAGTATAAAAATTAACATAAGACAATAAGAAATGTAAAAAAAGGGTCATAATGTGACCAAAGAATACTATAATCTCTGAGTAGCTGAAATGTTGTATAATTAATTTCTAGAACTTATTTATCTTGCTTAACTGAAACTTAATGCCCATTGAAAAGAAACTCCCCATTTCCCCTTATGTTTAGGCCCTATTAACTTTCATTTTACTCTCTGTTTCTAGAGTTTGATTATTTGGAGCTACCTCATATAAATGAGATCATGCAGTATTTGTTTGCTGACTGGTTTATTTCAATTAGCATAATGTCCTCCAGGTTCATTCAGGTTGTTGCATATGAAAGGATTCCTTCTATAAAGATTAAACTTTATTCTATTATATACATATACTACATGTTCTTTTTCTACTAATTCACTGATGGACATTTAGGTTGTTTTAACATCATGGCTATTGTAACTAATGTTGCAATGAACATGGGATTGCAAATATCTCTCCAAGATGCTGATTTTAATTCGTTTGGATAAATACTCAGAAGTGTGATTTCTGGATCATATGGTAGTTCTATTTTTAATTTCTTGAGGAACCATCATACTCTCTTCTTTAATGTTTGTACTGATTTATATTACCTCCCACAGTGTATAAGTGTTCTCTTTTCTCCCTATTCTTGCAAACACTTGTTATTTCTTATCATCATGGTATTGGCCATCCTAACATGTATGATATAATAAATATCTCATTGTCATTTTGATCAGTTTTCTCTGGTTATTGGTAATGTTAGGCAGCTTCTCATATATCTGACCATGTCTATGTCTGTTTTGGAAAATTTGTCTAATCAAGTCCTTTTCCATTTTTCAATAGGCTTATTCATTTTTTGGTGACTGAATTATTATAGTTCTTTATATATTTTAGAAATGAACCCCTTATGAGATATATAGTTTGCAAATATTTTATACCACTCTGTAAGTTGTTTTTTCACTGTGTTGATTGTTTCTTTTGCTGTGCAGATTTCTAATTAAGTATAATCCTGTTTATCTATTTTTGCTTTTATTTTCTGTGCTTTTGGTCTTTTATCTATGAAATAATTGCCAAATCCAATGTCAAGAAGATTTCTTCCTATGTTCTTTTCTAGAAGTTTTATACTTTCAGTTCCTACATTTAAGCCTCACATGCATTTTGAGTTGACTGTGTATACTGTGAAATGAACCCAATTCCATTCTTTGTTTCCCCAACACCATTTCTTGAACAGATGCTTCTTCCTCCACTATGTATTTTTAGTACTCTAATCAATGATTGCTTGACCATATATGCATAGATTTGTTTCTGAGCTCCTTTATGATGTATTGTTCCACATATCTGTCTTTATGCCAGTACCATGCTGCTTTAATTACTATAGCTTTGTAATATATTTTGAAACTAGGAAGTGACTTGGCTCCAACTTTGTTTAATTTCCTCATGATTACTTTGGATATTCATGTTCTTTTGTTGTTACATAAGAAAATTTAGAATTGTTCCTTCTATACCCATAAAAATGTCAATGGGATTTTGACAAAAATTATACTGTATCATTATGGATAGTTTAATAATAAATCTTTCAATCCATGAACATGTGATATACTTGTGTCCTTAATTTTTTTCATCAATGTTTCATAGTTTTCAGTTTACAAGGCTTTCACTTTCTTGGTTGTCTTGTCTAAATATAGTGTCTTTTTTATGCTATCATGTGATCATATTTTTAATTTCTCTTATGTACATAAAAGTCCCTGAGTTTTGTATGCTACAACTTTGCTGAATTTGCTTATTAGTTCTAACAGTTTTTTTTTTCGGTATGTGTGTGTAGTCTTCCCGATTTTTTGTACATAAAGTCATCTCATCCACAGAGATAATTTTACTTCTGCCTCTTGGATTTGGATACTTTTATTTATTTATCTTACCTAATTATTCTGGTTAGGAATTCCAGTACTATGTTGAATAGAACTGGTAGAAAGTGGGAATCCTAACTCGGTTCTGAACTTCAAGGAAAGCTTTCAGTTTTTCACCATTGAGTGTAATGTTAGCTATGCACTTTTCATATATGCAGAGGTAATTTCTTTCTTCTAATTTATTGAGAGTTTTTATCATGAAAGGTTGTGGAATTTGACAAATGCTCTATCTGCAATATGCGATTTTTATTCTTTATTCTGTGAGTGTGGTGTATTATATTAATTCATTTTCATATGTTGAACTATCCTTGCATTGGACTAATGGATAAATCCCTCTTAGTCATGGTCTATGACTTTTAAAGTATTGTTGGGATTAGTTTGCTAGTATTGAGAATTTTTGCATCTACGTTCATTAAATATAATAACCTGTAATTTTTCTTTTCTTCTAGTATCTTGTTTAGTATTAGGGTAATGCTGGCCTCATAAATGAACTTAAAAGTATTTATTAATCTTCAAATTTTTGGAGATTAAGAAGGATTGTCATTATTTTTTTTAAATGTTTGGTAGAACTGCCAGTGAAGCTCTCTGGTCCTAAGCTCTGTTGTTATTATTTTTGAGTGATTTTTAATTCAAGGTCCTTACTAGCTACAAATATGTTCAGATTTTCTATTTCTATGTCTTGATAGTTTATATGTTTCTAGCACTTTATCCATTTCTTTTAGGTCATTTGGTTTGTTGGCTAATACTTGTTCATAGTTATCTCTTATGGTCCATTTTACTTCTGTGGAATCAATTATAATTTTTCCTCTTTCAGTTCTGATTTTATTTATTTGAGTATTTTTTTGTTAGTCCAACTAAAAGTTTGTCAATGTTATTTATCTCTTCAAAATACCACACTTAGTTGGGTTTCTTTTAGTCTATTGCTTTTCAATTCTCTAATTCATTAGTTTCTACTCTAGCTTCATTATTTTCTTCTTTCTAAATTTGGGCTTTTTTGTCTTCTTTTTCTAGCTGTGTGAGATTTAAAGTTAGATCTTTCTTTTGTCTTCATGTATGTGTTTATTGATCTGAATTCCCATCTTATTACTGCTTTTAGTATATCCAGGTATGAGAGACCCTCAACAGGTTTACATATTTCTCTCAGAGGCCCAGGTATTGTGTGTCCATGGGGGGAAAGAGATACCAGGGCTTTTGATTCTACTGTCTTTCTAACCTTACTTCTCAGAATAATATGTCTTGTAAATATGGATGTAAATATTTTTTCAATAAAATCATAGTGAAGCAAGTCCAGCAGCATTATAAAATAATGATATCCTATGACAATATGGGCTTTATCTGAAAAGTGCAAGGTTGGTTCAACATAAGAATTTCAATCAATGTAATACACTGTGCTGTGTTGAATACAGTTCATTCACTTTGAAATTTATTTAAATTTAATACCCATTATGTGATCTTAAGAGGTAGGATCTCATGGGACTCTTATGGGTTGAGTAGAAATAATCCATTCATAAATTTAACAGATTAATGGATTAATAGGTTCTCTGGAGTGTGGGTCTGTTAGAAAAACTGTTTTAGATTTCCCATATGTTCCTTGTCTTTTGCCATGTGGTACTCTGTGCTATATCATGACTCTGCCAGAAAGAAGACTGTTATCAAATGTGGCTCTTTGACCTTAGACTAGAACGGGAAGCTACAATAAACCTCTTTTATTTATAATTTACTAAGTCTGTGACATTATATTATTAGCAAGAGAAAACAGATTAAGATACAACATATTAATATAATGAAAGAAAAATGCTATGTGATTATCTCATTAGATGTGGTAAGGTCATTGGATAAAACCCAACACCCTTTCATGATAAGACACTCAACATCTAGGAATAGAAGGGACCATCCTCAAAATGATAAAAGGCATCCATGAAAAACCCACAGTTGACATCATATTGAAAACCTTCTCCTTACTATCAGGAACAATAAAATGAGATCTGCTCATAACTTCCATTCAACATTGCACCAGGAATTATATCCCAGACAATTAGGAAAGAAAAAAAAAGATTGTATACTTTATTAATCAAGAAATAAAATTATGTCTATTTGCAGTTTTATGAACTTATATAAAAAAAACCCTAAGAAAAGAACAAAACAAAACCTTTTAGATAAATAAATGAGTTTGGCATAGTTGAAACAATATCAATTTACAAAAGTCAGCTATATTTCTATACAGAGGAAACAATCCACAAATGAAATTATGAAACCAATAACATCTAGAAAAGAAAACACCCAAGAATAAAGTTAACCAAGAACAGGTAAAACATGAATACATAAAACTACAAACATTGTTGAAAGTAACTAAAGAAGACCTAAATAAATGGAAAAATTGGATTGGAAGATGTTACTACTCCAAATTTTCTCCAGATTCAATGTTATACGTGTCAAATTTTCTGCTGCCTTTTTATTTTTGCAGAAATAGAGAAGATAATCTTAAAATTCATATGGAATTTCAAGGGACACAAAATAATAAAAATAATCTTGAGAAAGACTAACAAAGTAGAAAGATTAACACTTTTCAATTTCAATAAAATAAAAACAAAGCTACAATAACCAAATAGTATAGTTTTGGCATGAGGTGTAGACATAGAGATTAATGGATTAAAATTGAGAGTCCAGAAATAAACCCATAAACTGATGGTCAATTGATCTTTGACAAGTGTTCCAAAAACCATTCAGTAGGGGAAAGAATAGTCTTTTCATTAAATGGTCCTCAGACAACCAGATAACCATATGCAAAAATTAACTGTATCAAAGACCTAAAGGTGAGAGGTAAAATTATAAAACTCTTAGAAAGAAGTTAAGTGTAAGGCTCCATGATCTTTCATTAAATCCACATTTTCCTAAATATAACACAAAAGCACAAGCAACAAAAAAATTCAGATAAATTGGACATAGCCAGAATTTAAAATTTTTGTGCATCAAATGACATTATAAACACAGTGAAAAGACAAGCAACAGAATGGGAGAAAATGTTTAATCGTGCATCTGATATGGGTCTAGTATCTAGAATATATAAAGGATTTTTACAACTATATGACAAAAAGACAAATGACCCAATTAAAAATGAAGATAGAACTTAAAAAGACGCATGTATCAAGATCATATATATATATGACCAACAAGCCCATGGAAAGATGCTAAATACATTAGTTTTTAGCAAAATGCAAATCAAAACCAACTTCACACCCATTAGGATGTCTAGCATTTTTTTAAATGGAAAATAAAATGCATGGATGAGGATGTAAAGATCAGAACTCTGATATATTGCTAATGCAAGTGTAAAATAATGAGGCTATTGTAGAAAACAGTTTGGTAATTCCTCAAAAAGTAAAACAGAATTAGCATATGAACCAGCAATTCTACTCCTAGGCATATACCTAAGAGAATGAAAAACATATTTTCATACCTAGAGAATTGAAAATGTATGTTCAAATAAAAACTTGTACACAAATATTAATAGTCCAAAGTGAAAATGATCCCATTATTCATCAATTTATGGATAGATAACATAATGTGGTGAATCCATTTAATTCAATATTATTCAGCTATTAAAGAATTACTGGTATATTGTATAACATGGATATATTGAAAACATGCTAAGTGAAATATTCTAGACACAAAAGATCACATATTATATGTACCTGAATTGGATTTTAAATATCTCCCCCCCCCACCAAGGCTCATGTGTTAAAGGTTTGATCTCCAGAGTATGAGTATTAGGAAGTGGTGGAAACTTTAAGAGGTAGAACTGGATGTATGAACTGAAAGGAGATAGTGGAACTCCAACCAACCACTTCTTTTCTTTTTCTTCCCAGGTATGAGGCAAATGATTTTCTTCTGTTGCATTCCTCTACCAGAATATGCTACCTCATCAAATGCCCAACAGCATTAGGACCAATTATGGACTGAGACTTCCTGAAATGTGAGCCAAAGTTAACCTTCTGTCTGTAACTTAATTACCTCAAGTATTTTTCATAGTGACAGGAAGCTGACTAACATTATGATTCAATATAAAGAACAGATAAATTCAGAGAAACAGAAAGATTAGCACTTTTCAGGGTTTGGGAGAGTAGGCAATTGGTAGTGAGTGCATTACAAGCATGGGGTTTCTTTCTGGATAAATGTAGCCTGGAGTTAGGTATTAATGATGCCTGCACAATATTTTGAACATACTAAAAACTATTGAATTGTGTATTTTAAGATGGTTAAATTGATGACTTTTAGATTACATGAATTTTATCTTAATGCAAAATATTTTTAAAACTCTTCAGTTCTGAAGGTTTTTCAACTCATTACCCTGGAAACAGATTGAGCCTGGAGCAGAACCATATTCCCTGAGCAGAGAGTAAAGATCAAATATATGATAGCCCTGTCAAATACAATGGGGGTTACAAGCAAGGATTCTTTAGGATACTCAAATTTCAAATGCTTATGTGCCCTAAAGAAAGTGTAATGTAGAAGCAGTTGTAGTGACCCTATTGTGACAATCTTTGATTAACATGTTATGAAACCTGTGAACCTATGAACTCCATAGGTTGCCTAGTAGTTTTAATCTGGTATTATATGCATCTGACTGAATAAATACCACAGTACTTGACCACTCAGGAATGACTCTATACCTGACTGTTTTTTTGAGTTAAGATATTTGTCAGGGCAGTTAAATTTATTCAGTCTACCAAATAGTTATATTGTACCTAATGCTATTTATTGAGCACTCATTGCATGTCTATCAATGTTCATAAATATCATATTTATATATAATAATTAGGAGGAATAATGACTGGGGATAAAAAAGTTAAACATGACTTTGAGGTGTTATCCCTGACCAATTGATTCAATCACTCACATTTCAGACAATTATTTAGGCTTTGTGAAATAGGGACCTTAATAATACCCGCTCCTTCACTCTTAACTTCTAAATAATGAAAATTTATTTGGCAAATTATCTTATAAACTCTAAAATCAAACAATTTTTCCTTAAACAATATTATCCTTTATTATTTTCATAATTTCAGTGTGTAGTAAATTATTAATGTTGGAATCTCATAATATTGTTAGAATGGGGCTAGTTACTTATAGTATGTGCTATTGCTTGTTAACTGTGAACACTTGTTGATCATGAATTCAATAAGATGAATCCATACCTTCTGCTTAAAAAGTTTGTGGAGGGGACTTACTATAAATGTGGCTGTTGACGGGATGACTGGATCTTAAGGTTTTACAATTAAAAATGTGTACATATTCTATGTAATATCCAACAATTAAATGTCTGCCAAATGTCATTAATCAGAATTTACAAAGGCACTGGTGGTAAATATCCAGGATAGAAAGAATATATGAGTGTATGTCTACATGATGTGCCTGCAACTTAATGAAATAATTATTTTAAAAATTCTAAATTGCATCTATGTTACCATTTATCCTGCAATAAAGCAATGTATTTTCTGTGCGCCAATTAGAATTAGATTATTTGGCTGACGTATAAGTGTTCATTGTAACTTTTAAAACATGTGAACCTTAGTCCATCTCACCTCTTCCAAGATACATATTGGAATATAGTTTTCATATCCACTACTCCATTAATAGAGTGGTATATTGCTTGAACTTGGTATTGTTTAAAAATGACTTTTCTGGCTGTTTCAGGAGTATTAATTTTCTCTCCCATTATCTTGCAAATTCTTCATGTCATTGACTTCATTTTATTATTACAGAATGTTTAATGATAGTTCTCTACACATAGCTGGTTTCCAGCAAATACTCCTGGAATATCAGATTGCATTTCCAAGTTTTAAAACTTATTTAATCTTTATTAGTGAGCATGGTGTTTTGATATTTTGAGAATCATAATTATAGAAATCCAGTGGCTTCTGGAAAATGTAGGAATTATTATTGTGAAAGAATTAATTTTTTATTGTTTCTAAAATTGTTGGATAAGTACTGAAAGTACAGCCTCTTTGTCCCCAAAATGGTCAAGCTGCCCACCTCCACTACTCACAAGACTGTTCCCCACACCTTTAATTCTTTTTGTAGTATTTTTTAAACTTATATAAAAGCAATGTCTCTCAGAAAAGAAAGTTAATTAAGTATAAACATTAAATCTGGCTTCATTTATCTCGAGACAGCTATAGAGTGAGTTAGATCCACCTTATCTGTAGAGAGAGGGGGTTCCACTTCTGCCATGACAGTGAGGAGCTCAATGGATGGGCTCTTCAGATAAACTGGTGTAAATAGTTTTTTTTTTTAATTTAATGTATCTGGAAATTGTCCTAAAGGCATACATCAAGTGAAGAAATGTTTATTTAATAAAGTCTACCAAAACTCAGTAAAAACAATGAGAGCCTGTGGTATTTGAATCAAGAATAATTTATTCACTTGATTTGCTATCCCAGGTCAGTGAAGTAGAGATTGCCCTAAATCAGTATAGTCAAGAACATAAAGCTTCAGATTCTAGTTCCCAGTTGAAAGGCTATCCTCTTGTGAGGCACAGGAGATAATATATCTCATCTTGCCCTCAGTTTCCTACTGCTGAGTCTATGTTCTAAGTGAGTGCATCTGAAAGGTGAGGCTACCACTTTTCAGTTCTCATTCATGGGAGAGAGGTTCTATCTTAGTGAAGTAAAAATGGTAGGGCTCTAATTGCCTTTGTATCAGCTCAAAATGTGGTAACTGAGGCAAGTTAAAAAATTCTGTGGGAATTGTTCATGCCCCTCCACCAAGCACAAATCTCCTTATGTATGTGTAGGGGGTAACTCAGAGAGAAGCATGCAATTTTCCTTACTCTGAGGGAAACATCAGAGGCTTACTATAGCCTAGAGAGTTATAAGCTTCAATAAAATAATAGTTATTTAATAGAAAATAAAAGTAACACACCCTGTGTGGAGTGCTTCCCCGAATTTTATACATTATCTAAAATGTTCACTTTCTAACAAAAAAACGATGATATATTCAGCAAAACAGGGGAGTGCATCAGGCAAAAAACAGGTAGAAGAAAATATCTGTGAGTAAACAGATACCAGATTTAATAGACAATGATTTCAAAGGATTCATAATAAATATGTCCATAATATAAACCATGATCAAACAACTAATGAAAGATAATCACAATGTCAAATAAAATAGAAAATATAAATATAGAGATAGAAATTATAGAAATAAAGAAATGGAAAATTTTGAGTTGAAAAGTGCAATAAATGAAATCAGTTTAACAAATTAGCTCATCTTCTAGTATTTGATCCTCAGCATATTTAAACTGGCAGAATCAATAGATGTTATATAATCTGAGGAAAAGAAATAAAAAAATAAATAAGAACCTTAGAGAAATATGAGGCACTATTATATGCAGTCCTATAAACACAGTGGTAGTACCAGAAGGACAGAAAATACAGAAAGGAACATAAAAATATTTTCTGAAGAAATAGTTTCTGAAAACGCCCCAAATTTATTTAATATTATTGAAAAGCATCCATTTATATATCCAGGAAACTCAGTAACTTACCAATAGGGTAAATGCAAAGTGATCCATAGACACATCATAATAATAATTCTGCAAGTAGAAGGCAAGGATAAAATTTTTCAAGAAAAAAAATGACTTATGTACAAACAAGCCCCAGTAAGTTTAACTTAGGTACACTCACACATTGCTGGTGGGATTGCAAATTGGTGCAGCCAATATGGAAAACAGTATGGAGATTACTTGGAAATCTGGGAATGGAAACACCATTTGACCCAGCTATCCCTCTCCTTGGTTTATACACACTAAGTTTAACAGTTGGCTTCTTAAAAGAAATAACAAATGACACAGAGACTAACCCACAAAATTACAATTATCTTATATTAGACAAAAGTGCCAAGAACATGCATTGAAGAAAAGATATCCTCCTCAACAAGTGGTGCTGGGAAAACTGGAAATCCATATGCAACAAAATGAAATTAAACCCCTATCTCTCACTATGCATAAAACTCAACTCAAAGTGGATCAACGACCTAGGAATTAAAGTAGAGAATCTGCATCTAATAGAAGAAAAAGTAGGCCCTAATCTTCATCATGTGGGATTAGGCCCCAACTTCCTTAATAAGAATTCTATAGTGCAAAAATTAAAACCAAGAATCAATAAATGGGATGAATTCAAACTAAAAAGTTTCTTCTCAGCAAAAGAAACAATCTGTGAGGTGAACAGAGAGCCTACATCTTGGGAGCAGATTTTTAACCTTCACACCTCAGATAGAGCACTAATCTCTAGGGTATATAGATAACTCAAAAAGCTAAGCACCAAAAAAAAAAAAAATCAATATGGGCCAAGGACCTTAAGAGACACTTCTCAGAAGAGGATATACAATCAATTAACAAATACATGAAAAAATATTCATCATCTCTAACAATTAGAGAAATGCAAATCAAAACTATTCTGAGATATCATCATACCCTAGTCAGAATGGCAGCTATTATGAAGACAAACAACAATAAGTGTTGGTGAGAGTGTGGGGAAACAGGTACACTCTTACATTGCTGGTGGGATTGCAAATTGGTTCAGCCAATATGGAAAATAGTATGGAGATTCTTTGGAAATATGGGAATGGAACCAACATTTGACCCAGCTATCCCCTCTCCTGGGTCTATACCCAAAGGACTTAAAAACATCATACTACAGGGACACAGCCACATCAGTGTTTATAGCAGCACAATTCACAATAGCTAAACTCTGGAACCAACCTAGATGCCCTTTAGTAGATGAATGGATATAAAAATGTGGCATATATACACAATGGAATATTACTCAGCAATAAAAAAGTAAAATCATGGCATTTTCAGGTAAATGGATGGAGTTGGAGATGATAATGCTAAGTGAAGGTAGCCAATCCCCAAAAACCAAATGCCAAATGTTTTCTCTAAAATAAGGTGACTGAGTCGTAGTCGGGTAGGGAGGGAGAACATGGGAGGAATAGACAAACTCTAGATAGGGCAAAGGGGTGGGAGGGAAAGGGAGGGGGCAGGAGGTTAGCAAGGATGGTGGAATGTGATGAACATCATTATACAAAGTACATGTTTGAAAACATGATTTGGTGTCCACCTACACTATATACAACCAGATATATGAAAAATTGTGCTGTATACATGTAATAAGAATTGTAATGCATTCCGCTACCATTTATTTTTTAAAAAAATCAATAAAAAAGAAACAACAGAGGTTTGAAGGCATTGACATAACAAATTCAAAATGCACCAAGAGAAAGCAATCAATCAAGAATCCTATATCCAATAAACTACTTTTTCAAAAATAAATAGGAAATAAAGATATTCCCAGATAAACAAAAAGGAGATAATTTGTTTCTAGCATAGAGGCCTTACTAGAAATACCAAAGGAATTTTTCCAGGATAAAAGCAAATGACTATAGACAGTAATTTGAATTCACAGAAGAAATAAAGAATATGAGTAGGTAATTATGTATGTAGAAAAGATTGTATAAATGACTTCTTTTTTCTCAAGTTATTTAAAAAGCAACTGCATAAAATACATATATATAAAATGTAATGTTGGACTTATATAGAAATGTAACATATTTGCCAATAGCATCACAAAGGAGGTAGTGGAAAGAAAGGTACATTGGGCAAAAAAATTAAGTAGAAACTCAAATCCATGGGAACAAATGAAATTAACAATAAATGGCAAATAAGAAGGATAATATAACAAAAGTTATATACATGTACTTGCACTTATTTCTTGTCTCAGATATTTTTAAAACATAAAATTATGTATAGTAATCATTATAATAATTCTTATTGGGTTTTAATACTTATAGACACAGTATATATAATAACACAAAAGAGAAAGTAGAACAATATAGAAGTGCATTTCTTTGCCACTATAATTAAGTTAGTATACCTGAAACTGAATCTGAGAAGTGGAATTGTATATATAAAGACATAAAGCAACCACTAAGGAAATAACTCAAAAGTATAGTGAAACAGTCATTAGACAAATTAAAATGCTACATAGGAAATATTAATTTAATGAAGAAGAAAGCAATAAATGAGGAACAGAGAAGATGTGAAATGTATAGAAAACAACAAAAGAAAATGGCAGATATAAATTAAACTATCTGAATAAACTCATTAATTATGATTAGATTAAATAATCAGATAGAAATTGTCAGACTGTCTTAATATATTTCCAACTGTATAGTCCACAGGAAAAACTCTTTAGATTCAAAGATATGAATGGATTGAAATTTAAAGGAAATAAAATGATATATCATACAGATAATAGCAAAAAGAAAGCTGGAGTGGCTATATCAATATTGG
This sequence comes from Marmota marmota marmota, assembly GCF_001458135.2. Taxonomy (NCBI): domain Eukaryota; kingdom Metazoa; phylum Chordata; class Mammalia; order Rodentia; family Sciuridae; genus Marmota; species Marmota marmota. Next base: position 7,645,322 of record NW_026000283.1, read on the forward strand.
CAAACATTAAAAATGTAACTATAGATAAAGAGAGATACTTTGTAATGCTGAAATTATCAATTCATAAAAATATCCAACAATCATTAGTCTATATGAACCTAATAACAGATTGCTAAAATTCATGAAACAAAAACTGATGGAATTAAAGGGAAAAATGGACTGTTCAACAATAATAGTTAGACACATAAGTACTCTTACTTTTAATAATAGACAAAATAAGTAAGAAGATCAACAAGAAAATAGAAGAACTGAACACTGTAAGTCAGCTACTAATAGATCACCCAGCAGAAAACAAATTATTTTCAAGTATACATGGAACATATCCCAGGATAGACCAAAAGTTGAGCAATAATAGAGAGCTCTGCAAATTTGAAAAGGTAAAAATTATGACAAACAATTTTTCTAACCAAAATGGAATGAAATTACAAAGAAATAACAAAAAAATTAGAAAAACCCACACATATGTAGATGTGAAGAACATACTATTAAATTAGCAATGGCTGAAAGAAGAAATAAAAAAGTAGCTTTTGAAAGTACTTTTAAAATTAATTAATTAATTCTAACTTGTTGTATAGACAGCAGAATGCATTTAAATTCATAGTACACATACAGGGCACAATTATCCATGTCTGGTTGTCCATAAAGTACAGAAGAGGGGACTAGCCCTGCCTCAGAAACTGGGTCTCCCCTCCTGGCTTCCTGAGAGCCTGTAGGCCTCACTGGCCTGGCCTACTGCTTGGTGGCCTTCAGGACTGAGCTCAGGTGCAGCAGCTTCCAAAGCTGCTCTGGAGCTCCCCCCACAGCCCCTCCTGCTTTACCCCCCACGAAGGTAGGGTATGCCTAATGGCTACTCAACTTCCCTCTCCCACCTCCTCTTCCCCCAGCCCAATCCCTCCCGCTCAGCAGGTGTGCAGCAGGTATTTGTGGAATGGTTTTTGAGGGAGAGGAAACTGAGGAAGCAAAGGAAGTCCCTGGAATGCTTCAGGCAAAGTAGAGGAGAATGCCTACAGCCCTGAGCCCCCTGCTTGGCAAAGACAATGTGAGGTCTCTGAGGATCCCAGGTCTGCTTAGAAGAGAGGATAACCAATCATGGGATTGGGTGGAAAACAGAGGTAGGAAGGAGAATGAGCAAGAATCTAGAATATCTTAGAAGTGCTGAGGTGTCTTCATACATGTACTTAGGGTAATGATGTCCATCTCATTCCACTGTCTTTCCTACCCACCTTCCCCCTCCCTTTCCCTCCCTTCTGTTTGCCCTATCTAAAGTTTTCTCCCATGTTCCCCCTCACCCTGTCCCCATTATGGATCAGCATCCTCATATTGGAGGAAACATTCAGCATTTGGATTTTTGGGATTAGCTTACTTCACTTAGCATTATATTCTCCAACACCGTCCATTTATATGCAAATTCCATAATTTTATTCTCTTTTAATGATGAGTAATATTCCATTGTGTATATATACCACAGTTTCTTTATGCATTCATCTACTGAAGGGCATCTAGGTTGGACCCACAATTTAGCTATTGTGGATTGTGCTGCTAAAACATTGATGTGGCATCACTGTGGTATGTCTTTGGGTATAAACTGAGGAGTGGGATAGCTGGGTCAAATGGTGTTTGCATTCTAACTTTTCCAAGGAATCTCCATACTGCTTTCCAAATTGGTTGCACCAATTTGCAGTCCCACCAGCAATATAAGAGTGTACCTTTTTCCCCACATCCTTGCCAACACGTATTATTGTTTGTATTCTTAATAGCTGCCATTCTGACTGGAGTGAGATGAAATTTTAGAGTAGTTTTGATTTGCATTTCTCTAATTGCTAGAGATGTTGAACACTTTTTCATATATTTGTTGATTGATTATATATCATCTTCTGAGAAATGTCTGTTCATTTCCTTGGCCCATTTATTGATTTGGTTATTAGTTTTTTGGTGTTAAGATTTTTGATTTCTTTATATATCCTAGAGATTAGTGCTCTATCTGATGTGCATGGGGTAAAAATTTGCTCCCTTTCTGGAGGCTCTCTTTTCACTCCACTGATCATTTGTTTTGCTGAGAAGAAGCTTTTTAGTTTGAATCCATCCCATTTATTGATTCTTAATTTTAATTCTTACGCTATAGGAGTTTGATTAAGAAATTCGGGGCCTAAATTGACATGATGAAGATTTGGGCCTTCTTTTCCTTTTATTAGGCACAGGATGTCTGGTTTAATTCCTAGGTCCTTGATCCACTTTGAGTAGAATTTTGTGCATGGTGAGAGATAGGGGCTTAATTTCATTTTGCTGCATATAGATTTCCAGTTGAAAGTACTTTTTTAATGAAAATTAGTGAAGACACAGGGTACCACAGTTTATGGGATAAATCTATAGCAGTACTTAGAAATTTATAGTTGGTTCTTTGAACAGATCAACAAAACTGCCAATAATTTATCTAAATTAAGTAGAAAAAAAGATTCAAAGAACTATAATCAAAATGGAAGATGGAGCATAAGTATCTACATTACATAAATGGAACATATTACAAAAGAATGAATGTTATTAACAATTATATAACAATAAATTAGAAAACCTAGATAAAAATCACAAATTTCTAGACAGACACAAAATACCAAAATGTACTCAAGTAGACATAAGCAATCTAGATATTGAATTAATAATAAAAAATACAAGGAAAAGCTCACGCCTGGTAGGCTTCATTGTTGAATTCTACCACACATTTACTGAAGAATTATTAACAATTTTTCAAACATTTTCAAAAAAGTAGAAGAGTTTGGAACAATTACAATCTCATTTTGTGTTACCAGTAGCATCCGATACCAAATCCAAACAAAAACATCACAAGAAAACCAAACTCCAAAATCTCTGATGAATATTGATGGAAAAAAATCTCAACAAAATATTAGCAAACTGAACTCCAGCTACATATGAAAATGTCATATACTGTTATGGTTTAGATATTAGGTGTTCCCCAAAAGCTCCTGTGTGAGACAATGCAAGAAGGTTTAGGGGTGAAATGATTGGGTTAGAAGAGACTTAACCCAAAAAGTGAACAAATTCCCCAACAGGGATTAACTGAGTGGTAACTGATGGCAGGAGGAGGTGGACATTAGGGGTGTGCCTTTGGGTATATGTTTTGTATCTGGTGAGTGGAATCTCTCTCTCTGCTTCCTGATCATCATGTCTTGAGCTGCTTGCATCCAACACACTCTTTTTTCATGATGTTCAGCCTCACCTTGAACCCAGAAGAATGGAACCTGCTGTAAATGGACTGATACCTCTCAAACTGTGAGGCCCTAGAGGAACTTTTCCTCCTCTGTATTATTCTTGTCAAGTCTTTTGATTGCAGCAATGAAAAAGGTGACTAAAACATGTATCATGACCACATGGGAATTTACCCTAGGAATGAAAGATTTGTTTAACATTTAAGAATTAATTCATGTAATGTAACATATCAATGAAATAAAGGAAATAAAAAATTCCATGATCATCTCAGTAGATAAAAAAAGATGTTTGACAAAATCCAAAAGCTTTCATGATTAAAAAAATAACAATACTTATCTAATATGTATGGATAGTAATTTCCTCAATATAATAAAGGACATCTGTGAATAACCCACAGATAAATCTCTACTTATGGTGAACTACTGAATACTTTACTACCAAAATTAGAAGTAAAACAAACCCAAGGCCTTGCATGTGGTAGGCAAGCCCTCTGCCACTGAGTTACATCCCCAACCCTTGTACACAGAAAATACTAATACTTTAATTTAAAAACTATTAGAACTAATAAATAAGTTCAGTGGGATTACATGGTCAGTATGAAATGCAATGAACAATTGAAAAATAATTTAAGAAAAAATAACATCAAAAAACTAAAAATGTTAAGAATAAATTTAATAAAAGAAATGCAAACTTTATACTGTGAATGCTACAAAACATGATAAAATTGATTAAATAAGATGTAAATAAGTGGAAAAAATATCTCGTATTTATTCATCAAAAGACTTAATATTGTTTAAATGGTAAAACTCAAGAATGTGTCTCTAAATATGTACAATACCTATTAAAATTACAACAACTTCCCATTCTCTGAAAATGGATAAGCTGATCCTAAAGTTTATATAGAATCATAAATAACTAAAAATATCCAAAATGATCATGAATAAAAGAACAAAATAGAAAGGCTTACATTTTCCAACTTGAAATATTATTACAAAGTAATTGTAATCAAGACAAGATGATAGTGAAATGAGTTCAGATATATAGAGCAAATTAATGGAATTAGTGTCCAGAAATAAATTCATAAATCTATGGTCAGATGATTCTTGACAAGGATGTCATGATCATTGAAAGTACAAAGAATATTTGCTGTTTTTTATTTGTTTTTGATAAATGGTCTGGTATAACTAAATATCCTTAAGCAAAAATAAATGGATTTGAATCATTATCTCACATCATATTAAAAAATGAGCTAAAAATGTATCAAATCCCTATGTGTAAGAGCTAAAACTATAAAACTCTTTGAGAAAAACGTTTGAGTATATCTTCATTACTTTGGATTTGGCAATGGATTTTTAGATATGAGGCCAACAGCATGAGCAACAAAAGAAAAAATAGAAATATTGGACTTCATCAAAATTAGAAACATTTTGCTTCAAAGGGCACTATCAAGGAAGTGAAAAGACAACTGACAGAATGGGAGAAAATATTTGCCAGTTATATATTTGATGCATGACTGGTACATAGAATATATACAGGACTCTTACGACTCGGTAGTTAAAAGACATATAACCTAGTTATTTATATATTCTATATGACAGTCATATATGTATGTGTTTTTATATATATAATTATTTAAAAATATATACAAATGGCCAAAACATGATGAGTCATCATGGAAATGCACATCAAAACTACAAGAGATACTCCATACCCACTGGGATGGCGAGAATAAAAAATAAGAATTAACAAGTGCTACTGAGGATGTGTGGAGTTTATAACACCCATACACTGCCACTGGGAATATAAAACAGTGTATTCACTTTTTAAAGCAGTCTGGCAGTTCCTCAAATAGTTGAATATAGAATTACCCTATGATCCAGCAATTCCATTTACATAACATATATAGTCAAGAGAATGGAAATGTATTTATACAGGAAAACTTGAACATGAATATTTATAATGGCATTTTTCATAATATCTAAAATATAGAAATATTCATAATCAAAGGGTATTTTTTTAGTTTCTTGAGTTCTTTATGCATTCTGGATATCAACCACTTGTCAAATGTGTAGTTTGCATATATTTTCTCCCATTCTGTATGTTGTCTATTCACTCATGATCATTTCCTTTGTTATAGAGAACTTTTTAGTGTGATATGATCCCACCTGTCTATTTTTGCTTTTGTTTCCTCTGTTTTGGAGGTCTTGTACAAAATTTCTTTTCCTATTCCAATATCTTGAAGCATTTCCTGTTTTCTTCTAGTAGTTTCTTGTCTTATACTTAAATCTTTAATGCACATTGAGTTGATTTTTGTAAGTAGTGAGAAATAGGATTGTAGCTTCAGACTTCTACATGTGTATATCCAATTTTACCAATGCCACATATTTAGAAGTCTGTTCTTTCTTCAATGCATGTCCTTAGCATCTTTGTAAAGCATCAGTTGGCTATAAATTTATGGGGTTACTTCTAGGCTCTCTATTCTGTTCCATTAGTCTATGTATCTCTTTTTTTAATATTTATTTTTTAGTTGTAGTTGCCAATACCTTTACTTTATTTATTTATTTTTATGTAGTGCTGAGGATCAAACCCAGGGTATTGCACGTGTTAGGCGAGTGCTCTATTGTTGAGCCACAACCCCCAACCCCTATATATCTCTTTTAATGGCACTGCCATGCTGTTTTGATTCCTATAGCTCTCCATTACATTTTGAAGTTAGTTAATGTGATGCCTCCTGCTTTGTTCATTTTGCTGAAGGTGGCTTTGGCTCTTTGGTGTTTTTTATGGTTCCTTCTAAATATTAGAACTTTTCCCCTAAAATGCAGTGATGATTGTCATTGGTATTTTGGTAGATATTGAAGCCTCACACATCTCTGGATAATATGGACATTTAAAAATATTAAGAGAGGTAAATAGGGAGCCTACATCCTGGGAACAAATTTTTACTCCTCACACTTCAGATAGAGCCCTAATATCCAGAGTATACAAAGAACTCAAAAATTAAACAATAAGATAACAAATAACCCAATCAACAAATGGGCCAAGGACCTGAACAGACACTTCTCAGAGGAGGACATACAATCCATCAACAAGTACATGAAAATATGCTCACCATCTCTAGCAGTCAGAGAAATGCAAATCAAAACCACCCTAAGATACCATCTCACTCCAGTAAGATTGGCAGCCATTATGAAGTCAAACAACAACAAGTGCTGGCGAGGATGTGGGGAAAAGGGTACACTTGTACATTGCTGGTGGGACTGCAAATTGGTGCAGCCAATTTGGAAAGCAGTATGGAGATTTCTTGGAAAGCTGGGAATGGAGCCACCATTTGACCCAGCTATTCCCCTTCTCGGTCTATTCCCTAAAGACCTAAAAAGAGCATGCTACAGGGACACTGCTACATCGATGTTCATAGCAGCACAATTCACAATAGCAAGACTGTGGAACCAACCTAGATGCCCTTCAATAGACGAATGGATAAAAAAAATGTGGCATTTATACACAATGGAGTATTACTCTGCATTAAAAAATGACAAAATCATAGAATTTGCAGGGAAATGGATGGCATTAGAGCAGATTATGCTAAGTGAAGCTAGCCAATCCCTAAAAAACAAATGCCAAATGTCATCTTTGATATATGGAGAGCAACTAAGAACAGAATAGGGAGGAAGAACATGAGAAGAAGATCACCATTAAAAAGGGTTGAGAGGGGGGAGGGAAAGGGAGAGAGAAGGGAAATTGCATGGTAAAGGAAGGAGACCCTCATTGTTATACAAAATTACATATAAGAGGAAGTGAGGGGAAAGGGGGAAAAACAAGAGAGAGAAATGAATTACAGTAGATGGGGTAGAGAGAGAAGATGGGAGGAGAGGGGAGGGGAGGGGAGGGCAGGGGGGATAGTACAGGATAGGAAGGGCAGCAGAATACAACAGTCACTAGTATGGCAGTATGTAAAAAAGTGGATGTGGAACCGATGTGAATCTGCAATATGTATACAGGGTAAAAATGGGAGTTCATAATCTGCTTGAATCAAATGTATGAAATATGATATGTCAAGAGCTTTGTAATGTTTTGAACAACTAATAATAAAAAAAAGAATAAAAAGAAAACCCATGTGGGAATGGTCTTCTAGAATAAATCCCTAACCCTGTGGTAACCAATGCTCATTTCAGGTATATAGTATCAAATTTGAATTGTTAGACACTCATTTGGTGTGGTAGAATTGGAGAGTTACAGACAGAGGTACTGTCTGTTGTAAACTATGCCATTCACATAGATCAGATGCATTTGAGCATTTGAGTCTTTTCACAATGTCAGAATTCATTGAATTGGAATAAATTCAGAAGCCTCAAAAACTAAAAATATTATATTTTCTAATCTGTGAGCATAAGCATATGGTGTTTTTGTTTGTTTGTTTTTACTTTTTATAACCTCTTCAGTTAGTTTCATCAGTGTTTTATAATTTTTTCTCTTGTTTTTCTCTTTTCCAGTTTGGATGCCCTCTATTTTTTCTCTTTCCCTACTACTCTAATTAGGAATTCCACTACTCTGTTGAGTAAAAGTGGTGAAAAGAGACATCCTTGTCTTGTTCCAGATCTCAGAAAGTTTCCCACCTTTCCTTATTCAGTGTAATGTTAGTTGGCTTATTATAAATGGATTTTATTGAATTATTTTCTTTCTATACTTATTTTTCAGAGATTTTATCATGAAGGGATATTGAAATTTATCAAATGCCTTTTACGTACCTACTAAGATGATCATATCAATTTTGTCCTTCATTCTATTGATATGGTATATCATATATATTCTTTGTGAATGTTGAACTATCTTTACATCCCTGGGATGAATGCCACTCGATCATGATGACTGTTTTTAATGTGCTGTTGAATTTAATTTGCCTACCACATTATTGAGGAATTTTACATTCATATTCATGAAGAATATTGGTTTGTAGGGGGGTTTTGGGGGGTTATATCCTTCTCTGGTTTTGGTATGAGGGTAATGTTAGCTTCACAGAGTGTGTTTAAAAGAATTATTGTAGTTTTTGGAGTGACTTAAGGAGAATTGATGTTAGTTCTTCTTTAAATGTTTAGTAGAACTCAGCACTGAAGTTATTTTTTATCGTACTCGTAAAAGTAGCATATCATAACTTTTGCTGTCTTCCACTTATTACAAAGAGGTTACAAATCAGCCTACACCAAAGGTGAAAGAATCACAGAAGGAGATAAATAGCAAGAAGTGGAGATAATTGGAAGTCATGAGAAGCTGCCTACCACAGAGAGGATTTCCAAGGCTATAAATATTCTCTCTTGCTTTTTCTGACTATGTTAGTGGAGGATAATATGTTTGTGAAAAAGCTAGAGTAAATGATAATACAGTGTATTAAGTGGTATGATTGGGGTGCCCAAGAAGTTATGGTAGCATTGAGTGAGAAATTTATTCCAGTGCTTGGAGATCTCTTGATGCTTACGCCAATAGTGATATCTGACCCTAGTTTTTAAGTGAGAAATTGTTCTGGCTAGAAGTTGTGGTATAAAAGAAACAAAGTCACAGAGACACTGTATCCTTAAGAACAGCAAGAGTTTGGCAAAATTACAAAAGCAGATGTGTGTGTGTGTGTGTGTGTGTGTGTGTATTTAAGATAAATATGTGGGAGGACTATATTCCAAAGGGTTCTGTACATCATGTGAATATTTAAGCTGAAGACCCTTGAGAAACATGTTATAAAAATGGAAGTTACTTGGTTATTATAGGAGCAGAGTGAAAATCTCTAGCTCATGTATGAAATTAAAGGAGATATGTTTTACTTCTTTTTGTATTGATATAATGAGATATTTGAAGATAGGTATTTTATAAAGAAAGGAGGTTAACTTATCTCACAGTTTTGGAGGTTCAAGAGCATGTGATGACATCTACTCAGCTCTATTGAGGGCCTCATGGCAGATACATGTCACAATGGTGGCAATATATGTGGGAGGAGAGATGATATGAAGAGACAGAAAGAGAGATGGGAAAGTGCCAGGTTCACTTATAACAACTGGCTGTCATAGGACCCATGAGAGAAGAAATGCATTCCTGTGATAGAAGCATTAATCTCTCCTAAAGACCTAGTCATTTCCCATTAACTCTCACTTCTTAGAAGTTCCACCATCTCTCAACACTAGGGACCAAGCTTCTAGCACATGAATTTTTGGGGACAAACCATATTCAAACATTAGGGAGACCTATATCTTCTAACTTAAATACAGGGATAAGTACAGACTTTGGAATTTCTAACGATTATTCTATGGATATACTCCATGTATCATTGCTCACTCTTTATTATACCTTCCCCGCCTTTTATTTTCTCTGTCCCAAATACCCCCCTTTCTTCTGAGTTCAATTCAAGCAACATCTACCTTCAGGAAAACTGTCATTTTAGCCCATATAATATACCTTTCTCTGTACTCCATAGCACTTAGAGAAAATATTGCAGATTACATAGATAACCTGGTATATTTGGTTATTCAATTTTCATTCATCCATCTTATAAATAATTATTGAGTAATATTTTGTATGCATAGGATTATATAACATACTTTAGTAATATCCAGATGTATATGACATGGAACAAAGTCCCTACCCACAAAGAAGTCACAGTCTAGGCATGACCAGAAGTGTTTATTAAAAATGTGTGTTCTTGGGGCCACCCAAGACTAACTGAATCAAAGTCTCTGACAATTATTATCCCATATATAGTTTTTAGTAGATTCATATAGTGATTCTAAAGAATATAAGCTTGGGAATAAGTGGTCTGGTGAGATATAAGAACACACACACACACAAACACACACACACACACACACACGTGTGCCCCATGAGACTTCTGCAAAATCCGATTAGGAGTTCAGAAATCACTTGTAGCTGAGGCAACTTAGGAAAATCTAATGGACAGGGTAAAGTTTTAATTATCATATCTGAAGGATGGTAACACTAATATATCATCTATTATTTGTTTATTTATTTTGATCTCATTATCTTTAGCATACAAATCTTGACTTTATTTTGAAAATGCCATCCCCTTAACAGGAACAGCAAACAAATTTTTGAAATATGTATTTCTATGAGAAGATTTTTCAAATTGGTCTTAAAGATTTTGATTCTCCATTTCCTGGCCTCTTTTGTCAGAGTTTTTAAAATCCAGGCTTGAGAAACCAAAATTGCATTTACTTCATCCTCTTATATATGCTGTTCACATTCACATTGTGCTTGTGGGAGGATGAGAGCTATATAAATCCAAGGTATTATTATTATTACAATCTCTCACTGCCGTTCCCTTTTGGCCCTTTATTCTAGGCTTTCGACTTTTCTTAGTTTGAATTCTGCTTAATCTGATCTTCAATTTAATTCTATTTTAATAAAGCTGTCTATAAATAATAATGATAATGATTAATTATTATAAGAAATAAGCCAGACCTATTTACTATAAAACTCAGTGGACTAAGGCCAATTTCCCCTTTGAGCAAGGTCTTGAAGATGCTCAAATTCAATATCTATATCTAGGTACATCTCTCCTAAGTAGGTTTTTTTAAGTTAATGGAGTTGATTAGTACTAATATTATTTTTCTTTACAGTTATTAGCACAGACCTCTTATTGCTGAAGTACACAGACACTGCTAATAAAAAGCTTAATGGAAAACTGAATATTATTCCCTACAAAAATGTACAATCCCTTTTAGGAGATTATGGTGTCTTTGGCATCTCCCAGGAAGCATGTATCACCATTTTCTGATACTAAATCCTGAATCAATCAGTGTCCATTCAGAAAAGCAGAAGTTACTCTGGCTATTTTACATAGAGAATTGCATATAATGATTCAAGAAATTAATAGCTTACATAACCACTGCAAGGACTGTGGTAAGAGATGTCACAAGACACTTTCAGGAAACATGGTTATATGGGGAATCCAGGAAATCACTATCAATGATCTTATCTACATGTTCACAATGGTCACAATCTCAGCTACCTGTACTGTTATCAACCACAGGTATTCTGTGATGAGGAAACAAGGAAACACAAACTTGATCCTTTTTTTCTATTATTTTTTGTGGACACATATAAAGTAATTGTTGTTGTACTATTAGAAAGACATACATTTTAAAATACATGCTCCAAAATATAAAAGTTTTGTATTTGACAGCAAATCATGAACATATTCCTGTCTCTATCTAGTTTGCACTATGATTTTAATGGTCATATAGCATTCTTTCATATGGATATTCTGTAACTTATAAACCACTATATTATTTTCAATGATAGTGGGCTCTTGAATCATGTGACTCTGTACTTCAATCCCTTGTTTGATGTTCACTGGCTGTGTGGTCTTGGCAAGTCACTTAATTTCTATAAACCTCATGCTGTTCATCTATAAAATGGAAATGAAAATATTAACAATTTTTATGTCACCATGGGCATAAATGGATCATGCATAGCATAATGAATTGTATATGGTAAAAACTATCATGTTCATATTTAGAAAGGTCTTCTAACCCAAATAACAGATATTCATGAAATTTTCTTGTAATCAATTTTCATTTAACTTTTAAATATGTAATTATAACTTCATAGTTTTAGAAAATGTTCACCAATTGTAGAGTTGCTATAATTAAATAATCTATCCTAAATGCATTTTAATGCCAGTATTATTTTAATTTTGGTACCAGAGATAGAACTCAGAGCTGTTCAACTACTGAGCCACATCCCCAGCCCTATTTTGTATTTTATTTAGAGATAGGGTCTCACTGAGTTGCTTAGTGCCTTGCTTTTGCTGAGGCTGGCTTTGAACTCATGATCCTACCGTGCCCGACTTAATGCTGGTTTTATTAGAGCTCATATATTTAAGTACATTGGTTTATCCTCCTAGATTTTCCAATTTGTTTCTCTGACATATCTATTTTTTCTCTTTCTGTTCTTAAAATATTGTAATGTACTTCAGTGTCTAGTAGTGCAAATTCATCCCATTGTTTCCTCTCTGTAAATTTCAAAAATATTTTATAGAGGTCAAAAATTATCTATGTGTTTTGGATTAGAGTAGCACTAAATTTACATGTCTGGGAATAATTAACACAATTTTAATATAAATCTTTTTATTCTGGAAAGTGAATTATCCCATTTTGATGATTTTCTATATTTTAAGTTTAAAATTTATACTTTTCTTCATAGGTATTTCTATAATTTTGGCTAAAAGATATTTTATATTTTTGGTTATCATCATGAATAAGATCTATTTTACATTTCAACCATTATTCACTTATTCCAATCTCATATTGCTTGACACACTAAAGAAAAATTTCAATATGAGGATGTGAGTCATGAAGCAATTATCAATAAACATTGACTTCCCTTGTCTTTTTAAAGAGTGCTTCTTGCCTTGGATTCTACTTTTTGCTTTGAATGTCAATATTGACGAGTCAGATTTCATTTTGTTTGTATCTGCCTCATTCACCTTTGACTACTCTTTTAATATTTCCTAATTGCTTGGTTTTTGCATGTTTCTTACAAAAAAAAAATACGTAGTTTATTCCCAGTCATTTTGTAGAAGAGAAAACTGAGGTAATATTGATTTTCTTTGTAGATAACAGACTTTAAAAAAATGTATCTTAATACTTATAAGAATCTTTATCTTTGGAGTTAAAATCATATGTATATATTTAGGGATTAATCACTTGAAAGTCAAATTTAGTCTGGTATCTATCTGCTGAATTAGGTCTTGATCCATCTCTGGAAGGCATTCTTTTTTTTATATTTTCCTTCTTGCTTCTTTTCCAAGGAGTCTATCTCTACATTCAAGGCAATTATCTCTATGTTTTCCATCTTGTATATAGTTCATTTCAACTTTATTCTTTTGTGTTCCATTTTCATGTACTCTGCATTACAGAGAAACTCTATTTAGCTTGAACTTATCAACTCTACTGAATACTGCCCATTGAACTGTACTCACATATTTACTTATATGTTTTCCTTGCTGAGTTCTGCTTAGGGCCTTGCAGGGGACATTCTATCTTTTCAGTACTTTGAATACAGTGGCCACCTTTCATACCTTTTTAGTGGGTTTATCTAGAAAGATTGTAATTCCATATTAATTTTTAATTTGAATTTATGAGGTTTTACTTAATTTCTTTAATTATATTTCTCTTTTTTATCTTATGCTGAAACTCGGGTGATTATTACATAAATATAATGGCCTCTTTACTATGCATACATTCAAAATAATAACATAAATATATTATTGCTAACAAAGGAGTTACTAAAAACAAACAATATTATTATGATCAAAGTGACTACTGAGAGCAACTTGAGAATTCTTTGTATTTACCTTTAATTTTTTTTGTCCTTTGGGTGTGTAATTAGACTACTATATGTTAAAGTCCCTTGAAATAATTCTTTGCGTGGTTAGGCCAATAACTTTATATATAATTAAATTAATTTATTGAATTTTATTTTTGCTTTTAGTAGTTGCCTTTTAAATTTAATTTAGTTTACATTGTTCCAAAGTAACAATAAAACAAGTTACATTATGAAAAGTCTAGCTTTTCTCTCTATGTCTATTGCCCTACTCCCTCTCACCCTTCATAGGTAACCATTAAAAAATATTTATTTATCCCTCCATTCTATCTTTTCAAAAATAAAAGCAAATTTGGATATCTATAATTGATGGCCTTTCTCACTCTTCTATATAAACCTAGCATTCCATAACACTCTGTTTTGACCTCACCTTTTATTTATTTATTTTGACAAAAGAGTATATTCTTGAGATAATGCCAGAGTAATATGGAACCCTGCCTCATTCTTTTCTTATGGACAAAAGGTAGTCCATTGTGTGAATGTTCCAGTTTATCCAAATTGTGCCCCACTGATAAATGTTTTGAGTGTTTCTATTCTTTTGATATTACAAATAGTGTTGAACTGAGTAGTTACCATCATATGCCATATATGTTTTTAACAATGTATCACTGGGATAGACTCCTAGAAGCAGGTGTTATGGTTTGGATCTGGAATATCCCCCCAAAGCTCATGTGTTGAAAGCATGATCCCCAAAGCAGCAAAGTCCAGAGATGGGGCTTTTAGGCAATGATAAGTATTGTAATTCATTGGTGGATTAATCCATTTGATAGATTAATAAATTGAATGGACTACTGCATGGTAACTGTAGGCAAGTGGAGTATGATTGGAGGAAATAGGTGATGGGGTGCACCCTTGGAGGCTATATTTTGTCCTTGGCTCCTTGTAGTTTCTCTGCTTCCTGGTTGCCATAAGTCAAATGGCTTTCCTCTGACATGTTCTTTTTCCATGCTGTTTCTACTGTGGTGCCAGCTGACTGTGACTGAACCTCTGAAACCGCGAGCCAAACAAAAGAAGTCTTTTTTCCTCTAAGTTGTTCTTGTCATGTATTTTGGTCACAGTAACACAAAGCTATCTAACACAGTGAGTTCACTCAGTAGAGGGTAAATACATGTGTAATTTGTTAAATATTGCCAGATTCCCCTATACGGGAGGTTGTATCATCTAGCGTTCCCACTAACCACGTAAGAGAGAACAACTTTCCCAAAGCCCCAACAACAGAGTGATCTTAATTAAATGTTTGAATATTTGCCAATTTTTATAGGTTAAAATAGGTACAATTTCATAGGTACATGGTTTATCACAATATAGATTTAATTTGTTTTTGTCTTATGTTTCAAATATTGAAGAAGTATTTTGTATTTCTTTTTCTGTGAATTGTTTTTTCATATCTTTTTGCCTATTTTCTAGAGTGTTATAGCAAAATGTTTTACTTTTTCTTTTTCTTTTTTTTGGTACTGGGGATTGAACTCAGGGGCACTCAACCACTGAGCCACATCCCCAACCCTATTTTGTATTTTATTTAGAAACAGGCTCTTGCTAAGTTGCTTAGCACCTTGCCATTGCTGAGGCTGGCTTTGAACTAGAGATCTTCCTGCCTCAGCCTCCCAAGCCACTGGGATTACAAGCATGCACCACAACGCCCTGTGCAAAAGTGTTTTTAAGAATGCAAAGAGCTGTACAAGTTGTTCTTTGTTGTAAAGATAAGAACTATCTGGATAATATGTACAAATCAGGTACAAAGAATAAAAAACAACACAAGCTAGGTGGGATAAAAGGCTAGCTAAAGTTAAATGAATACTTACTCTGTATCTTGTCATCATAAAATTGAATTTTTGACTGAACTGTTTGCACAAAATTCTTCTAAGATATCCTACCTTCAAAATATTGGTGTTATCCTCTATTAAATGTGACCTTTAACTTTGGGGCAATACTAATGCCATTTTTTTTTACTGTGTATGGTAAGAACTTGAAATTTCTTGCCAATTTTATAATATTTAACCTACTGACGTTGATCTTAAAAATATTGTTACCATTTTCTCATTTGATACATACACACATATATATGTATATATATGTGTATGTATATATATATATATATATATATATATATATATATATATATATATATTTACAATTTTTTATCTAGTCAGGAGAAGTTATTTTGGTCCTAGTTACTTTTTCTTTTCTCTTCATTGATCTATGGAAATAAAATAAAATGATATTTAGAGCAGATTCATTGATTCATTATTAAATGGTGAAGCAAAATCTTAAAATACTATTTAAAAATGTGTTGTAACATTATTTGCTTCCTGATATTCTTTGACTCAGCCAATTTCTTTCCTAAATCTAATGTTTTTTGTCTTTTAAACAAGTTCCTTATTTCAGAGTTTAAATTTTTGAATTTTGATCAGTATAAAGCAGATACCATTTTAAATTAATTTCTGTTTCCTGTAGTTAATCTTTTTCAAATTCATGCTTCTCCTTCACTTCCTGCTTCACTTTTTTTCCCTTTTGTTTTATGACAGAACAATTTCATTGATCTTGTGTTGGTTTTATGTCAGTTTAACTCATTTTTGAATGAGATAGATTTATCTTAGCTTGGTATATGCCTGCCAAATATGTGAGTAAGTTCTCTTTGCACTCCCTATTCAGCTGTGTAGTATTAATTAATAATTAATTAATAATAATTAATTAATAAATAATTAATAATTAATTAATGTAGTATTAATTAATAATTTATTATTATTATTAAAATGTAGCTCGCTACATTTTAAATGCCAACAGAACATCTTATACCAAATAGCAAACCAATATAAAAATAAATTGGTATTATGATGCACTTGGTAGAAATATATGGGAAGAAGAACTGAAATTGCTAATAATCCTTGTAGGTAGAATTGTTTGATCATTTCAGTACGGAGCATTTTGGTAAATTTTTCAAGCAATGCCCCTCCTTTACAGGCAGCTTGTAAACTTTTTGGAAACAATACTTTTAGGTAAAGTTAACCAATCAATGTTTAAGAGAAACTTTGGCTCCTTTTATAAAATTACTGTCAGAACATTTTTCTAAAGCATCTAATTGCTCACTATTCTATACTAAATGGTTGAAAATGAAGTGACTTCAGAAATATAAATAATATTTAAGTGGATAAACATTAAATTTTATTGAATGAATAAAGCCATCAAACACACAGCCTCTAAGTGAGAATACTGGACACTCTTTTTTACCAACACCTACTTATCTTTCTTACCTCTGTTTATAATTCATTTCCTCTGAAATACTTTTTCTGAAAATACCCCATCCAAACCAAAATTATTTCTGCTATTGTATACTCATTCTCTATAGTACTCCTTAATTGCATTTGTTTGTAATTATCTATTTATTGATCATTTAATGTCTGTATTGCTCGCTACATTTTAAATGCCAACAGAACTGGAATTTTTCCATTTTATTTTCCCTTCTAAGAACCAATGCCTCACCTTGTACATAACACTCAAGAAATATTATTTGAAAAACATAATATAATCCAGAAATAATAAAGTATATCCTGTAGACAAATTGAGGATAAAAATTAAAGAAACATTTTGAGGTAGAGGATTTGGATTTGGGCTGGAAAAGAAAGGAACTTGAAATGATGGATAAAACACTAGAATTGGAGTTAGAAGTTTTCAGGTCTTGATATTGCTACTTAGTGACTGTGTGATTTTAATAATAACATCTTTGTCTTTATCTGTACTTTATTTATTTATAAAATTAATGGGAAGATTAAAAGTATTAAAATTTTTTAGACAGCTAGTTGGCCTTGGTTTCTTCATCTACCCAATGGGAATAATAATAATACTTATCTCATAGAGTTATAGAGTATATTAAATGAGATAATATCATTTTTCCCTTCTACTCTTTCTTCAGTAGTTTCAGAACTATTTTGAGTCTTTCTGCCTTATCACAATGGTTTTTTTCTTTCAATAGCTTTAACATTGTTGGAAATCTCCAGAAAATTCTGTTTCATTCTGTCAGGATGGACTAAATTTTGGAATGCATGGTCTATTCTTTAGGAAGTTCTGATGGGATATAGGAGCATCACACAGGGAGAAAAAAATACTTATTGTTAAGTAGGCTTCTTTCTCTTAGTCTCAACATGAAAATGGTACCTAAATTCTGAGTGGTACTTTCTAATCTCTAAATTGTAAAACTCTTTTCTCCTATTTACTATAGAGGTACTTACTTTCACTCATGTTTCAGATGTAATCACTGGCTACTAAGTTGTTTATTCAGGTTAAATTAAAATACCTTTTTTTTCCATTAAGGTAGACAATATCCTTGTTTTTATGCTTTTCTACATTAGAGAGTATTATAGCTGGTAAACATCTGTTTTATAGGAAGGAGAACAAGAAGATGGCTCAGAAGGATAGACTATATATTTCCATGATCTCTTGCTGAACTTCGGTATTGGAAATAAAATAATGAAAGAGAGCTATTTCTTGTTTGCTCTGCTTAGGCCTGGTAGAACATCATTGAGGGTGTTTTGCGGCTTGAAGTCACCAGATGTCAGAGAAGTAGCTACTGTGGGGGAAAGACTGCAATGAAAGAGGAACCATTCATACCTGAGTCCTGTCTATTACAGGGATCATGACTCAGTGAAAGATGATATGTTCATTCAACAAGATATCACAAATCCCTATTGTGTGCCAGGAACTATCTATCTTAAGGCAAAATGTTAGGGGAAATTCAGAAGAAGTTGAAGACAAATGAGCACCTCACTGATGAAACTCCAAATATTTTCATGAAACTAGGAGATTGGAAGGAGCAGGTTGTGGGAATTGTGTAGAAAATGCTGACCAAGTTCAAGAGAAGGAAAAAGTAATCATAAACTGGTATTGGCAGGGATAGTTTTCCTCTAAATTTGGGTACAGTGGGTATGGGTAGTGAGAATGAGCACATAGTATTCAAGGAAAAAAGTATTATATAAACCTTTTTTTAAAGTAACTCATTTCAATATACTTTTAATTGTTCTTAAAAAAATGGAACTCTGGCTCCTTCAAGAAGGGTAAAGGTGTAATAGATTATTAAAAACTGGGAAGTCTCTGGTATGAAGGGCAATGATCTTTTCAAACAGAAGTAAAACTTTGGTTGGGAAAAGGAGGGGCATTGGAAAATGACTGATCCAAAGTGGATAAATTGGGATTTTATACAGTTGTAGTTTGGCTAGATTGGAAGAACAACAAATAAGTCATCATGTAGGAAGGGATATGTGTAACTGTTCCAGGTCATTTTTGTTTGAAGGTATACTAAAGAGCAAGTTGAAGGCTAAGAAGACCACTTGAGGCTCTCTGAGGAAGAAATTAGCCAGTTAACTCAGATATGTAAGGCAATTATCTATGTGCTAAATACTGTGTTGACTTTCTTGTATATAGTGGCTCATTTAAAGTTCTCTATAGACTATTAGGAAATGCTTTGTATTGAACTTCTGCTATTACATCCCAGGTAATGCCATTCAACTGGTTTCATCCATGTATTTGCTAGCTCAGTTTAGGGGGTGAGTCATTTTCACTGGGGCCAACATTTACAAATCATACAGAGAAAAATGGCACATTTACAATATATGTTCAGACTGGGGAATAGTGTGAATTTCAGTTCTCTCTTTTCTTTCTCCTGGGGTTAAATAATGGACTGTGTATTTAGCTGGAAATCAACAAGCACAGCTGGCATATTGGGACTTTTCTAATGATTAATTTATTTTTCTCAGAGAGAAAGGGACAGCCCCCCCCCCCCACCGCCATGTTTGATTCTGTAACTTTAGGAATAGAACTGTGAAGTGGAGGGAGGGACTGTGAAGGTTTTGAAGGTTGTTCATAAAACATTTGTAAGTTGTTTTGCCAACGTTCAGTCCTTTATTCATTTATTATATTGTTTGAGAAATATTAGCTGGACATCTATAATATTTCAGGCATAACCTAAGTTTTTGAGTTTATGACGAAGTTCAAGACATAGTTATCGACCTAAAAGATGTCAGAAATAAGTAACAATACAGTGTGCAAAGCACTTTGATGAGATGATCAAAAGGAAGGTTGGGAAACACAAGAGGGACAGTCCCTGGGTTTAATGGCACCTCAACTTCACAAATATCAATCCTAATAATAAGAAAGTAAGAGCTCAATTTGACTTTTTGTCACACTCTATTTCCTTTCTGAGCACTCCATCTCTCTAAACAATATGATTTAAAAGTCTAAGATATTAGAAGAATTAGGGCATTCATCAACACTTATGTACTAGAGGGTCATTTATTCAGTAGCAGCAGAGGAAAGAACTTTAGGAAAGCTAAGTGCTGCACGTGAAAATATAGGGTTCAAAGAATTCTGCTCAGATATCTCATCTTAAGAGATCAATGCCCAAGAGCAGCCCCAAAGAGTATTAAGTCTTAGAGGCAAATTCTTATGGATAACAGATAGTGGTAGATTGCATCCTACCGGGAAAACTGGCATCAACTAGGCAGAAGAGAGTTTTAAGATTAGGATTATTTTGGCATTCTGCATAGGGCAGATATTTGAGCCTCAAGTGTATTCTCTATATTTATGTCTCTTACTAGCAAGTCCTAATTCAAACATTTTAGTCAATAAAAAGAAGAAAATTAACAGGTATTGATCACCTATGGGCTAAGTGTTTTCATATATAAATTCACAATAATCCTGTGTTAAGTGTTCTCACATATAAAATGAGCTTACATCTAAACTCACAAAAATCCTGGGAGGTGGGAATGAATACATAATCCCATTTTTTCACAAATACGAACATGAGATTCAGAGAGGCTAGTTATCTTAAGGTTGCACAGATATTAGATTGGCAGAGCCAATATGTAAATTTAGCTCCAAATGGAGGTAATAAAGTCATATTCAAAGACAAGAAAAAGGTGTTTGGAAGGTGAACACATTTACATGTTGAAAATATCTTATTTTACTCTTTTACTTTTCCTGGCTCTGAAGAAGTCCTGGTGCCCTAGGTAACAGTTTATGGGTGCTTAGGGTCAATCACTGTATTACACAGTCATAAATTCTCTTTACTAGGAGCTGTCTTGGTGGAATTGCCCTTCTGGGCATTAGCTAATCAGATTGTGAACACAGTAGCCAAACAGAAACTTGTCAAACTGTTTTGAATTTCTTAACATTACTGAAGCACATTCATAGTGGAAACATTTTGGGACTATTCACAACTGTCAAAGTACCAGTTTAGTGTGGTTCCCCAATCTCATACTCCCATCCAGACACCTACATTTTCAATGTATTCTAGGCTCTTTTAGAAAGGCTATGTTTCCAGAGAGGGAAAGGTTTTAAGGATATCTGTGGTGAATAAAAGTGACTCACTGAAAGCCAATTAGGAGGCTTCTACTGGGGAGTCTGCCATAGACTGACAGCAGAGCTGCAAATCCAGAAGCATTACCCTAATGGCCCTTGAAACAAGTTTTCGGAGAAAACAAAAGCCCAAACTCTGATATTTACAAAGGTTGGTTCACTTTTGTTTTTAAGAAGAAAAGAAGGGACACTGAGGGGGTTTCAAGGTTTCTTTCCATCATTACTTTTCTAGATGAGTGTCTATTTTCAGTTGTGTGAAGAAAGTGTCTCATGATGCCTCTATGTACATACACAGCCACATTTAGGACTTATTCATATGATGATAGATGAATACCCAGTCTCACCCCCTAAATAGGGGGTGGTACTGTCAAAAATTAGTTACATTCACAATGGCTTCTGATTAAGATTGATGGCCTTCTCTATTCAATAAATTATAATCCTATTCATTCTGGTTACCACTTGACACCAAGAACAAAACAAGATTGTTTGTGAGAACATAACTGAATGTTTCAGAATAGGGGACACTTTGCTTTAATAATAGAAATACTATTGGTAATAGTAATCACAGTTACTGAAGGGAACTTCTATCCCTCCTATTCAGAGATATGGAAATTAAGAGACAGGGCATGTAGTTAAATTGGAATTCAACTAATTTTTAGTTGCAGACTGCCTATGTCAAATAAGACATTCCAGAAAACTCCAAAATATGAAACATAAAAAAGGTTCTCTGAAGCGTGCTGAAAATCCAAGTCATAGATGCCCAAATCCCCCAACTGAAACTTAGAAGCATCTTAGGTACCTCCTAGGTAAACTTTGACAGCAAGGATTCTAGTGCAAAATGGCTGAGAAACCACCAATGAAGTCAGAGGATGAGGATCCAGTCCCTGCTCTGTGTTTACTGCTGTAGGACCTGAAGTCACTTAATTACCCTGTTTGGTAACAGTTGTTACTGTGAAGAATATTAGAGGAAATTGCCATAAACATTACCCATGCAATGGTAGGGATACTCAATAAACATCTTTATTGGAAGTAAATCCAATTAGAAGTTAAAATTGAGCTCTTCCTAATAAGTTAAATCGGTAATGTTTGGTAATTACTTAAATAGTATGCTCATAATTAAAAGGGTATTTTGACCATGTGCATTTTCATTTAGAAAGGATTGTAAATTCTTAATATAATTTCTATTTTTGGAATGGAGATGGGAAATAAATAAACCAGAAAAGAAAAAGAAATACTACTGGTGATGATGTTGATGATGATGAGACTGATAGTGATGATAATTATGATATTTTCATTGCTGTGACCAAAATACCTGACAAGAGCTTAGAGGGAAAGTTTATTTTGGCTTATGGTTTCAGAGGTGTCAGTCCAGTCCACAGGTGGCTGACTCCACTGCTTTGGGCCACAGATGAGGCAGAACATCATGATGGAAGGGTATGGTGCAAGAAAGCCCCTCAGCTCATAACAGCCAGGAAATAGCAAGAGGGGGCCAGGGACAAAATGTAGTTAAAGATTACACCCCCCAGTGACTTACCTCTCAAGCCATACCTTACCTACCTGTAGTTGCCTTCCGGTATTCCATTCAAATTATTAGTCCAACAAATGGATTAATCTACCAATTAGACTATCTGTCTGTTAATCTAGTGATTTCACCTCTAAACATTCATGTATCATCTAACTATGAGCATTACGGGAGATACCTCTTATCCTAACCATAGCAATGATGATGTCCTTAACTCTCTAGCCCTGATATAATGCAGGCTGGCAGTTTCAATTTTAGAAAAGGAACTTCATAGTGATGTTTCTCAATTCTTTTCCTGTCATGACATTGACAATTATTTTCCTACTATAGTAAAGAAAAAATACTTCTCACTGCCAGATCCGAATAGTACAGGACTCTGGCTACACCAGTCTCATCCTGAGCACCCTTTGAAGTGCTGAGGGTAGCCGATATTGCAACAAAGCTGTAACTCTTATACACAAATCTCTGATTTAGATAATAGCTGACAAAGACCAACTTCCTGGTTTAGACCCACATAATAGTTTTCCCAGGCAACTATTGAAATCTTCATGCATCCTAAAATCTCTTAGAACTAGTATTAATAAATTGAAAATGCTTTTAATTTACCAAGTTTAACTAAAGTACCATTTTCCCCACTAAATTCTGCTTATTGGTATCTTAAAGGTCTTTGAGAACCCTATGTAAATGCTATCCTAATTACAGTAAAATAATGCTACAAGATCCTCATTCTATCAGAATAGCATACAGTTTCAGTTATTCTCCTAGAAATTGGGTGGATTTTTCCTGACTGGGCTATTTTCTCTCTAAGGGCTTAGAGTATAAGAAAATCCATATAAATGACTGCATGTGATTGGATTGTGTACTCTGTTAGAATAGAAATATCAGCAAGTCTTTACTCATGCTTATCCTCCTGTAGCAAAAGACCATTTTTTCCTCTTTTCTCTATCCTGGCAATAGTTACTCTTCCTTCAGGTCTGAACATGGCCCTCATTTTCACCAAAAAGGCTTCTCTAAAGCCCTAGAATACTTTCCTCTGTGAAACCTTGATATCTCTTATTGATGTCTTCTAGATTGTATGTTCCAAAGGGGAAGGGACTCTCAGGATTGTTTTCCCTGTGCATACCTCAGGGCAAAAGAGTTTGCTGAATACATCCATGAATATGTGAACTGACCCACATGAAAATCAAGTTCACAACTTTGGATTTATGCTATATATCAATTCAAAATGAGATTAGTTCCATGTATTGAGTTCTTCCTCTGTGTCAGGTACCTTATGTATATTATATCACATAATCTTCCAATAAATGATGAATTTTAATAGCTCTGTCTTACAAGAAACTTAAGAGAAGGGGTATTAAGTAAGTAGTCAAAGGGAAGTAGACAAGCCAAGGATTCAAACTCAGGTCTGGTAGACTCCAAATGCATTGCTTTTAAACATTAATCCTCTATATTTTTTTTTCTAAATTGTCCACTCTTGAGTGGTCCTTTGGTATAAAAATAATCTTATTTTTATAGAAAATGGACTGTCATGTATTGTGCTTTGGTAGTATGGAGCCAAGAACATTTCTAGGGCCCTATGGCTTTTATTTTATTTTATTTGATTTTTATTAGTTGCTCAAGACAATACAATGATCTTGACATATCATACATTTGATTCCAATAGGGTATGAATTCTCCTTTTTCCACGTGTACAGATTGCAAGATCACATTGGTTATACATCCATGTGTATACATACAGCAATGCTAGTGTCAGCTGTATTCTGCTGCCCTCTCTATCCTCCCCTCCCCTCCCCTCACCTCTCTCTACCCATTCTACTGTGACACTTATCTCTCTCTCTTTTTCTTTTTCCCTTCCCCCTCACACCATCGTATGTGTATTTTGTGAAACCATGAGGGCCTCCTTCCATCTTCCATGCAATTCCCCTTCTCCCTCCCATTCCGTCTCACCTCTTTTCCTTATTTTGTGGTAGTGGTAATCTTCTTCTCATGCTCTTCCTCCCTACTCTGTTTTAAGTCAC
Organism: Marmota marmota marmota; assembly: GCF_001458135.2. Lineage (NCBI taxonomy): Eukaryota > Metazoa > Chordata > Mammalia > Rodentia > Sciuridae > Marmota > Marmota marmota. The sequence goes on from NW_026000283.1 coordinate 7,669,814, forward strand.
CTCCCTTATATCAGAAAAGACATTCAGCATTTGTTTTTAGGGATTGGCTAACTTCGCTTAGCATAATCTGCTCTAATGCCATCCATTTCCCTGCAAATGCCATGATTTTGTTATTTTTTAGTGCTGAGTAATATTCCATTGTGTATAAATACCACATTTTTTATCCATAGGGCCCTATGACTTTTAGAAGTTACCTGGATATTCATATATGAATACACCACCAGTGAAATTCCACATCTTTTACAACCACAAGAATGGGATTCTAATTAGAATGTTATATGCCATGCATGTATAATATGTCAAAATGCACTCTACTGTCATGTATACCAAAAAAAGAACAAATAAAAAATAACTCAAAAAAAGTAACTTTTCCCAGCTATCCCTCTCCTCAGTCTATACCCAAAGAACTTAAAAACAGCATACTACAGGGACACAGCCACATCAGTGTTTATAGCAGCACAATTCAAAATAGCTAAACTGTGGAACCAACTTAGATGCCCTTCAATAGATGAATGGATAAAGAAAATGTGGCATATATACACAATGGAATATTACTCATCAATAAAAGGGAATAAAATCATGGCATTTGCAGGTAAATTAATGGAGTTGGAGAATATCATGCTAAGTGAAATTAGGAATCCCCCAAAACCAAATACTGAATATTTTATTTGATATAAAGAGGCTGATTCATAGTGGAATAGGGACAGGGAGCATAGGAAGAATAGAGGAACTCTAGATAGGGCAGAGGGGTTGGAGGGGAAGGGAGGGGGCAGGGGGTTATTAATGATGGTGGAATGTGATGATCATTATTATCCAAAGTACATGTATGAAGACATGAATTGGTGTGAATAAACTTTGTATACAACCAAAGATATGAAAAATTGTGCTCTATTTGTGTAATAAGAATTGTGATACATTCTTCTGTCATATAATGAATGAATGAATGAAGAAAGGAAGAAAGAAAGAAAGAAAGAAAGAAAGAAAGAAAGAAAGAAAGAAAGAAAGAAAGAAAGAAAGAAAGAAACTTGGACCATAGCAATTCTTTGATTGCAGCATTATCAAGTGAGATCAGCTTATGCCAGGACTTTTTTTCTTTTTTCTTTTTTTTGTGCTTTTATCTGATTCTTTAGGTTTTTTTTTTAGTCATACATGACAGTAGAGTGTATTTTGTCATGTTGCTGTACATGATGTGGAGTTTTACTGATCATGTATTTATCTATGAACATAGGAAAGTTATGTCAAATTCATTCCACTGTCTTTTCATACCAGGACATTTGATCAACAAAATTCTAAATGATGTTACCTAGAGATTTAAAATATAAAGGATATACAAAACAACTTCAAGCTAGAACTCTAAACTATTATTACCATAAAACATAATTATTGGAATATTTCCATTTCTTTCTCTACTTTAAGCACAACTGTATTCAGGATTTGTTATTGAAACATGGGTAGCGGTTTTCAAAAATTACCTGCTGTTATCAGTATTATTTTCTGGGAATTATTAATGTACTATAATTTTGTCACTTAAATTTTAAGGGTGAATTAATGATGATAAGCCCAAGATGACAGGTTGCCCACTGTGCTTTATAAGCATCTATCCTTAACACATTTGTCTAAGGCAGTGAATTAGGCCAGTGCAATCCTAAGATTATCTCAGTTGATGGTTTCTTGAAATTGTCAATTTTTGAGGCTGACTCACTTCCTTGTTACAGGCTGCTGATAGTGAGGTAGAGGTTTACAGGTTCAATTCCCTAGTGAGGCCATTCACTAGACTGGGTGCTAAAGCTCAATTAGCTTTCTAAAGACTACCTACTCAGGGAGTGCATGAGACTCCATAGGATTCTCTGATGAGGAGGATTTCAGAAATTCTGGAGAATGAAAGTACATAAAGCTCAATTACCCTAAAGTATGTGCGCACGCGCGCACGCACACACACACACACACACACACACACACACATGCACACAAACACTAGTCCAAGAGAAAATCTTAAATACAGATAGTTATAAGATGGACTATAGAAATCTCCATAAGAGAGGTTACATTTAGGTGCTGTGGGGTTATAAGAAAGAGAAGTTTTCAATGAGTCTTTGAAGATGACTATGTGGTTGAATGGATATTTCAGGGAGGTATAAAGGAGGAGTATGCTTTTGAAAAATGGGATGTCTTTGAAGGAAGAGAGACTTGTGTAGAACAGTAAAAGCAGAGAAAATAACTTGAATGTATAAAATTCTGTGATGAAGGCTAAGTCCACCTCAGGAAATGCCAAATGGAATAATATTAAGTTGAGAAGGGGGTTAATTAGTAAAGAACTTTGAAGGCAAGAGTACTGGATTGAAGCATTTGCAGTTTTAAAATTGTTACCATAGTGTTAATGCATTTTAGATCTGAAAGTGGCTTATTAGGTTTATGAACCTGGGGTAATTGAAAGGTGTAGTAGTGCAGGTTGAGACTACAATCAGTGAGGTATCTATTGTTGTTTACTAACTACTATTTGAATTTGGACAAAAAGTAATAAAGGCAACTGAAAGAGATTGCTAGGATTTCAAGCTTTGGTGTCTTGGGAGGGTGATAAGAGCATTAACTAAGAACAGGAAACTGCTGGGAGCCATTAGCCAAGTAGGTATGACAATTTCCTTGCCAGCGTACCCCATGTTGCTGACATTTTGCAGTGACATTGAATGTAGTTGACCTTGCTCAAGGACCAGGGCGGATTAGGGTGTTCCCGGTTTAACATAATCGGGTTTAGGGCGTTCCCAGTTTAGGTTCCAGGTTTAAGGTTTAAGATTATTCCTGCTGGGAATAGGGCGTATCCTGCTGCCTGAGTTCCCCTTGAGTTCTCACGGGATTCAGACAATATATTTTGGAGATAGAAGCCCAGTGGAAGTGGATTTGGGCAGAGAACGTGGATTTCCCTAGAACGTGTCTGTATACGGCTGGTGTGAGTTCGGGAATAAAGAGTTGCTGTTTGAATCTACAAGCTGTGTGGTGGCTCGTGATTTTGTGCCCAGCCAGACTGCGGCAGAAACATAGGAGGAAATGCTGGTTTAAGGAGGAAGAAAGGATAGATTGTCAAGCTTAATATCCAGAAAGAAATAGACATGTAGGACTTGAGCTCAGTTGAGGTTAAGGTCAGAGTCATAAATTTGAGGATCATCTATACCGAGCGAGCTCTTGTAGCTGCATGAGTATATGTGATTGCCCAGAAAGAGTGAGCTCAGTGGGAAGTAGAGTGTGCCAGGGCTATAACCTTGGCAACTGTCTATGAAAGATGTTGGAAGAGAGGAGCATCTAGTTAAAGAGATATTTCCATGTAGCAACAGCAGCAGTACTAATATTAGCAACAATATAATTTTGGACTGATAAGGGAGAAGTTTAACATACAGAGGTGATCAATTAAAAATAAAGAACTAGCAGACAGTAAATAGAATGAGGTTTGAGAAAAAGCATTAGGATTGACATTTTGGAACTTATAGCTGACCTTTTAAAGAGTAGTTTTAGTATAGTTTTAGTATAATGGTGAAGCTTGGATGTGAGTGAAGAAAGAGAAAATGGGTGGGGGGCAATAGCACGATATAGCCTGTTGCTGGCATATTCTCCCTATTTCTGTTAGTCAACACTTTTAAAAATATGTAGTGGGATCCCTATTTTTCAAAGGAAGAAAATAAATCCCACAGGTTAAACTTATATTAATATAAGTGAATTAGGCCAGTATAATCCTAAAATTATCTCAGTTAAATATACAAATATCATCTTATATTTATATATAAATGTTATCTGTGGGGTTTATATTTAGTAGGTGTCTCTATGCCACGCACTGTGCTAAACATTCTACATAATACATTTGGCGCTCAGAGTATTTTTTGAGATACATTTTACAGATGAGAAACTGAGATTCAGAGTTTATGTAGTATGTTTAAAGCCTGTTTTACTCAGCATTTGTGTGTGTGTGTGTGTGTGTGTGTGTGTGTGTGTGTGTGTCACTGTGAACAAAAAACCTGACCAAAAAAATGTAAAGTAGGAAAGTTTATTTGGGGCTCATGGTTTCAGAAATCTCAGTCCATAGATAGCTGATTCCAATTCTCTGGGCCCAAGGTAAGGCAGAATATCATGGAAGCAGGGCACAACAAAGGAAATCAACTCAGGACATTGCAACAAGGAAGGGGTGGGGGGAGGAGGGAGTAGCCTCTGTTCACCAGGGATAAAATGAAATTCTAAAGTGATCTGCCTCCTCCAACCATATCTTACCTGCCTACAGTTACCACCAAGTTAATCTATCAGTGAATTAATTCACTGATCAGGTTACAACTCTCATAACCTAATCACTTCACCTCTGATTATTCTTGCATTGTCTTATGTATGAGATTTTGGGGGGTACCTTATATTTAAACCATAACAAGGCCCTATCACTAATAAATGTCAGACCTGGGAATTCAAATCATGCCAGAGCCCAAGACATGATAGTTTATGTAAGATCCGATGTTAGTATGATTCAACTATAGGTGATCTTGTGCAGAGCTTAGCATGGTACTTTTTCAGAACAATCAAAATATTTTTGAGTCTCAGGGTATATATACATGAGAAAGGATCATGTTTCTCAAGAAGTACAGTCTAGTCTAAAGGATTTTAGACCCTAGGCATAAGAAAATACAGTGGCTATAGAATTACTAGCACTTAGTGTGGGACAAAAGTAACAATATAAATCTGTATTTTTTTAGAGAGAGAGAGAGAGAGAGAGAGAATTTTAATATTAATTTTTTAGTTTTCGGCAGACACAACATCTTTGTTTGTATGTGGTGCTGAGGATCGAACCCGGGCTGCACGCATGCCAGGCAAGCGCGCTACCGCTTGAGCCACATCCCCACCCCAATAAATTTGTATTTTTATGATTTATCCAAGTGACTTAGAGCACAGACATTGGATTCAGAGTTTAGATCCAAATCCCAGCTCTAGCACTACCCAGATGAATGACACAGGGTAAATCACTGAACTTTCCTATGTCTCAGACCCTTGTTTATGAAATGGGGATAATAATAGCATCTGTCTCATAAGGTTGTTGTGAGGATTAAATAAGTTAATAAATATAAAGTATAATGATACCTGACACATAGTAAGTGCACAGTAAGTGCTTTAGCTGTTTTTCCAATCAATGAGATCCTGATTTCCACCTTCTTATAATGCTTCACCCAAACCACTTTGAGGTCTCTTCTGTGGAGAGAGACGAAATTCTCTGCCAGAATGGAATTTGTTAATTCATTAATTTATTTTGCCTACACTGAATGAGTGCCTGTTTTGTACCAACCAATGTGATAGACATTACAGACAGAAGAGTGAAATGACAAATATGGTCTTACCTTTCATAGAGCTCAGTCTTGATGGAGGAGACAGGCAGGAAATAGCACAATTATAATAGAGTGAGTGGTGTCAGTGTTATAGTAGGGGAATCACAAGGATTTGCAGAAGTTCACAGGAAGAATACTAGCCCAGGCTTTGGTAGTGAAGGAAAGCTTTCCACAATAGGTGACATCTAAACAGAGATCTGACTTTCAGGTTCCTCCTAGTAGCAACAATACAGCTGCCAGATGCCATTTTCTGATACTCTGGAACTGACTCCATAATGTCTCAGTTTTCTGGCTAGCTGCTGAGTCTAGAGAAGTAGTATGCATTGAAAAGAGAGTTTAAGGACTCCCTATAGCCTCTCAGATAGTTCTGTCTTGGCCCTGCCCTTCATTAAGGGATTCTCAGAAACCTTTTTGTGGAAGCATCCTGAATCCAGAGGTACAGCCCTTAGCTCTTATGACATAAAACCAGACTGGGAAGTGTATCAAGAATTGTGTACTGTGACCTTGTCCTGAGGGAGTCACCATCTATAATGGGCAATGGAACCTCAGCCCACTCACAGTGATTAAATATTCCTTTGATGTTTTCTTGGCAAAAATCACATCAGCAAATTACATCCTGTCTCTCTGGCCTGCATATAGTGGCTTGGAATGGAAAAATGCATTTTCCTTTTCTGGCTCATGCTGTTTAAAAATCCTATCAGTCACAAGAGGCCATGGATTGGTAAGGTTAGATCAGGATTTGCATCTTAGATCAGTGCCTTATATGAAATTTTGGGCAAGTTGCTGATTTTCTCTGAAGTTCAGTTTCCTTTTCACCAAGTGGAGAAAATAATAATCCTTCTCTGATAGTGCTATTATGGAATTAAAAGGACATAATAATTTCATGCCTGAAATAATGATATTACCCTCAGTAAATTATGGCTTACATTCTCCTTCCTTTGCATCAGAGCAAGGACGACCATGTTACCATAGAAATATGTTATATATAAAGTGAACATGTTGTCACTTTCAGCAGTAGATACATTAGTTCAAAGTAGGTGTTCAATTAACAATTGCTTCTTTATTACTCAACTTGATTTAATTGATCAGATTTTCTGACAAAGAAAAAAAAAAGGTTGGAACATAAGTATAAGAGGCATCAGTCTTGTCCATTCTGAAATTTCCTTTCATTTTTAACCACATCAATTAGCCACCATTTAAAACCCTGTCACAGTGTATCTGGAATATTATAGGCACTTGGTCTACATTGTTGTATAACTGAGTAGTTACCAAAGGAATAAATGAACAAGTGATTGATAGGTAAGCTATGATGATAATGGGAGCTGGCTGGAACACAAATGATGACTGGTAGTGGCATGTCTGTGCTGAGAGGAGAGGCATCAGATCAGTAGGAGTTGAAAGTGTAGAAAGAGGGGGAAATTTACCAATGATAAATGTCTTGTGCTGATTTTGTCCTGAGATTGGCTAAGCTGATAAATAGGAACTTGAAATGATTCATTTGGCTCTCTAGCTAGACCCCAGATAATCAATATGACTGACTTGGGGCCACTTAAAAAAATGATATGGTATTATAGGAGCCAAGAGATATTGAGGTAATAAAATAACTTTCTAAGAAAAAAGGCAATAGAAACCCTCTTATGCTATGGTGGCCATGTAAATTGGTACTGTCACTATGGAAAACAATTTGACGTTATTTGATAAAGCTGAAGATGTTCATATACCCTACAGTCCAGTAATTCCAAGACTAGGCGTACCCTCTGGAGAAACTCTTACACTTGAGTGTCAGATAACGTGCTCACAGCTGCATTAGTGATAATAGCAAAAACATGCAAACAACTTGAATGTACAGATACTGAGAAAAAATTATTTATTTTTTGATACACAAAGAGAATGGAATGCATACAGAAGTACAAATTATTAAGCTAGAGCTGTGTGCAGCAACATGGATGAATCTTAAAAACTAAAATGTTGAGTGAATAAAAGAAAATATTTATATAAAAATATGCATAGTACGATACCATAAAATGTAAAATGGTATTATGTATTGTTTACGGGTGTATATGTATAAAGAATAGAATAAAACTACATGTTGAAATAGTAAACAAATTTACAAGAATGCTTACTTTGAGGGATAAGAGAAGGAATAGGAACAGGAAAAGATATATGAGTGGCTTAGTTTATATTTGTGATGTTTTATTTCAAAAATGAGTGATGGATAAGCAGGGGTTTTAGTTATTTGCATACTTTGCAGTTCTTAAGTAAGGGAACAAATGTAAAGTCTTCATACATGAAGCATTTTCTGACAAACTGGGAACCAAAATTTCTGGGCATAATCTGTTTTCATTGTGGTACGTGCCTTCAAAATACCAATGAAGAATAGGAAGTTCTACTGACTCTAGAGTATTTTACAATGCATAGAACCAATGTGCTTTTGTGATGAGGTCTGAAGCAGAAAAATAGCTTCACTCTTGAGTAAGATGGTTTTGGACAGCAAAAATTTCAATTGTACAACCCATTTTTAAATGTAAGACTTTGCATAATTATAAGTGCATTTCTGTAGCACTTGATTTGTATTCATATGGAAATTGCCTCATTTTATTTTCTCATTGACAGTGAATGTGAGATTAAATGAACTATTTACAAAATTAAATTTTTACCTAACTGGTTCCCATTAAGCCCAGCATTCTCATCTCAAGATAAAATTGATTTCTGAGAAAAGTGAAGCTTACTTAGGATACTTCAACATTGTATAAGCACCCCAGTTCTTCTGTGAATTAAGTATATTATGGGAAAATCCAGAGTCCTATGTCTTGAGATCTAGGAACTCATATACCTATATCATAAAATAACTTTTCCAATGCTGAGAAGATCTTAATGCACTTGGAGGAGTCATTCTCTGTTAAAATAAAAGGGATAAGTGGGGATAGGCTTTTTAAAAAAATTCTGTGAGATGTTCATATAAAGCATTCACAACTATGTCTAAGTTTGGCTTTTGTTCTATTGATCACTTTGGCTGAACAGCTAATGTTTGCAACCACTGTTAGTAATTTATCATAATTAGTTCCACCAAAGCAGCTTTCCATCATTAGAAATAACTTGTATATGAGCATGGCCTAAATAAATATCTAAATTGCCTTCCAATTAAAATGCACATTATGCACATTATGCCATTGGAGACTTTTTCTCCTTAGTTATTTGTATAATAAATCATTAGAAAAATTCTTATATAGCACTGAGGCAATTTATTACCTATTGACAACGAGAGGGGCAAACAAGAGGCGGTGATGGGGTCTTTTACTCTTGTAAGATTTGAACGATCATTCTGATACTCTGGATTGGAATTGACATTCTGAATGGACTGTCATCTCAGTTGGAGAGTGTAACTGTTGACATGAAGGCTGGCTTGACATCATACTCAATTCATTTTCCTAACTTAAAGAATGTTGTTAAACGTCTCACTTGATGAGGCAATTAACTTGGCCTTCCATCCTTCCATTGCTATGTAAATCCAAGCCTATGAGTTCTTTGTCTCTTTGGGGGTACACTTTGGTGAAATGAGAATAATTATATTCCCCTTAGTACTGATAACAAACTTCGTGGGTGTGTGGATAGATAAGAATATATATCAGTTTTATTCCTGATATCATTAGTTGCACAAAATTCACTTTCTTTGCAAGGGAATCATTGTGGAAGACAATGGATTAATGGTATATGATACTTGAAAGAGTTTTCCAGAAGGATAAAAACAACAGCAGAGGGACTGGTAATCTTGCAGGATGTTTTCTTGGTGAGCACTCATGCTGCAAAAGGTAAGAGCCTTGAAGTTATAGCTTTGTCTTTGAAGCAGACTTGGTTGGATGTTTTGGGGTCCAATAAATCCAGCATTCACATTTATAAAATGTGTGGGCTAAACCTAACTGCATATAGTATTGGGATGAAAACTATTATCACCTGTATAGTCTGGGTCACAAAATTCATTAGGGCTTTATAGGGCCAGTTGGGAAGAAAAATGACCCAGAAGAGAACACGACAAGAGCTGTGGGTCTAAACCATTTTAACAATAGTTTCTAAAGGAGTAAGCTAGTAGTTAGTGTCATGTTTAGAATTAACTAGCAGATATCTCCAAGAGGGAGGGTAGTTTAATATAATTGAATGGTATTTTGATGTTCATAAGCAGAAGTTTCCAAACAATGGCTAACTCTATACACAGAAGTATGGTGGCAATGTACTTCTTTATAAGGTTCATTTATTGAGAACAAGAAATGAGGATTATGTCCCTATCAGTAAAAGCTAATCAGGGAGTCAAGGACCTAGGCCTACAGTCAGAGAAGAAACTGAAGTAGTCTGGAAACAAAATCAGAACCTCAGTTATATACATAAAATAAACATAGCAGGAAGTTGTAAGGAAGCTCAAGTTTATGCAATATGTCATAACTATGGGCTTTCCTTAGACATACTGGTACTAAACTAAGGGCAGATAAAATAATACAAACTCTTCTTCACTGGCAGGGAGGCTCAAGGACTTGATGAGTTTTAGTCTTAAATTTTAAAGGCCTTCAGCTTCTATAGCAGGGAGTTATGGAGAAAGCAGAAGCTATAGGGTATTGTAGGCAGAAAATGGATTTTTAAGAGTTCCTACCTCCCGAGAAAATGTTATACATAAGCCTTCACTTAAAAAAGGTAAAAGTATAAATAACAACAATAGTAATGATAATACTAATAGAAGAACAACAATAGTAAGAGCAACATTTGCTTCTATTTAACAATTATCATGTTCCAGGACTGTAGCAGGCATTTAACAAATATTATCTCATTTAATTCTTATAACAACACTAAGAAATAAATCTCAATATTAATCTCTTTTTTTTCAGCTCAGAGATTTTAAGTAGCATGCATAAATTCACATAGCTGATGAACTGTGGAAATAGGATTGAAATCAGTTTAGGTAGTTTTTTTTTCCTAAGCCCATGTTTGCTATTAATATCTGCAATGCACATACAGCATGTTATATGTGCATATTAGAATAGGTATAATGCTGAACAAATATTACAAGACACAGATTTTGTCATAATTTTATTTGCATGAAAAGAAAATATAGTGGATTTCAGGTGGTGATTCAACAAATATATATTGTGCACCAAGTACATACCAGGCATTTTGCCAAGTACTAGAGAGACAACAATGAACAAAACAGGCACAATCACTGTTCCCACCAACCTTAAAGTCAAGCATGAAGCTCTGTGATAGTTGTGGGCTACCTTAGCCAACGATGATTTAAAGATGATAGCATCTAGGATATGTTATTCATCTCTTAGATCCTTTGAAAATTTCCATGGAAATAAACTCTTTTTTAGTAGGGTAAGATAACAGGGTTTAAGTTCATAAATTGGGAATAGACTGAATCCAAAGCTTTGTTTTTTAGGGTTTTTCCAGGAGAACAGAAACTACTCTAGACCATGCAGTCAATGTAAATTTAATAGAAGCATGGTTAAATGAGTGATGGACTCCTTGGTACGTCAAGGAGGAGATGGTAAGGTAACAACAGGAAACTGCTTCTAGTTCTAGGAGTATAGGGACAATGGAAGGCAGGGTTGTTGCCCAAACCTACAGCTAAGCTGTTTGGTTGAAGTGGAGGGTGGGGGGCTGCCTGGAGAGACCTGCAGCTCTGAAGGAAGGACATTTGAATCTTGCTTTTTCTCAATTCCTGCACTACAATCTTCCACTAATGTTTCCCATTCACTAAACATACTTAGAAGCCAGAGGACAAGGAATATTGAAGGTTGTTGCCTGTGATGATGAGCTAAGCAGGGGAAGGGGAATGAGAGTGGGAATACAAAGCAACTAGTGGCTACAAAATTCAAGCTTAATAACTGATTAACTGTCACCATGGATAAATATGCCCATACCTCTATTTCTCTACCTATAAAAGTAGAATTTTTAATTTTTTTTAAAGAGAGAGAGAGGGAGAGAGAGAGAGAGAGAATTTTTAATATTTATTTTTTAGTTTTCGGCGGACACAACATCTTTGTTTGTATGTGGTGCTGAGGATCGAACCCGGGCCGCACGCATGCCAGGCGAGCGTGTTACCGCTTGAGCCACATCCCCAGCCTGAATTTTTATTGTTGGCTGTTCAAAACATTACATAATTCTTGATATATCATATTTCACACTTTGATTCAAGTGAGTTATGAGCTCCCATTTTTACCCCAAATACAGATTGCAGAATCACATCAGTTACACATTCATTGATTTACATATTGCCATACTAGTGTCTGTTGTGTTCTGCTGCCTTTCCTATCCTCTACTATCCCCCCTCCCCTTCCCTCCCCTCGCCTCTTCTCTCTCTGCCCCCTCTACTGACATTCATTTGTCCCCCTTGTATTATTTTTCCCTTTCCCCTCACTTCCTCTTGTATCTACTTTTGTATAACTCTGAGGGTCTCCTTCCATTTCCATGCAATTTCCCTTCTCTCTCCCTTTCCCTCCCATCTCTCATCACATAGCATTGAGTTTATTTTGACAAAATCATACAAGCAAGGAATTTGGTTTCAATCTCCACTCCTCTCACTTTCCTCCTCTTCCTCCCTCCCCTTATTCTCCTTCCTCTACTCTTCCTTTAGCTTATTTATTTACTTATAATGGGTACTTTATATAATAAAGGTGAAATTCCCATTGGACATTTACATATGCACATAACATTATTTTGTAAATGCATTTCATATTTCCTCCTCTTCCCATCCCTTTCCCTCTCATTCTTCACTTTCTACTCTACTGAACTTCCCTATATATTTGATATCTGATCTCCCTCCAACATCTTCTTTCATTTCTTTTGCTCTAGTTTTCACATATGATAAAACAAACATTCAACATTTGATTTACTGAAACTGGCTTATTTCACTAACCATGATAGTGTCCTTTTCCATCCATTTACTGGAAAATGCCATTATTTCATTCTCTATGGCTGAGTAAAACTTCCATTGTGCATATATATGACATTTTTCTTGACCCATTCGTCTATGGATAGGCCTTTGGGTTGATTCCATAATTTGGTTATTGTGACTTATGCTGCTATAAACATTGAAGTGGCTGTATTTGCTTTAGTATGTTTTATGCCTGGTGTTTAAGAAATCTCCATACTGCTTTACAGAGTAGTTGTACTAACCTTCAGTATCATCAACAGTGTATCAGTGTACATTTTTCCCACATCCTCAACAGAATTTATTATTATTTGTGTTCTTAATAATCGACCTTCTGACTGGAGGAGATCAAATCTTAGTGTAATTTTGATTTGCATTTCCCTGGTTGCTAGAAATGTTAAACTTTTTGTTTCATATATTTGTTGTCCATTTGTATTTCTTCTTTTGAGGAATGTCTATTTAGGTTTTGCTCATTTATCAATTGGGCTTTTGGGGTTTTTTAGTTAAGTGTTTTGAGCTCTTTCTATATTCTGTATATTAATCCCCTGTCAGAAGAGCATCTGGTAAAGATTTTCTCCCATTCTGTAGGCTCTCTCTTCATACTCTTAATCATTTCCTTTGCCATGTAGAAACTTTTTAATTTGATGCTTTTATTGATTCTTATTTTTATTTCTTGAACTTTAGGGGTGTTGTTGAGGAAGCAGGTACCAGCACCAATATGAGGGCGTATTCACCCTATGTTTTCTTCCAGAAGTTGCAAGGTTTCTGGTCTAATTTCTAAGTCTTTGATCCATTTTGATTTGACTTCTGTACAGGGTGAGAGATATGGATCTAATTTTATTATTTTACACATGGTATCCAGTTTCTAAGCATCATTTATTTAAAAGGCTATCTTTCCTCTAACATATAATTTTGGCACCTTTGTCAAATATCAGATAGCTGTAGGTATGTGAGTTTGTCTCTGTGTCTTCTATTCCATTGGTCTTTATTTCTATTTTGATGCTAATACCATAAAAGCTGGTATTTTGAAATAAGACATTGCCACACAGCATTCGTGAGAATTAAGTTGATACCTTAGAAGTATTTAGAAAAAAAATATCTGGCGGATAGTAAGTCTTCTAAATCTTACTATGAGATGTAATATGATATAAGGTACTGGTAATACCTATTATTATTTTGTCATATATAATATCACCTGCTCTTTGTATTTACTAAGGGCCTCATAATTACAGGAGCTCATAGTTCAAGTGTTTCAGCAAACACAAATTGGAAATGAGTCTGATTATTCTTATGTGTGGTATTCCTCTCTTGAAGTCATTCTCATAAACCTAAACAGTGAGTGGTCAGACCAGAATTTAGGGAAGCTCATGAACCGCCTGTTAGGCCCAGCTCCTGTTAGCACACCTAGCAGGAAGTACTCAATATAATAATCTGTGTTAAGTTTGCAAGATTTCATCAGATTTAAAAATAAGAAACACAGGAAAACATTATTTTTGGTTGACCCCACAAATGAATGCTCTATAGTCTTTTTGAAAAACATATATATTGGTCCTTAATCCTCCCTTTTTATTTCTATTATTAAAGTTTTGGAATCAGAAATGGAAACATTTAAGATTGAGATAACTGCACTCCCATGTTCATTTTAGTTCTATCCACAATATTCAAGATATGGAATCAACCTAAGTGTCCATCAATGGAGAATGAATAACAAAAATGAGGTATATATACACAATTGAATAATATTCCTTAAAAGTAGAAGAAATCCTGTCACTTCTGACAACATGGATAGACATGGAGGATATTACATTATGGGAAATAAACCAGGTACAGAGAGACAAATATCAAAGTATCTCAATTTTTTGTGGAATCTAAAATATTAGAACTCACAGAAGTAGAAAGTAGATCGGTGGTTAACCAGAGGCTGAAGGTAGTAGAGTGGTTAGAGAAACTGTAAGGCAAAGTTATAAGTAGATAGTAGGAATAAATTCTGGTGTCCTATTGCAAAGTACAATTGATAATAATAATATATTGTATATTTCAAAATAACTAAATGAGAGAATTTTTAATGTTGTCACCACAAAAATTGATAAATTTGAGATGATAGATATGCTGATTATGCAGATTTGCTAATTCTACAATATGTTCATGTATTGGAATTTCATTTTATATCCCATAAATATATACAATTATTATTTTCCAATTAAATATAAAACTTAAAGTTACATGATAGATACCATAAAAAAGTTGGAGATGGGTGTAAAATCAGAAATTCATTAAAATTAGAGACAAAGAGAGTTCACCTGCTTTATAAATAGTTGAAAATTTTTATCATTTAAGGTAATAAACAAAAACATAAAATATTCAATCAATGAAGGTAGGTATTAGATTAATGTGTTCTTCTCTATCAAAATGGAGAAATTTTTCAAGTATTATAAAGTGAAAAGAAGAGACAAAGAAAACTCTAGGCAGCAGAGTAGTGTTTAGTGCTTTTAATACTGTGAGGGACTCTGTGCTTCTGTTGTTTTTTTGGCACTGGCTGGGAGACAGATTGGTAGCAGTCTAGCAGGTATTTTATAGCTCTAATTTCCTTATGGTGAGTCCATTGGATAATGAAACTTGGAAAAAATTCTAATATCTTTGAAATAAACAATTGTTCATCAGGACCTGGCAGATAGATTTCTGTAAATACATTTAAAAATGTTGTTTGTTATTTATTGTGAGTGCAGATAAAATTGTGGCATTGGTGAAGATGTTAGATATTTTTTTTTTTGTCTTTGGAATCACATGGCATCAGTAAGCACAGCACTTTGTTGGCAATAGAAGCAGAAAAGCTGGGCCAATCATTCTATTAAGTTAAGCACTTGGCTCTCCTTTGGAGAGACTTGAATCTCTGATTCAGATATTTCAGACTGAGACTTTTTGGGGAATGAATTATGCAGGTAAATATTCCATGCTCTGCAGCATTTTGTATATCTAGACTTGGATGAAATATTTATTAGATTATATTTTCTATATCAATTTTTCCTAGTCTAGATTGTGAGTATCACAAGGGTAGTGATAGCTCTGTCCTATTGACCATCATATATTCAGTGTCAGCATAATGCTTGGCAAATGCTAGGTATTCAGGAATTATTTGTTGGATAAATGAATGAAAGTTTCTAGTGACTAAGGGACATTGTATAGCTGCTGTTGAAAAATAACATGAAAAATCTGCAATAGATTTTTGAGGATATCATAAATATAGATAAATTTTAAACAAAAATATATTTCTGATTTTAGAACTACAATTTTTTTCTAGGTCTTGTTATATGACAACTGCCAAACTAGTAATGTTTTGACTAATGACTATGTTGATGGCTGTTTCTTTAGTTTTTCTTGAATAGAACATCTAATTTCAGCATTCTTAAAGTTAAATTAGATCCAGGGTTAGGCAATTAGATATACCACTTGATGCTTTCCTGTATATGATCATTGAAGGTGACAGGAAACAAATTGAGCATTGTGGTCCATGCCTTTTGGAAGCTGATGAAATTCTATCTTTGTATAGTATAGCTTTCCTATTATGTCCCATGAAATGTTAGCCCCACAAAGTACTTTATAGGAGGGAGGAAAAGTTTCCATGTTCAAATAATTTTGCATAAGTTGTATAGTTTAATCTTATCTTGAAAATTCACAATGTACCTTAATTAGTATAATAAAAGCTGTGAGAAGTTATATAGTAAATAAGCCTACATTTTTTAAACTCCCAATTTCTCAAATTGAGTTAATTACAGAAGCTTATTAATATTTCTGTAAGATATTTTTCCACTGAACAGATATTAGGAAAATCTAATAGAATAGAAAGGAAATGTTCTACCTATCAAATGGGTCAGGCCAAGTACAGTGACATGGGCCTATAATTCCAGTGGCTTGGGAGGTTGAGGTCAGAAGATTGCAAGTTCAAGGCCAACCTCAGCAATTTAGCAAGGCCACAAGCAACCTAGTAATACCCTGTGTCAAAATAACAAAAATAAAATGGCTTGGGATGTGGCTTAATGTTTAAGCACCCCTGAATTCCAAGTCTTATATAAAAGTTTATTTTTTTCACACTTTAAAGTTTTTGGAGGCCAGGCACCCATGGTGCATGCCTGTAATCCAGCAGCTGGGAGGATCATGAGTTCAAAGCCAGCCTCAGCAACTTGTTGAGACCCTAAGCAACTCAGTGAGACCCTGCATCAAAATAAAAAACAAAAAGGGCTGGAAATGTGGTTCAGTGGTTAAGCACCCCTGGGTCCATTCCATGGTACAAAAAAAAAGTTTTTACTTTCAGGAAAAGTCTTAAGATCCATTTAACATGTTACTTATTTTTTTCTCAGAAAAGTTATAATTAAACTGATAGTTCTTCTTATAATTTGTAGCATCTTAGAGACAAAGAAATGTGGTAAAATTACCCTGGTGACTTTTCAGGATTGTGAAAATCAAGTGAATCATTGGATAAGAAAACATCATATACAAATAATCCATATAACAGTTTAGTTTCATGGCTGATTTTCTGCTTTTGATGGGAAGGACAAACACCAATATGACAATACATTTTAATATCATTCTCTTAGGTGGACATGAACACACTGAATCCAAACATCCTGATTTATTTTTATTTTCATTTGTTTTCTTGCCTTGATTTGGATGATAGTTCTGCTTTATATACATAGTCACTACTTCAAAGACAAAAACAAAAATAACCCAAATTTTAATCTTCAGTAACAATTTCTGGCATACTTTGAAAATGTGTTATAGTTTTATTTGCTGTTGAGAGGCCTTTGTTGTAAAGGCTTCTTGGAACCCATTAGGGTAATTAATTCCTCAGCAAGCATTTAATGAATTTATATGCCCACTTCTGCAGAAAGGGCTGTGAAAAATAGAGTTAGGAGGCATTAAATGGGTGTTTTTGGAATAACTTTTGGATATTTTGGAATGTCAGACTCTGTGGTAGGTGCTGACTACAATATAGATGAATGAAGGCAGATTACTACATTAAAGCAATTCATAGTCTAATGGGGAATACAGACTGGTAACTGGATAAGTAGCATAATATTTAAAAATCATGGTTAAAGGACCAAAGGAATAGTTGCTAGAGTAACTGCACAACCACTGGTAAGTTTTAAATGGACTTGAAACACCAAAGATGATCTAACATGGGTTAGGTCAGTAATAGTTGGGGGGAAAAGTATAGAAAATATGTAAAGGCAAAAAAATTTACATGTGCAGAAGTATAGTTGGATAAAATTTTATGTGTGCTCCAGGATCTCTACAAGCATTGAACTTAGCTGGTATAAACATTTCATGGAGTCATAGCAAAAAGACAAACCTGGAAATATAGTTGGTGGTGACTATAAAAGGTCAAAGTAACACTTTTGGTCTCCATAGAGGAGGTGATAGTCACTAGAGGATTTTAAGTTGTCTAGTTACATGATTAGGTTTTCATTTTAGCAAAAAAAAGTACTTTGGTAAGCATCCTTGAGTATGGATTAAAAGGTGACCATATTGGAGGAAGAAAGACTATTTAAGAGGCTGTTGCAGTAATGTAGGCAAGAGATGATGTTTGTTGGAATGGAAAGATAATTATAGATAATTATATCATTTACAAGATGATTAAAAAGTTGAAACTGCAGAGTATAGAGACTAAGTGGATATGGGTTGCCTGGAGGGAAGAAAAGAATCAGAGAGAAGTCTGTGCTTTTGATTTTTAAAGATTGAAAAGATAGCAATGACTTTAGTACCAGTGTTGTTTTTAATAGTTCATTAGGACATTGGATAAAATACAATATTTCTGCTTTGTTTATTTAGTAGTGTAGAATTACATATTTCCTTCAGGTAGTGTCTACAGAGTAGTCATGAAACCTCCACTGAGCTCAAAAAGAGAATTCAAGCAAAACTCTCCAGCGTTTTCTGTGGCACAAAAGACTTCATAAAAAATGTGAAATTTAGAGTGTATCTGGAAGAATGAGTAAGAATTCATTGGATACATTCATAAGAAAGCCATTCTAGTGGGGGAAGTAACAAACAAAAGCTGAGAGCTGGAAAAGATCACATAAGTTCTAGAAACCATAAGAAATTCAAAATAGGTAAAATATGTGTGGTAAAAATAGTGGTAGAAGAGATCTAAAATAAATTTTCGCTAGTATCAGAATGAAGACTTTACATGTTACCCAGTAGGCAATGAGGAACTAATGAAAGTCCAAACTAGAAATTAGCATTCACGGGTATGTATATGTAATTGCTGATGAGGCATTGAGTTCAAAGGAGATCACAAATATTGGTGAGGATGTGGAGAAAAGAGGACCCATATAAACTATATGTAGTATTATAAATTTAGTACAGACATTATGGAATATAGAATGGGGTTTCCTTAAATAACTAAAAATAGGATTACCACATGATCCATCAATATCATGACTGGGTATATATCTAAAGAAATTAAAATCAGCATGCCAAAGAGAGATATCTACACTCTCACATTCACTGTAGCACTATTTACAATAGCCATGATATGAAATCAATCTAAGTGCCTATCAACATATGAATGGATAAGGAAAATATTATATATAGTAGAGCACACTTTAGCTTTTAAATACACAGGAAATTGTCTTTTGCCACAACATGGATGGATCTATAGGACATTAAGTAAAATAAGCTAGAAAAAGAAAAACACTGCATGTTCTTAGTTATTCCAAAACAATCACACTCAGAAATAGACAGTAGAATGGTTGTTAACAGAGACTTGGTATAAGGATGGATAGGGAAAGTAGAGATGTTGGTTAATGAGTACTAGATACAGTTAGGAGGAATAATATCTGGGAACCTATTGCCCATCATTTGAAATATAATAATAATATATATTTCAAAATACGTAAAAGACAGGATTTTAAAAGTCCTTACCACAAAGAAATTATAAACATTTGAAATGATGGATATGCCAGTTAGCCTTATTTTATCATTCCATGAGGCATAACACACATAAATATCAAAATATCACATTGTACACCATAAACATATGCAATAATATGTCAATTAAAATAAGACTTTAAAAGTGGGCATAGTATATGGAAACAATTTGAGAACTATATAATTTTATAATTATAATGGATAACAAGTGTGTTAATGTAAATAATGGGTATTAATTATGTTGATGGTGATGGTAATAATTATGATGAAGATGATAAAATTTGCAGCTACTCTTCAGTGATAACCCATATGCAGGAACATGGTAAGTTTTCACTATGTATTATTGCATAGATAGCTTGTAATAACCAAATCTTTTTATATCTGTTCTACTTGTAATATAAAAGCTCAGAGAGTTAAATTTGCCAACATTTTTTTTTAATTTCCAGAAGTAGAAGAGCCCAATTTTAAATCTAAACTCTCTCCAGTGTACTTGTGCAATGAAGAAGAATAAATCCATCCTTGTTTCAAAACAAAACAAAACAAAGCAAAAAAGATCAGAAAGGAAGTCTATGGTTCTTTTTTGTAGTATCAGGTAAGACTGTGAGCCTTAATGACTCCTAATTAAGACCTCCCATCAATTCTACATCCCAAGAGATTTGGCTCGATGTAGGATCTTCCTGTTCTTATTTGAGGTTGCCAGACTTTTTTCTTATATACAGAAACAGCTTCTGCCACTGAAATATGGCATCAGGCAGGCTTGAATTGATTCTTCTAAGTTCAACATGCCATACAAACATTGAGATTTCCCTTAGAAAGATTATTGCTAAGAGTCCCAGATTTTATCTTGTATTCCTTTATATTTTATTAAAGAAAACAGTTCAATCAAACTCCAGTAATAGATATCAAATATCTAGTTCCAAAGCAGATTAGCAACCTATACAATGTATCTGGCTATTTCAAGGCAAAGAAATTTTGTTGTGTGTGTGTGTGTGTGTGTGTGCGCGCGTGTGCATGCACATGCATCCATGCACGCACATATACAGAGTAATAATTTACTTTTTGTGTAGAATTATATTTTGATGATTATTTTCATTAATTCAGTATTTCTTCAAGTATTATATTCAAAATTCATGATCCTCATCCTCAACCTACTACATAAAATGTCTAGATTTAAAACCCAATGATTAGCATTTTAAAGTCTCTGCATAATTCTGATACAACTTAAAGTTTAAAAACCACTAAAAGATGGATTCTAGATATTAATAAGGTCATAAGGATATATTTAATTTAGAGATTTCCCAGAATCTACACTTCACAAGTTGCTTTTAAATGCAACAAAATAGGCTTTCTTCAAAATAGTTCCTGGCATTCTCAAGCAAGAGAATAGAGTAGCAGATTAGAAAGAGGTATGATATGTCAAGAAATTTGTAATGTTTTGAACAACCAACAATAAAAAATTAAAAAAAAAAAACAAAAAAAAACCAAAATAATGAAAAAAAATAAAATAAAAGGAGGAAAGATTTATTTAAAAAAAAAAGAAAGGGGGATAGTGATAGGGTCAAGAAAATTAGTATTAAGAGCTTAAGTAATTAACATGCAAATTATTTTTTTTTTCTTTTTATTACATCATGTTTCTGATGTTTTTTTTGGTTTTTTTTTTTTTGTCTTTTGTATTCAAGGCCTTGTCCTGCCTTGTGACAATTTCTCAGATCACCTCCATTATGTTTTCTGACCTACCCCAAATTAAAAACTATATCCTTTATTCATGGAGTTTTAGATCCTAAAGAAAGATGTATTTCATTCTCATATCAAACAGTTTATAAAACAGGTGGCCTCCCTCCACCCTTTTATCTGCTTCCAGAAGGAATCTATTTTGAAAGAATTTAGGAGTGACAAGCCATTTCCAATGTACTTGTCCTATAAGGCCACGTGTGTGATAGACTATATTAGATGGGAAACTACTAAGTAATGATTGGGTCTTCTGAGATGTGGCAAGGTAGAGGAAACCTTAGAAGAAGCTTTGACCCCAAGGGGCAAAGGCAGGGCTGGAGATGATGATTCAAAGTAGCCTTAGAGGGAATGGCTACGTGTGGGCACAAACATGGGAGTGACCCCAGGACAATGAGAGAGGCTATGAAAGATTACACCTACATAGCCATGCTCTTTATAGACTCACATTTTTCCTAGAAAAAAAATCCATAAAAATGAATAGTTAATTTAAAATGCCTATTAAGCTATATCATCTAAACTAGACATTACACTGTAAAATGAAGTGAAACTCACATAACCAAAGTGCAAAAGTCATACAACTATCCTTCTTCCTGTTGTATAAAATTACAAATATGAAATTAAATTTTAATATTATGTCAAAAAAAAAAAGAAAGAGGATTCAAGCTTTCAATCTGCCAGGTGGCAAGGTGGTCAATTAGGACAATAAATAAAACTGAAAATAACAATTGAATTTTTATTTACTTACTGCAATGGTACAGACAAGAGGCTAAAATGGTGACAACTACCCCATGGGGGAGCCATTTCACCCCATGGAATACAATAGCACTGGGCAAAGATCAAATGGATATAGTACAGGTGGGGGTAGTTCTTACTGCAGAGAAATCCTTAACTATAGATTCCTTCATTTTATGAACATGTAGGCTGGAGATAAGGAGTGAGGGAAGCACTAGCAGCAAAAACATATTGAGTCAAAGAAGAGATGCCTGAAACTATCTCAGTTGAAGCCCACATAATTTGGCCTTCAGATAGAGGTGCTTGGGATGTGAAAACAGGTGTGTGGTGTGTGTGAAGGGGGGAAGAATATGGCTGGCTCAAAAGGAGCAGCCTGAATTCTTTACTATAACTCCCTCCAGAAAATTGCAATGCACTGGCTGTGTACCAAGTCTGGTGTGGGGAGAGCAGCTTTACCCCATGAGGCCTTCCAAGCAAATACTTATAATTGTCTGTAGCCAGACATGAAAGAAACTTCATAAGATTCAGACCTGGAGCTGAACCTTTCAAGAATTAGACTAGGAACCAGGAGATGACAGTTCTAACCTCAGTTTTGCTAGAGATTTATAGGGATTCTCTGGGTATTCTCTTTTATCTTTGGGCCTGTTTCCTAATTTATCAAACTCATGCTCAGTCTATAAGGGTTTTTTTGCCTCTGTTGTTTTCCTTATTTAAATTTATTTTAACTAATATATAAAACATAAAATTATACATATTACTGGGTATATATATATATATATATATATGTATATGATGTTTTGATACATGTATAATGTTAAATGCAAACATATCCTAAGATATTTATTATTTCATTATGGTGAAAACTTTAAAAATTCTTTCTTCTAGCTTTTTGAAATGTATAGCACATAATCACCCTCCTGTGCAATAGCACACCAGAGCTTCCGTAACTTGGAACCCAGTGAACAACCTCTCCCCATTCCATCTCTCCACTACTATCCTCAGCCTCTAGTAACCACCATTCTATTCTCAACTTCTCTAAGATCAACTTTTTAAGCATCCACCTGTTATATCTAATGTTTTGTCATTTCATTTCTGAGAGAAATTGGTTGGTATTCATAGCACAATACCTGGATTACTCTTCCTGATACGAGAACAACTCTCATGTTAACTAGGGAAAAATAGTTAATGACTATTAAGCAACCTCTTAGCTCTCAGACTGAGAATTGTGGCATCTTGTCTTAGAAAACTGGAGACACTTTTCAACAGTATTTCGCTTTCTGGGGATTCTGTTCAGCAAATACCAGGTAAAGGTCAAAGGCAGAAGCAGATCTTTTAGAGGAGATTCTTGACAAGAGTCTTTTTCCAGTATGGCTTATTAAACTCTACTCTTTATGATCAGAAGGCACAAAACCAATTTGTTATGGTGTAAGCGACTGGTAGAACGTAACAAAAGCATCCATAAATGGAGAATTATATTTAACAAAATTTTTTCAGCAGCAAGTTTCAGATGGTTTTAGCTATCTAAGATAGAAGTGGATAGACAATTAAATGCTCCAGAACAGGTCTGTTGTTTATTTCACTTTGGTTCTCCAGTCTAGAATATGTAGCATATAAAAGAATGCATATTGCTATTTGCAATTTAGTATTATTGTTATTACTGAGTATTAATCAGTATTACTGAGTGCTTATTCAATTTTAGGCATTTTAAATATATATGCTTGTTTGATCCTCAAAATCCACCTTACTTCTTTTTTAAATTTTATTTTATCTTTTTTGTTCTGGGAATTGAACCCAGGGCCTTGTGTATGCTAGGCATGTGTTCTACCACTGACCTATACTTGCAGCCTGGTAAACATTATTATTATTTCCATTTTACAAATGAGAAAACTGAACTTCATAGAGGCTACATGATCTAGAATTACATAACTAGTAACTGGTGGAGCCAGGATCTGAAATTAACCATACCTGATTTCAGAGACTATATCCTTGGTTACTATCTTCTAGTCAGATAATTTAACTGGGGACTGCCACATCCTTGGGTGGCTTATATAATTACCTAGGTGTTATAATTTGAGGATTGCTAAAATATTTAGCCAAGTCAACCATTAGCATTTCTTTCTATGTTAGACTTTAAAGGTGGTTTCATGCATAGTGTATTATATGAGCTTTAGATTGCTGTGACCAAAATGTCTGACTGGAACTACTTAGAGGAAGACAAGATTTATTTTGTTGCACAGTTTCAAAGGATTCAGTTTATGGTCAGTTTGTGCCAAGGCAGGAAAAATCATGGCAGGAGGGCATAGTGAGGAAAGCTCTTCAGCTCCTGGAAGTCAGATAGCAGAGAAGGAGAGAGAGAGAGAGGATGGAGCCAGAGAGAAGAAAGACCCTTCAAGGACATGTATGCCATTACTTACTTCCTCCAAGTAGGCATGTGGTCTTCCACTAAGATATTCTTCCAGCCTGGTAAACAATATTATGATCTCCATTTTACATTTGAGAAAACAGAACCTCAGGGAGACTACATGACCTACTCAATATTACATTGGTTCTACAAATTCACTATCCATTGCATGACTAGTCCATTCAGCTATCCATCAGATGGATTTGTCCACTGATGAGATCAGAACCCTCATGATCCAATCATTGCCTAAGAGCCCCACTTCTGAACTTTGCTGTACCTGGGGATCATGCTTTTAATACATGAGATTTGGGGGAACATTCCAGATTCAAACTCTGACACATAGTTTCAAATATTTAAATTGTCATAAAACAAATACTGGGCCAATATGCCTGTGCATATTTTAATGTAGTTTTCCTATCAAAGACTGATCATATGGGATTGTTCATGATCAATGAGACAATCTCAGTAGTTCAAAAATGTAAGATTCACAGAGGATTTTGAAACCTTGCCATTGAAAAACCTTATTAACACTAAGGGCTCTATACTAAAGGAATTGGCTACCCTTGTTTTAGAAATATATTAAGAGTAATCTATCATAATAATAAACCTGACTGTCAGGATTAAGAGGCTATAATCCTCTATGTGTTGAATATTGTCATGACAAAGAATCTCTTTGTGGATATGTATGCACCATGATACAAGAAGAGACCAGAAAAACTTGTATTTTCTCCAATCTGTGTTTCTTTGTGTCTGGTTTCAATCACAATGGGGGAGATTAAGGTAGTTTACAAGACACTCTATCCTGTGGGGGCTGACATGGCAATTTTGGATATTTATTTTTAAATGTCAGTACCATTTTGGAATGATATTTGATGGCATAAGTTCCTTAGTTGTGGTTTACCCCCTAAAATGTAGTATGAGGGAGTCACAGATTACTTAATTTTAGTCAAGTGTTAAATCTGAAATATGGACCAGGAGAATAAGAGCTACTCTATTGAATGCATATTTGAGGGTACTGTGGGATGGCAAAGGTGGAGGGCAAGGTTAACACTCAGAGGCAGGCAGGAGCATCCAAAATTAACTTTACCTCTCTCTAGTCCAAAGCATGATTTTGAGCATCTCCATCTTGACAGGGACAGAATTTTTAGAACAGCCAATTTGTGTTGTTTCCTTAGCATTGATTATTTTCCTCTTGAATTCACTGTTGTTTACATTATAAATGGTGATACAAAAGGCCATAATTGAATGTTCAACAGCCTGATTGAAGTCCAAAGAAAGTTCACTAAAAATCTTGAAACTTTGTAGTGAAAAGCAAAAGTACATTTGGAATAACTCTCTAACTTAAAAAACACAAGACAGCACTTTTCTCACACTGGGAATTAGTTGGTTGATGAATTAATTTTACAAAAGATTGCATCCAGGTGTTCTTAAATAAGAAGTCTCATAATGCAATATAAATGCTTCCAAAAAATGGAAATAGACTATAGTGCAGTGGGAAGAGCATGGACTTTGAAAAGAGACAATCCTAGGTTGCAATCTTGGCTCTTCCACTTATTACCTGTGTGGACTTGGACAAATTATTGAACCTTTTGTGCCTCAGTTTCAGTTTTCTAATCTATACAATAAAGATGATAAAAGTACTTTTTCTGCTTCAAAAAGTTGCTATGAGGCTTTGGTATGAAAAAATATATATGGCCTAATATATTTCCTGGTATGTGGTTGGTCCTAGAAAATATTAGTTTCATTCTTTCCCCTGGGTGAAAGAGGTATTTTGGGGTAGAGAAGAGAGACTGATATCTAGAGGGATGGGAGCCCTAGTTCATGAAAGATGAATCCTAATAAAGATGCAGCAGTACTGAAAGCATGATGCGATTCTGCAGGCAAAGACGATACAATATCTTTAAATGGTTTGTGCACAATATCTCAGGGAGCAACTTTCTGCAGTGTTTGGAAAAAAAGGTATAGCTAGCAGAATATAATGGCAGCATTAAATCCATTTGTCTTGGGCAGTATTATCACTATCAAATATGGCAAATGAACCTTTTTCAAACTCTTACAGAGCTATCCCTGTGTATGAAAGAACATACAAGTGAGGTTTTCAATGTGGGTTGCCTAGCATTTGGGGAAACGTTCCTATTCAAATACCATGATATCACTGTAGCTCTTCAAACAGACAAAAATAAATAAATAAATAAATAAACATTTATTAGTGTTGGAAAGGATGTGGGGAGAATGTACTCATATACTGCTTGTATAAGTGTAAATAGTCATAACCTTTTGGAAGATGGTTTGGCAGTATCCATAAAATATTAAATCAAGTATATCAGCCCCCAAATTCTATGTCTATGAAGATATCCCAGAAAAACACCTGCATATGCATTTGGAGGCATATGAAAAAGATGGTTATTGTAGATTTCATTGTAATAGCCTGACTGCCCACCCGCTGAACAATGGTGAACCATTATAACATATTCATGTAATGAAATATTATGCTGCCATTTAAAAATGAGGAATATTCAAAACTCAAATAAAATGCATCAAAGACTTAGGAATTAGACTAGAAACTTCACACCTGCTAGGAGAAAACATAGGGTCAATACTGTATCACATTGGTGCTCGCACTGACTTCTTCAACATGAACCCTAAATCTCAAAAAATAAAAACAAGAATCAATAATTGGGATGCCATCAAATTAAAAAGCTTTTGTACAGAAAAGAAAATGATAAAGAGAGTGAAGAGAAAATCTATGAAATGGGAGAAAATCTTTTCCAGCTGCTCCTTTGACAGGGCATTAATATACAGAATATATAAAGAACTCAGAAAACTTAATACCTCTGAAAAAATAACCCAATCAATAACTGGGCAAAAGAACTAAATAGATATTTCTCACAAGAAGAAAAACAAATGGTCAACAAATATATGGAAAAATGTTCAATGTCCCTAGCAATCAGGGAAATGCAAATCAAAACTACACTAAGATTTGATCTCCTGCCAGTCAGAATGGAAATGATCAAGAATGCAAATAAAAGTAAATGTAGGCGAGGATGTGGAGGAAAAGACACATTTGTACATTGTTGGTGGGACTGTATACTAGTACAACCACTCTGGAAAGTAGTTTGGAGAATCTTCACAAAACTGGGAATGGAACTACTATCACTACCACTAATACTACCACTCCTTGGTATTTATCCAAAAGAACTAAGATCAGCATAATATATTGATAGAGGTAGATCAGTGCTCATAGCAGTGAAGCTCACAATAGCCAAGTTGTGGAACCAGCTAAGGTGTCTGTCTATATATGAATGAATTAAGGAATTGTAGTGTATATATAACAATGGAATTTTATTCAGCCATAAATAAGAATGAACGTATGGCATTTGCTAGTAAATGGATGGGAATGAAGGATATAATGTTAAGTGAAATAATTCAGTCTCAGAAATTCAGGGGTCAATTTTTTCCTCTCATATATGGAAGCTAGAGCAAAATTAAGGAAATAAGGAGGGTAGAATCAGATAGCATAAAGATATAGAGAAGATCAGTAGAGTAGAAGAACAAAATCCAAAGAGAGATAGGAGGGACAGAAAATGTGAGAAAACAGAGAATGAATTTTAAAAATTCATGCTATGTGCATATAAATATACCACAGGAATTTCTCCTTTATATATAGATAGAACCAATAAAAAATAAATAAGTAGATGAATGAAAGGAAGAGCAATAGAATAGAGGCAGGAGAATGGGGGTGGGGAGAAAGAGGACAAGAATGTGAATGAAATAGAAGTCTATGCATATATGATCTATTGGCATAAACTCAACCACTATGTCTGAGTAAAATGTTCTAATTGTTTTAAATGAGGTGTATTTGATACAGGGGCACAGAAGTATGGAAATATTCCTATGATTAATTGTTGAGATATAAAAACAATTTACAATAGAGCATTTATAACATGACATCAATTTCAATTTGTAAAATTTGAAAAGAACCTCAATGTAATATATTTGCATAGGAAAAAGTCTTATAGGATATGAGTTTCCCATGGCATCTGAAGAAAGGAGTGCTATTGATGGGGGGAGTCTTAAGGGATCACTTTGCCTGTATACTTTTAAAATGTCTACCTTATTTGAAACTCTTTGGATAAGTATATTTTACTATTGCAATCTTTTCAGTAAATAAATAAAACACATGCATGTGATAGATAGGCAATTACTTCTAGCTCATGTGTGCTTTGTATTTTCTGAGTTTTAAGATAATAGTGATCACAATTCTAGCTAACTTTATTAAATGCTACTATGTGCCAAGCAATGCTCTGAGTGCTTTACAAATGATCTCCACATATACTTATCTTCATATTATATAATATTCTCAAGATAATTATGAGGTATGAAGTAATATCATCTCTATTTTACCAACCAGAAAAAAATGTGTCTCAGAGAAGCTAAATAACTTATTAAATCTCACACATCTTGTTAGTGATAGAACTAGTATTTGAAGCCAGAGAGATTCACTTCCGAGCTGGCATAATTAAGCAGTGTTCCATGTTGTCACTCTGAAGAAAGAGGTAAACAACAAGTTCTTTACTCTCAAGAAAATTAGAGACTAGTTGGGCAGATATTCATTCTCTCTCTATCTGTCCCTACACACACACACACACACACACACACACACACACACACACACATTCAGAAATACACGTGAAAATTGCAATACAATATTATTGACAGGGCTGGGGTTGTAGCTCAGTGGAAGAGTGCTTGCCTAGCATGTGTGAGGCACTGGGTTTGATTCTTAGCATCACATACAAATAAATAAAATAAAGGTCCATCAACAACTAAACAGCAACAAAAAAGTTATATACAAAAGAGTACTATAAAAAATGCTACTGGAAGCATCCATAAAAAATACTCTCTGCAGACTGAAGAGGTCTGAAGCCAGTGCTTGGAGTTAGATCTAGAGCTCATTTTCTTGCCTAACTTTTCTTTTGGTCGAGAATATGCTTAATGGTGAGCTGATGGGGTACTATGATAGCTTGAGGCTAAAGAATTATTCAAAACCTAGAAACTCATCCAGATTTCTGCATATATGTTACTCCCCAGAGTTTGGATATTGCAGCAACCCTGAACCCCATCATGGCAACTGAAGCAGTTTGGTTGGCCTATGCTGCAATGAAATCATCTACAGATTAGGTCAGGAGAGCCACTGTAGCATGCACATAATGGACTTAATTTACTCAAGGTTACACTGCTGTTTTGGTGGCTCATGTAGCATGATGTTATTTTCCTTTGAGATAAAATACATCACCTGGCTACAGTATTCCCTTTACAATTTAGATAAATGGTTAAAGGGATTTCAATAAGGATTTTCTTTCTTCCGCCTCCCCTCTCTAAACATGTGCACATACACATACATATATGTGTACAACAATTTCACTTTTTGATGTTTCCATTGTGTTTTTCTCTACTGAATATCATTTACCCTCCATATAAAGTATTGATAGGATTGGGGTCAGCTCTTTTCCTATCTGAAAATGAGTGATGATCCACCACTTTTCAAAGGATATCACCATGGACAGAGAATGAATGATTGGACTCCTAATAGAATCCTAAGAACAGGCCCCAGTTTTCAGAGATGACATTTCAGATGCTTACTTGGAGGACAATGAGTTAGTAGTACCTCTGCAACATGATCAATTTATAAAGGGCCAGGGTTAGGGTTATATAATAGGACTGCCTGCAGGAAGAACCTTATAAAACAGAGGGGTGCAAAAATGTGCTGTGCAATTGCATAATAATCTTGTGAAAAACAAAATGCCTTATTCATTTTAATAAAAACACTGGGAAAAATGATGAGTCTTCACTCTGTCTAATCAATTGCAAGCCTTCGTAATAAAAGTGAGGCTGCTTTTTCCCCACTAATAAGCACAAAATCAATCTTCAAAAGCAACATATTTTATTGCACCTATTCTTGGCTCTTCAACTCCCCAATTTATAAATGTTTATTTTTTTCCCTCAGTTGGGTGGAGATGGGTTGGGAAAGAGCAGAACAGTTCTCATAGTTGTGTATAGCTTTTTAACCTGTGTCATGGGGCTGTTGTCAAACTTCTTCTTATTTTAATAGTAGCTTGTATGCTCTTTTAGCTTGTATTCCCAGGCCCATAAAAGTCATTTTGGGGATTGGTCATATAGGATAGAAGCACACTAAAAGGTAAGACAAAAAAGAGCCTTAATTTACCTCTGTTGTGGATAAACCCTGATCATTAGCAAAACGGCTAGACTCATGCCTACTTCTAGGTCCAACAAGGCCCATCATTCCTTGAACCTCTCTGGCGTATTTCATCCCTAACTACACATAAACACTTGTCCTTACATTTCCTTTCACCTCCCCATTCAAACACCCCAAACCTGTGTTTTCTTCTTTTATACCAGAACAAGTTCCTGGCTTTAGCCTACTTCCTCTAATTCTAAAGATCTGAAAAGGTGATTTATTCAAGCAAGCATTTGTTTATTATTTCACAAAAAACTACCTTCTAATATAGGTAGTTCTCTTCGGTGTCACCTGGATACACCTTGCTTTATCTATCAACATCTACTTATGTGGCCTTTTTACTCCATTCACAGAATTCTCAAGGACAGGAATCAGGTACATTTTAGTTTTGTATATGTATCACATAGCACAGTGCTTGCACAGGGAAAGGGCTAAGGCAGTATTCTTTGCATCAAATTAAATAGAGAATAATACCTGATATCGTGAGTTAAGAGGGGGAAGTAGGGAGTTAATAAGATAAATTTCTAGTTAGAGTGCATTTTGAGAATTAGTGGTATTTAAGGAGCCTAAAACCAAGAAATATAGAGAGCGTAAGTTATAGCATCATGGAAAACAGGGATAAAAAGCTTGAATCTGTGACCCGGATATGTTTACCTCTACAAGTTTATGTCCTTGGAGCTAACCACTGCCAGGATTATTTCCTCAGAGAGGTATCTTCAGTGAGTCACACTTATAACCTATTTTCCTAAGTTGAATTGGATTTCATGGGTGGTTTACCTAGTTCAGGGACTCTCAGCAACATTCAGGGAACACTCTGTGCCCATGGTGAGCACCAAGGTACACCTGTCTTGGTTGAGACAGCTGTTCATTTGCAATCAGGGAGGCAAGTGGTTCCAGGTCAGGACTTGCCAGTATTATGGAGAAATAGTTTTGTTTCAGTAGAAGCTCACTAGTCAAGGTGGTATTAAGCAATGAGATACTGAGAACTTTTCTGTTTTTTTTTTTAATATTTATTTTTTAGTTGCAGTTGGACACAGTTCCTTTATTTATTTATTTTTATGTGGTGTTGAGATCAAACTCAGGGCCTCGCATGTGCTAGGCAAGCAATCTACTGCTGAGCCACAACCCCAGCCCATACTGAAGGCTTTTCTAAGATGAAGAATGCCAGTGCAAATGGAGAGGATAAATAGGAGTGTGTGGTGGGAGATGAGGAAGAACTACTTGATACGTATACTTAGACTCATGTCGCCAAATAATAGCAAACATTTGGAAAGTGTTTACTCTATGCAAAGTATAATACTCAGTACCTTATAAGGATCATCTTATTTGATTCTAACAACCATATGAGGTAGTATTATTATTAACCCAATTTTATTTATGAAAATACTAAGGCTTGGGTAAATGAACTATCTTGCCAAATGCCACAGAAATGTAAGTGGCAGAGCTAGGAATGTAAACTTAATGTGTTTGATTTCAAAGCCTATGTTCTTTCCTGTAATTAAAGGTAAAATTTATATACAGTATATAGAGAGTAAGTCACAAATGTAAAGGGTACAGTTGGGTAATATTTTACCTGTGTATATATCTACAAGGTGATGACCCAGGTTAAGATATAAAATATTAACACCTTCCAAACAAGTTCCTTTGTATCCCTTCCCTATCAATAACTCCCTCTATATACCCATATACATACAGTATAACTAACCACTATTCTGACTTCTATCACCATATATCACTGTTTTTCAAAGTGTGGACCCTGAACCACATCACTTGGGAACTCAGTAAAAATACAAACTCTCAGGTCTCATCGCAGAACAACTGAATTAGAAATACAGGGAATGGGGGCCAGAAACTATGTGTAACAAGCTTTCCTGGTAATTCTATAATACAATACAGTTTGAGAACTGCTGCAAAGAGTTGTTCTGCATGTTTTAGAAATTCATATACATAAGTAGAATTATATAATATGTAGCCTTTTGTGTCTGGCCTTTTATACTCAGCAAACTGTGAGATTTATTCATATTGCATGTATAAATAATTCTTTCATTTTTAGTTGCTGATTAGTATCCCACCATATGAATATACAATGTCATCTTTTGATAGGTCATTAGTGGAACTTTTATTAAAGGAAGTAGGTTGTCTTATATTTGTGTACGGCAAATAATTTGTGGAATCACAAAATTGAGGCCCAACTTATGCAAAAGTAAAGTACGTCATTATATCATATGATATGATTTCAGAAAGTCAATAGTACCCTCAAAACACACTTATTTCCTTTCTAATGCCAGAAAATTATTTAATAAGAAGCCTAATACTAGAAAAGCTAGGGATAACAGGAATATATCTCAACATCATAAAGGCTATCTATGCTAAGCCCCAGGCCAACATCATCATCATTCTAAATGGAGAAAAATTGAAGGCATTCCATCTAAAAACTGGAAAAAGACAGGAATGCCCTCTTTCATCACTTCTATTTAACATAGTTCTTGAAACACTGGCCAGAGCAATTAGACAGATGAAAGAAATTTGATTCTGCAATCTGTATTTGGGGTNCTGTGAGGTGAATAGAGAGTCTACATCCTGAGAGCAAATCTTTATCCCTCACACATCAGATAGAGCACTAATCTCTAGGGTATATAAGGAACTCAAAAAGCTAA
Source organism: Marmota marmota marmota (assembly GCF_001458135.2). NCBI lineage: Eukaryota > Metazoa > Chordata > Mammalia > Rodentia > Sciuridae > Marmota > Marmota marmota. Next base: position 7,702,779 of record NW_026000283.1, read on the forward strand.
GCACCAAAAACAAAAACAAAAACAAAAACAAAAAACAAAACACATAATCCAATCAATAAATGGTCCAAGGACATGAACAGACACTTCTTAGAGAGGATATATAATCAATCAACAAATATATGAAAAAATGTTCATCATATCTAGCAATTAGAGAAATTCAAATCAAAACTACTCTAAAATTTCATCTCACTTCAGTCAGAATGGCAGCTATTATGAATACAAACAACAAGTGTTGTTGAGGATATGGGGAAATAGGTACACTCATACACTGCTGGTGGGACTGCAAATTGCTGCAGCCAATATGGAAAACTGTATGGAGATTCCTTGAAAAACTTGGAATGGAACCTCCATTTGACCCAGCTATCCCTCCTCCTCGGTCTATATCCAAAAGATTTAAAAAGAGCATACTACTGGGACACAGCCATATCAATGTTTATAGTAGCACAATTCACAATAGCTAAACTGTGGAACCAACCTAGATGCCCTTCAGTAGATGAATGGATAAAAACAATGTGACATATATGCACAATGGAATATTACTCAGCAATAAAAAAATAAAATCATGGCATTTGCAGGTAAATGGATGGCATTGGAGAAGATAATGCTAAGTGAAGTTAGCCAATCCCCCCCAAAAAATGCCGAATGTTTTCTCTGATATAAGGTGACTGACTCATAGTTGGGTAGGGAAGGGGAGCATGGGAGGAATAGATGAACTTTAGATAGGGCAGGGGGTTAGCAATGATGGTGGAATATGATGGACATCAGTATCCAAAGTACATGTATTAAAACATGAATTGGTGTGAACATAATTTATATACAAACAGAGACACGAAAAATTGTGCTCTATATGTGTAATAAGAATTGTACTGCATTCTACTGTCATGTATTTAAAAATAAAATCAATTAACAAAGAAGCCTAGACTTTTATTCCAAAATATGCATTAGAACTTAAAAGGCATGTATTACAAATTTCTTTTAAAGATAGATTAAAATCATACTGAAATGGTAATGACCTATCCTTTCTTGATAATAAAGTATACATGATATCACTTACTAATTTCAGTACTTGACACACATTACTAATCAATCATGCTAGTTTTATGTGTTGATTCCCAGTGCAATCTCAGGATCCTTCTCAACAAATCATCCCCAGCAGAAACTATCAATCCATCAATCCATCACCACTGGCATAGCATCTCTAGCTCTATGCCTCCCTTTCGTGTGTGTGTGTGTGTGTGTGTGTGTGTGTGTGTATGTGTGTGTGTGTGATTGTAATGGTGCTTAAAACTAAAGAGGCAAAGAAGATATCATGGAGGGGATGTTTGGATCAGAAAGGAGAACTAAAGTCACATTATTTTTCTCTGTGACACAATTTCTTTTGTGGTTGCATTTAAAAGTCCATGAGGTTTGAGTAGCCAAGATAGAGTAGACTCTTAATTTAAGTGAATCTGTGAAAAATCAGCATAATGACACCAAAATGATAACAATAATTTTATAGTTTAGATCTGAAATGTCACTCAAAAGTCTGAGCATTAAAGGCTTGATTCCCACCCCATGGCACTATTGAGAGTCAGTGGAACCTTAAAGAGTTGGGGCCTATTTGAAGGAAATTAGGTCATTGGGAGCATGCCCTTGAATGGGATATTGAGATCTCAGCACTTTCTTCTGTTTTTGCTTCTCAGCTGCCATGAGATGAACTGGTGTCCTCTATTACACTCCAGCCATGATGTACTACCACTGAAGGCCCACAGCAACAGGGCAAAGAGAACTTGGACTGAAACCTCTGAAACTGTGAGTCACAATAAACCTTTTACTTTTTTGTTGATTAAGTTGGTATTCTGTTACAGTAAAAGAATATGTATATGTCCTTATGATACATGATTTACCTGAATTATCTTATTTAATTCTTAGAACTCTGATGGTTCAGTATTACTATCCCCATCTTAAACATTGCATTGAAGTTTAGAAAGGTATCTAAATCCCCATGACAGAGCTGAAATTCAAATCCAGGCTACATGACTCCATATCTTGTGTTCTTTAGAAATCATTACTCTTTACAGACTCTGAAATAATTAGATTTATTTATGGATACTTAAAACTACTTTTTTCCCCAACATTCCCAATTCTAGCTTAAAGTATCTGAGGCTACTTTCCTGTTTTAATAAGAATATAGTAAACATCATTAAAGATTGCAGGGTTATCATTAGCATCAGAGGTTACATTTTAAAATGAGAATCATCAGTGACATAGGTGTAGATGATTAGATATAGGAGATTCATTACTGCTATAGTGTCTTCTACCCAGTTAAATTCTAAACACCATATGATCACACATACCCATAGAAGTTAACTTTTGAACTATCAATGAATGAATAAATTTATTCATTTATCAGGCATATTATACATGTCTATTATGTACCAATTGTTAGACATGAGGGCAAGGATGTATCTTATTCTCTTCTATATTCCCATCACATATTCCTAGTAAAAGATAGGTGCTCAATAAATATTTGTTGAACAAGTGGAGGGATGAATGAATTAATTCTTCCATAAATTCCAGACATTGTATGAAGTTCTGAGACAAGTTGTAATATTGGTCATTTGCCTAAAAGGAAGGAATTAGTGTAGAGATCCCATTAGTTAAGTAAAGATTACATGCATCTGACTATTAGACATCTGGAATTTCCGTAACCAATATGTAAGGGAAATACAAAGTTTGGTCTTCTCAGAGTATATCTGCTATTTTCCCTCCAATAACTAAATAGTTAAGATTTTATGTCCAACAGACAGAAGCTTGCTTCTTTAAAAAGTAAAGCTGAATATATTGACACTGACAGGAGAATGTAAACACTGTTGTCCATAGTGAATTTTACACTGAATGCTATATTTTAAAAAATTCAAAATAATGGAGAAAGGAACAGAATTCCCAACCATTCTTTTCACAGTTAAAATGCATTACATGGTAAGGTTGTCTTTTTAAAAAACAAGTCAGCATTGGTTTAGTACTGAAAGAAAATGCTTCAGTGATTTTATAAAATTGAAAGGAGCAAATTCCTAATCCAGTGAAAGTGAACATTCGAATATGTCTTATTCTCTTCTGAACTTATGTACACCTCCTGGGACAATGGCAAACATCTTACCTAAGCACATTTCTATGGTAGCACATATCTCCCTGTTTCACACCAAAGCAATACAAATGGCTCACTTAGACAGTTGAAGTGGTGCCCACATCACCTTAGCATCAAGTGATATTAGAGTCTACTGAGCAGAAACCAGAAGGCTTATGTTACCCATAAGAACAGTACCAATCATTCATTCAATTGGAACCAACCTTCATGCACACACAGTTGTATGAAGCAGGAAATTTTTCCTTAAATGGTAAAAGAAATGATAACATCATTTTTTCCTATCTCTTGTAGTCACATAGTGAGAATTATCCATGAGGAAAGTCACAAATATCAATAAAAAATTCATTTGGCCCATGTTAGAAATCTATGGCCATGTTGTAAGAAATGTTACTAGTGATAACCATTGAGGGCTCATGTTCCTGAGTGATGCTGTGATTTGGAAAAAGATTTCTGGAGGGTTTTTTGGCTATTTTATAGACAATGAGTGCTATGGTGCCATGCTATGGACATATTTGATGAAACCATCTATAAAACTATTTTTTGAATAATGATGACAGTATGCAGAATCCTTTATTCCAAATGTGAATATATTAGTTTCCTATTTCTGAAATAACAAATTACCACAAACGTAGTGGCTTAAACCTACATTAATTATTATTTTACTTTTTTGAAGATAAAAAAATCTTCAAGTCAATGTGTCCATAGGGCTGTGTTCCTTTTGAAGGCTGTAGGGGAGAATCAGTTTCCTTAACTTTTTCAGCTTTCAGAGATCATCTGCATTCCTTAGTTTAAGCTTCCCTCCTCCAACTTTAAAGTATATCAGTTCAATTTCTGTTTCCATCACCACATCTCCTTTTTCTTTGAATCTCTTGCCTCCTCTGACAGGGACCTATGTAATTATGTGAAGCCCACCAGAATAATGAAGAATACTTTTTTTCCTTCTCAGGATCTTTAACAATAACATTTGAAAAAAATCCCCTTTTCCATGTAATGTAAAATATTTGTGGGGATTAGGGTGTGGACACCTTTGGAGGGAGGACATTAATCTGTCTGCCACACTAGTGTAGCTGCAATGATACAATGCTTTACTCACTTGGTTAAGGCACATAAGTTTATGAGGCCAATATTGCTTCCCTGATGCTTGTAAATACCCTGTTTGATCCTAATAATCACTGTAGAAGGTAGACATTATTATAATCTTAATTCTGAAGATATAGTACTGGAGCTCAGAGAAATTAATAAACTTGCTCAAGTTCACAGAGATAGTTTCAAAGAAAGGACTCAAATACATGGATGTCTTATTCTAAGGCCCATGAAAATCCTAGTTTCTCACTCTGCCTCATTAGATGTGTTAGGTTTTCTTGCTCTACTTTCTAGCCACAGATGTACCGAAACCTTGACTAGAAATATCACAGTTGGGTGGTTTTGGGCTACATGTGGCTAGCTCAGTCATCATCCCTGCAAGTGCAATTCAGTGTAATTCAAGGAACAATTAGTAAACTTCAGTGTATGCCCCTTCTTGAGTAAGGTCCATGCTTCACTGATGATTATGAGCCATTTGAGGCATATTGCTGTTATATTACATCCAGAGATATAGATAGTAGACAAATAATTTAGTGATTATCTCAGGATAAAAGGAAGCAGATACCTCCTGAGAAGTTCGTATGCCTTGCCACTTGGAAATTGTCAAGTTTCATAAGCTCTTATAACTCTGGAGATAAGACATAGTTTTCACCCTTAGGAGATAAGATAGTTTTCTACATTTTCTAATTGTTTAAAAGATAGTCTTTAGGAAAAACACTTTCTCATCCTATGGATATGAGAGTACAAATATAATTTATAAAATACTACATGAACCCAAGAGTAACATGGCTATATTTCTTTTAGTACTATGCAACTTTGTCTTTTCGGGGACAGTGGAAAGTTAACCCCAAAATTGGAAGTCATGGTGGCATTTATCTGATTGTTATTGTCCAAGGAATGTTTTTAGTCCTTGAGAACCCTAATCCACTCTTTAATTAGGTTCTCCATCTCGGGTATCCAAACTTCTCTACCTGTTTCATATAGCATATCACCCAGATGCTCTATTTCCTTCCATAGTTCAACCTCAAACAGATTGCTCCTGGTTTCCATTCACAATGAAGCCTAATTTTTATAGTTATAACAAATGTGCACCAAGTTATTTAAATGCACACAGGAAGGGAGGGAGAAGGAGAAGGAGAGAGAGGAGAAGATATTAATTTTTAAAGCTCTCCTGGAACTTCCCCCTAGTTTGCTCCTCATCTAGAACTCCTTCTTTTTGTAATATTCTCTTAATCTTCCAAATACAAAGTAGCCTCAAAAGCTACTTCTTTATTCATATTTGGTTCTATTTTATACTTCTTAAAAAATTAATATATATTAGACATTGTTGTAGATTCTAGAGATACAACAAACACAAAAACAACACAAAGAAACAATAACCTAAAAGTTAAGAAGAAATAGTTATTTTAACAGCATAGTTTGGTTTTCCTCAGTGTAGATAAATGCCCATATAGCTATGGGAGAACATAATTTTTGAATAACTAACTCATCCTCTTGATGTATGAAGAGAAGTTAATTTGATTAAAAAATGAAAGATTCTGTTTCCCGAGTAATATCTTTGGCTTGCCTCCTTTCAGTTCCAGGTTCATAGTTTCACTCTGATACCAATCTAGGTTAACTTAATCTCAGACTGTTTATTTCAACAGTCTCTCAGCTAGTCTTCATGTTACCTCTCTAGTGTCCTAACTGCTCTAATATCCACTCACTCCATCCATCTTATGCCCTGCTAATAGATTAATTGTCATAAAAATATTACCTTGCAAAAACAATTCATTCTCTCTCCCCAACCTCTCCCAGTGTTAAAAATCTTGATTGACTCACTACTACTTTCAAAATAAAACCTAGAGCCTTCATTTGGGATTCCCAGTTCTCCTCAGTCTGGTCCTCATCTATGGGTCTAGCCTTGTCTCCTATAATTTCTAACATACAACCAACTCCCTACTCAAATCTGTGCATAATTGCTCAAAAGCTTGCAGATATATTCTTGCCTATATAATTTTGCTAGCATGGGTTTTGTTCATAATTCCTTCATTTATCTAATTCTTAGATCTAAGTCCTATTTTCCTTTCAAGAACTACTCATTCTCATATTCTTTATAGACCTGAATCAGTCTATCCAATCTTTCTGTGATTACTGCTTTCTTCAACAGACTTATTTCACCTATAACTTAGCATATGCAATATTCTACTGTACTTATTTGCCATGTACAATTTCATTTTCTCGCACTGGACAGTAATCACCTCAAAGACAAGGACTGTATCTTGTGCCCCTTAGTATCCCCATAATTTAAGAAGCTCAGAAGATTTCATATGATGATGGCAATGAGTCAGTCACATGGTACATATAAGGAAGAGATGTACAAAAAAAATACCCTTTGGAATCCATCATTTCCCACCATTAAAAAAAGGTCATCCAAATCCCTTCTATGGAGGATCAAGATGAAATCATTTTGAAGACAAAATTAAGCCAGATATATAAGCCCACAAGTTTTCAGGGCCCATGGAAGGTACATAATTATGCTGGAGGTAAGTCAATAATTATTTTTAAAAACTTTATGCAGTACTTACTGTGTATTGGGCATTATTCTAAATGCTTTATAAGTTTTAAGTCATTTAATTCTCAACAGGACTCTCCTATTACTGTCTCTATTTTAAAGACAAGAAAACCAAGACTCAGGGAGAGTAATTCATTTTTCCAAGGTCACATGCCTAGAAAGTGTTAGATTTTCAATTTCAATTCAAGTGCTCAGAATTCTAGAATATCTATTCTTTATTATTGTATAATAACTGTACTTCCAAAAGGGAATGATGTGTGCAGTGACAAACTGGAAAGCATAGTATATGGGTAAGTTTATTTAAAAGAAAATTATAAACCAAAAAAGCATGTCTGTCAGAGTCCTAAGAGTTTCAATTCCTGGTTTGAGTTCAACAATGACAGTATATTTTTTACTTCTCTGTCCTTAGTTATACCATATATATTCCAGGACAGCAAGGATCCCATTACATCCCTTTTACTTTGACTTCTATCACGTGTCCATTATGGAAATTTCCAAACAAAAGGAAATACCATTGTTCACTGTCATCATTTTATATGTTTAGGATTGCAGAGTCAACTTGCAAAAGATTGATGGACCTTTCAAAGGAGCTAATGGCTCCCCAGCATTTGCTCCCATAGCACTTTGTTTATACCTTTAGCAAGGTATTTATCAAATGTCAATTTTTTATTTAAAATGAAGTTTTTACTATTATTAGGGCAAAAATTTTCTCTCCAGACATTTACATATAGATCTTAGCAGCTTCTAACAGATTTGATGTATATTAATTTAAAATATATTAACAAGTCCCTGTCAGCTTCTAAGTTGTTCACTTTACTTTCTGAAGCAGAACTTCCTCATTTATAATGACTCTAGATATAAATTTAGATATTACTAGTCTCAAACTTTAAAAATAACACATTAATTTGCATCTTTGAAAATGTTGATAGTTTTATTTTAATATTTGTTTTGTTGAAGTTCAAAGAAATAAATGCAAATATGCAATTAACTTGGAAAATTCTAGAAACTTTAAAGAAAGAGAGTAAGTAGACAATTTTACAGTTACAAATTCAGATGAACAAGAACACCATGTTATTTATTTTCATATAACTGAACTTCATCTAGCTTATTAACCTGTGTCTCAACTATCTTCAGTAAATTTAGTCTTAAATATCATAGATCTTTAGTACTTATAGTTTTAAACTCATTTCCTTATGATTCTCTTCATTCATTTCTTCCTCCTCCCTTCTTCTGGGTGTACTAATTTTCTTTGGGTCTGAGTGTTAACTTTCTATACCTTTTGACTTCCACTGAGGTGTATGCTCACATACCCCTATATTTATATTTATATATTTATCTAGCCTAGTGTTGGGTATCATCTTGTCTGCATTCAGTGCTGATGCTCCTACTTGTATGATGCTCCTTCTTGGTATGAGTAATACATAGTCATGATTTGGAGGTAGGATAAATGGATAAGTGAAAGGATGGGAAGCCTGGTAGTAAACTTACACTGATAGAATCTCCCCCTTGTTTAGCTCATATAGATAAGTGAGTTGCTGAAAACCTCAATCAAGTTTAACAGTATTAGGCTTTAGTGGTCTGATTTGCATTTTCTACTATTTAGTTCCCATTCCTTGTGCTATGTTGACATCTTGGCAGACATGCAATTTCTTTCTTTTCTTTTTTTCATTTTTGGTACCAGGGATTGGACTCGGGGGTGCTTACCCACTCAGCAATATCCTTGACCCTGTTGTATTTTTTAAGACAGGATCTCACTAAGTTGCTCAGGGCCTTGCTAAGTCCTGAGGCTGGCTTTGAACTTGTGATCCTCCTGCCTCAGCCTTCCAAGCCACTGAAATTACACGTGTGCACCACCACACCCAGTACAATTTCTTAATTCTTAGTCATTTTCCTTACTCCATTCATATCCCTGGAAACTTTTAAGACTTCCTGAGATTTAGGGAAAATTGATGATATATTAATTCCTCTCTGCCTAAACATGCTACATTGCTGTTTATGGTAATCCAAGACAATCTTAGAGTCTCCTTTCTCCAAACAATACAACTGGAAAGTGGGGCACTTTTAGAATTCTCAATCTATTTGAATTTCTTTCTATCTTCCCTTTCATTTCATTTGTTTTTGACCTGGAGAGAGAATCAGGAACCATAGTTGCCCAGTAACATCTGAAGTTTTCCTTTCTCTCTAAAGCCTCTCCAGACTTCTCCCCCAGTACAGCAAAGATCTTTCTGTCCTCTTTTTTTTATAGCTGAAAACTGTCCCTGTATTATAAATTATTCCCTACTAGATAGTTCAGGATGTAAACCTTGGGACTATCAGTCTTTGATCTTGATATGAAAAAGCAGGTTTTTAGAATTCTGAAGTACTCTTCTTCTCTTAAGTGCCTCACTCTAGCAAACCAAAGTTTCTTTGGCTTTTATACTATCCTAACCAAGGACTTCACAATATTATTGTGAAACTCAAATGTAATAAAATTTGATTCTTTGTTATTGCTGGGTTATTGTTTGTCCTACATTCCCAGGGGCAATAAGCTTCAGTGTCAGAGTCCAATTTTTAAATATATTTTTATTTTTAATCAACGCATAGTAATTGAGCATATTTAGAGGGAAAAATGTGATGTTTCAATAAATGTATACAAAATAGAGTGATTAGATCAGAGTAATTAGTATATCTATCACCTTATACATTTATCATTTCTTTCTCAACTAACCCTTCTCTACTAGATTATTTTCTCCCCAATTCTATCTACTATTTACTTTGAAACAATCAAGTACTTGTTGTTAATTATAATTATCCTACTGTGATACAGAGCATTAGAAATTATGCCTTCTATCCAAATGTACCTTTGTACTCATTAACTATACTATCCTCTGCTGTTCCCTTGTCAGGTTCTGGTAATAACTATTCTATTCTACCTGATTGAGATCAACCTTTAGTTTCTACAGATAAATGAAAACATGAGGCATTTGTGTTTTGTGCCTGACTTATTTTACTTAAAATAATAAATACCAGTTCCATCAATGTTACTGAAAATGACAGAATTTCATTTGTTTTATGGTTGAATAATATTCTATTGTATGCACACACACACACACACACCACATTTTCTTTATCTGTCCATGGGCACTTGGGTTGATTTAATGTCTTGGCTATTGTGAATAGTGGTATAATAATCATGTGAGTGCAGGTGTCTCTTTGACACATTGATTTCAATTCATTTGGGTATATACCCAGGAATTAGATTGCTGGGTCATATGTACTTCTATTTCTAGTTTGTCAAGGACCTCAGTACTGTTTCCTATAATGGCTATACTAATTTACATTCCCATGAACTATGTATGAGAGTTCCTCTTTCTCCACAAATTTACAAGCATTTGTTATTTTTTATCTTCTATAATAATAGCCATACTGACTAGGGTGAGATGATATCTCATTGTGGGTTTGATTTTCATTTCCTAGGTTCTAATTTTAATTGTGTAATGTATTGTAGGACAAAAAGAATTACCAAGAAGGAAAAAAAATCATCAATAAATATTTTGAAAGATTATCATGTTGCATAAGGGAATAAATATCAACTATAATTCCAAATCCCAGGAAAACATTGATAATATTTCAGGGCATCTCCTTTATTTTTTTATGCATACATATATGCATAAAAATTTTGGTATACATATTTATGTATGTGTGTACTCTAGGATAGGTTACTTATTATTTGTTACCTATATGATAAATCTTTACATATTCTCTTAGAGGAGGAGATGAAGGGCAAATTTTCTGGATGAGTTATTACCTCTTTGGCATATCTCCTCTAACATCCATAGACATTACTTGTTATTCTGTGGAAATAGAATGCTTATTCCCCTCCTTCTGCAAGTTATCTTATGACCTTCACAAATAGACATCACAGACAGGAGGTCAAGCTGCTTTATACTCAAGTTCCTAGGTGATAAATCTAAACTGTAGAGTCATGGTGGAAGACAGTACATTTAAAGTTGTTTGGTGAGCCCTTAATTTTTCCCTCTTTTTCTGTCTTCTTATTGAAAGTACATTACTTTTTCTAGTTCTATGAGTAATATCCTTGGGTTTTTAATAGGAATTGCATTAAATCTGCATAATGCTTTTAGTAGTATGGCCATTTTTATAATAGTAATTCTGCCTATCCAGGAGCATGGGAAGTCTTTCCATCTTCTAAGGTCTACTTAAATTTATTTCTTTAATGTTATTTTGTTTTCATTGTAAAGGTCTTTCACTTCTTTTATTAGATTGATTCCCAAATATTTTATATTTTTAAGTATATTGTGAATGGGGTAGTTTCCCTAATTTATCTTTCAGTGGATTCATTGCAGATGTATAGGAGAGTGTGTTTGATTTATGAGTGTTGATTTTATATCCTGCTACCTTTCTGAAATCATTTATTAGTTCTGGAAGTTTTCTGGGGTTTAATTTTTTTGATCTTCTAATAATAGAATCATGTCATCTGCAAATAGTGATAATTTGAGTTCTTTTCCTATTCATATCCATTTAATTTTTTTCTTGTGTCTAATTGATCTTGCTAGAATTTCAAGGAAAATGTTGAGTAAAAGTGGTAAAAAGAGGGCATCCTTGTCTTGTTCTAGTAGAAGCAGCAATCATGAAATTCATTTGGAAAAATAAGAGACCCAAAGTAGCCAAAGCAATTCTTAGAAAGAAAAGCGAAGCAGGAGGCATCACAATACTAGACCTTAAACTATACTATAGAGCTAGAGTAACAAAAACAACATGGTATTGGCACCAAGACAGACATGTAGACCAATGTACAGAATAGAAGACACAGAGACATACTAGACAAAGGGGCCAAAAACATTCACGGGAGAAAAGATAGCCTATTCAACAAATGGTGCTGGGAAAAAAAAAAAAGGAAAGTCACATGTAACAAAATGAAATTAAATCTCTCTCACCTGCACAAAATTCAACTCAAAGTGAATCAAAGACTTAGGCACTAGAACAGAGACCCTATGTAAACTAGAAGATAAAGTAGGTCCAATACTTCACCATGTTGGCCTAGGATCTGACTTTCTTAACATGACCCCTAAAGTGGGGAGAAGTAAAACCAATAATCAATAAATGGGATAGATTAAAACTAAAAAGCTTCTTCTCAGCAAAAGAAACATCAATAATGTGAAGAGCGAGCCTACAGATTGGGAGAAAATCTTTACTATATGCACATAAGATAAAGCATTAATCTCTAGGGTATATAAAGAACTCAATAAACTTAACACCAAAAAACCAAATAACCCAATCAATAAATGGTCTAAGCAACTAAACAGACACTTCACAGAAGAAGACATACATTAAATCAACAAATAAAGGAAAAAATATTCAACATCTCTAGCAATTAGAGAAATGCAAACCAAAACTACTCTAAAATTTCATCTCACTCCAATCAGAATGGCAATTAATCAAGAATACAAATAATAATAAATGTTGGCAAGGATATGAAGGCAAAGATACACTCATACATTGCTGGTGGGACTGCAAATTGGTGCAACCATACTGGAAAGCAGTATGGAGATTACTCAGAAAACTTGAAATGGAACCACCATTTGACCCAGTTATCCCACTCCTGGGCATATACCCAAAGGACTTAAAATCAGATCCTACAGTGATACAGCCACATCAATGTTTATAGCAGCTCAATTCACAATAGCTAAACTATAGATCCAACCTAGGTGCCCTTCAATAGATGAATAGATAAAGAAAATGTGATATCTATATCTATATATAGGCATATATAGATATAGATAATAGATATAGATATATATGTATATATGTGCAATGGAATATCACCCAGCTTTAATGAAAAATGAAGTTATGTCATTTGCCTGTAAATGGATGGAACTGAAGGCTATCATGCTAAGTGAAATAAGCCAATCCCTAAAAATCAAAGGCTGAATGTTTGCTATGTGGATCCTAATTCATAATAAGGGTGGGGCACTAGGGAAAAATAGAGTTATTTTAGTTTAGGTAGAGGGGAGTGAAGAGAGGGGAGAGGATAGGAAGGATAACGGAATAAAACAGACATTACTACCTTGTGTACATATATGACTACATGACTGATATAATTCTACAATATGTACAATCAGAAAAATGAGAGATTATACCCTTTATGTATGATATAACAAAGTTCATTAATGCATTCTACTGTCATGTATGACTAATTAAAACAAAAAATTTTAAAGTAAAAAAAAGAAAGTGCATTGGTCACATTTTCTTGTTGTCTCATGTGGGTTTCAATCTAGCTGTGTGAAGAAGATTGCTTTCTTTCCTTTCCTCATGCTTAACTTCTATCTTCCCTCTTGAAGTGTCCACTTCCCCTGTTTCTTCTGTGCCTATTATCCCTCTATCAGATATTCACAAATCTTAGGTCAAAGTCAATCAATCAATTAATCCATCTTACTCTCTGTCTCTTTTCTTCTCTCCCTCCCCCTCTCTCCCTTTCTCCTTCTTTTCCCTCTTCCTCCCCATCTTGCTTTCTTTCCTCTTTATATTAAAAAAAGGTTTATTTCTCTACATGTAAACTGTTGGCCTCTACCATGTATTGTCTGTTGAAACTGCTATTTCAGAGAGAGAGAGAGAGAGAGAGAGAGAGAGAGAGAGAGAAATTCTGAGTCCTATATTATTGGAGGTAGATATGGGGAAGGAAGGATATCAGGGTGATTCTCCATTCTAGGTTGAGGTTTGCTCTTTGATATTTTTATGTTCTTGGAAACAACAAAATAAACAAACAAACAAAAAAAGGAAATCTCAAAGGGAAAATTTCTTTCCTTCCAGAACCAGTTATTGGATCCTCATAGGAGACTATTGCTCACTTGCCACCATAACCATGACCTTATAATAAAAACCATTTGTCCCTTCCTCAATCTAGATTATATTGCAAAGCCTTTTCCATTAACTTAACACTAAATGGCATCACTGAGGTATCCTTTGCAATTCTTTTTGTATTTTAAAAACATTTTTTAAATATCAAAATGTTATTTTATCATGTCTATCACCACAAAGTATTTGTTTACTCATTTATAGTTTAATATTTAGGTTGTGTCTCTATTTGGATATTATAAATATATAAAGATCAGCTGCTATATCAAATTTGTGCCCATTTCTATTTAATTCCCTAAGATGGTGCCCTTAAAAGTAAAATTTAAGGCCAAATGATAAAAAACTTGTATTTATTGAAATATTTTAAATTACAAATTAGTTGGAACTCAAATTATAAAATTAATACAAATCTGATACAAAAAATAAAAATGAATAAAATAGAATTTATGTCACTTTTGTCATGTCATTCCTTAGACATTATCATTTTTATCAGGTTAATGTCTATTTTTAGTATGAACAATATTAATGTTCTTTTTAATATTATTAATTCCTATTCACAAAGGTCATCCACTTTAAAATCCCACTAGTGGTTGATAAAAATGGTGCTCTCACTGAATAAGCATTAACCTTATGGAGTATTGTTCATTAATATTGTTCAATATTGATTAATAGCTTTTGAGGGTGAACTTTTAATTTAACAATACTGATTATATGTGTAATCATCATTTATATATATGTATTACAAATTTTATATTTTTATGTGGTGACATTTATCAGCTTTTATCTTTGTGGTTTGTGATTTGTTTTCACTTTATAAATGTGTTTTGTAGTTCAATGAGAAATTTTGTAAAAATACAAATTTCATTTTCTTTAATGTACAAAAATATGAGTAGAACCAAAAATATGTAAAAGTTATCACATTTGTTTACATTGCTAATGACTTTTTATTCCTTATTTATTCACTTACTTTTGAGTCAGGGTCTTCTATGTTGCCTATTTGGTCTCAAGTTCCTGGAGCAGCTAGAACTAGAGATGTGTGTCACCATGGCTGGCTAAATTTATTATTCAAAAAATAAAAAGTAGGTGGCAGTTTAGGGATCAGGAAAGAGAGAACCCCCCCCCCCCCAATTGTACATTTTTACTTCTACACTGTGTATAGCCTGTCTCTTAT
>NW_026000283.1:7717891-7772344 GCF_001458135.2 Marmota marmota marmota
AATGCACAATCTCTTCAATGAGATAATATCAGAAAATTTCCCAAGCATAAAGAACTAATTGGAAACAAAATACAAGAGGCTTACAGGACACCAAATGTACAAAATTACAACAGATCTACACCAAGGCACGTTATAATGAAAATGCCTAGCATACAGAGTAAAGACAGAATCTTAAAAGCCGCAAGAGAGAGGAATCTGATTGCATATAGGGGGAGACCAATTTGTATCTCAGCAGATTTTTCAACCCAGAGCTTCAAAATCAAGAGATTGTAGAACAACATATACCAAGCTCTGAAAGAAAATGGATGCCAACCAAGAATCTTATATCCAGCAAAACTAAGCTTTAGATCTGATGATGAAATTAAAACCTTCCATGATAAACAAAATTTAAAAGAATTTCCAGTGAGTAAGCCTGCATTATGGAACATCCTCAGCAAAATATTCCAAGAAGAGGAAATGAAAAACAATGATGAAAATCAACAGAGGGAGGGATTACACTAAAGAAAAATCTAATCAGAGGGGAAACCAACTCATGTTAAATACCAAAAATAAACAAAAATGGCTGGGAATACAAATCATGTCTCAATAATAGCTCTGAATGTTAATGGCCTAAACTCACCAATCAAAAGACATAGACTAGCAGATTGGATCAAAAAAAAAAAAAGACCCAGCAATATGCTGCCTTCAATAGACACATCTCATAGAAAAAGACATTCACAGACTGAAGGTTAAGGGTTTGAAAAAATCACACCAGTCCCTTGGACTGTGGAAGCAAGCAAGGGTTTCCATCCTCATATCAGATAAAGTAGACTTCAAACTAAACTCAATCAAAAAGGATAAAGAAGGACACTACATACTGCTCAAGGGAAACATACACCAACAAGACTTAACAATTATAAATATGTATGCCCCAAACAATGGAGCAGCTATGTTCATCAAACAAACTCTTCTCAAGTTCAAGAATCAAATAGACCACAACACAATAATTTTGGGTGACTTTAACACACTTCTTTCATCACTAGATAGATCTTCCAAACAAAAACTGAAAAAAGAAACTCTAGAACTCAATAATACAATCAATATCAGACATAACTGACATAGAGAGAATATTCAAACATTCAATGAGAGAATATACTTTCTTCTCAGCAGCACATAGATCCTTCTCTAAAATAGACAATATCCTATGCCACAAAGCAACTCTTAGCAAATATAAAAAAGTAGAGATACTACCCCATTCTATCAGAGCATAATGGAATGAAATTAGAAATCAATGATAAAATAAGAAATAAAATCCACTCTAACACCTGGAGACTAAATGGTATGCTACTGAATGAACAATGTGTTACAGAGGACATCAAGGAGGAGACTAAAAAGTTTTTAGAGGTGAATGAGAACACAGACACAACATATCAAAATCTCTGGGACACTATGAAAGCAGTTCTAAGAGAAAGTTCATGCATGGAGTATATTCCTTAAAAGAAGAAAAAGTCAACAAATAAAAGACATAACACTACATCTCAAAGCCCCAGAAAAAGAAGAACAAATCTACACCAAAAGCAGAAGAAGACAGGAAATAATTGAAATCAGAGCTGTAATCAATGAAATTGAAACAAAAGAAACAATTGAAAAAATTAACAGAACAAAAAATTGGTCCTTTGAAAAATATAAATAAAATTGACAGATACTTAGCCATGCTAACGAAGAGGAGACAGAAAAATCATTATCATATGTGATGAAAAAGGAAATATCACAACAGACACTACAGAAATAAAGAAGATAATTAGAAATTATTTTGAAAACCTGTACTCCAATAAAATAGAAAATATTAAAGGCATTGACAAATTTCTAGTCATATAATTTGCCCAAATTGAATCAGGATGATATTAACAATTTAAACAGATCAATTTCAAGTGACGAGATAGCAGACACCATCAAAAGTCTACCAACCAAGAAAAGTCCAGGACCAGATGGATACACAGCGAAGTTCTACAAGTCCTTTAAAGAAGAACTAATACCAATACTCTTCAATTTATTTCAGGAAATAGTAAAAGAGGCAGCACTTCCAAACTCATTCTATGAGGCCAACATCACTCTGATTCCAAAACCAGACAAAGACACATCAAAAAAAAAGAAAATATCAGACCAATATCTCTAATTGAACATAGATGCAAAAATTCTCAATAAAATTCTGGCAAATCAAACACAAAAACATATCAAAAAGATCTTGCACCATGATCTAGTGGGATTCATCCCAGGGATACAAGTTTGGTTCAACATATGGAAATCAATAAATGTAATTCATCACATCAATAGACTTAAAGACAAGAATCATGATCATCTCAATAGATGCAGGAAAAGCATTTGACAAAACATAGCACCCCTTAATGTTCAAAACACTAGAAAAATTAGGGATAACAGGAACCTATCTCAACATCATAAAGGCTATCTATGCTAAGCCCCAGGCCAACATCATTCTAAATGGAGAAAAATTGAAGGCATTCCCTCTAAAAACTGAAACAAGGCAGGGGTGCTCTTTTTCACCACTTCTATTTAACATAGTTCTTGAAACGCTGGCCAGAGCAATTAGACAGATGAAAGAAATTAAAGGGATACACATAGGAAAAGAAGAACTCAAACTGGCACTATTTGCTGATGATATGATTCTGTACCTGGAATACCATAAAAGTTCCACCAGAAAACTCCTAGAACACGTAAATAAATTCAACAAAGTATCAGGATATAAAATCAACACCCATAAATCAAAGGCATTTCTGTATATCAGTGGCAAATCCTCTGAGAGGGAAATGAGGAAAACTACCCCATTTACAATAGCCTCAAAAAATAAATAACCTGGGAATCAACTTAACAAAAGAGGTGAAAGACCTGTACAATGAAAACTACAGAACCCTAAAGAAAGAAATCAAAGACCTTAGAAGATGGAAAGATCAACATTGCTCTTGGATAGGCAGAATTAATATTATAAAAATGACCGTACTTCCAAAAGCACTCTACATATTTAATGCAATTCTGGTCAAAATTCCAATGGCATTCCTCATAGAAATAGAAAAAACAATCATGAAATTCATCTGGAAAAATAAGAGACCCAGAATAGCTAAAGCAATCCTTAGCAGGAAGAGTGAAGCAGGTAGCATCACTATACCAGACCTTAAACTATACTACAGAGCAATAGTAACAAAACCAGCATGGTATTGGCACCAAAACAGACTGGTAGACCAGTGGTACAGAATAGAGGACACAGAGATTAACCCACAAAACTACAACTATCTTATATTAGACAAAAGTGCCAATAACATGCTTTGGAGAAAAGATAGCCTCTTTAACAAATGTTTCTGGGAAAACTGGAAATCCATATGCAACAAAATGAAATTAAACTCCTATATCTCACTATGCACAAAACTCAACTCAAAGTAGATCAAGGACCTAGGAATTATACCAGAGACCCTGCATCTAATAGAAGAAAAATTAGTACCCAGTCTTCATCATGTGGGATTAGGTCCCGACTTCCTTAATAAGACTCCTGTGGCACAAGAATTAAAACCAATAATCAATAAATGGAATGGGCTTAAACTACAAAGTTTCTTCTCTTCAAAATAAAGAATCTTTGAGGTTAATAGAGCACCTACATCTTGGGAGCAAATCTTTACCCCTCACACATCAGATAGATCAATAATCTGTAGGGTATATAAAGAACTCAAAAAGCTAAACAACAAACAAACAAACAACCCAATCAATAAATGGCCCAATGACCTGAAGGGACATTTCAAAGAAGCTGATGTACAATCACTCAACAAATACATGAAAAAATGTTCATCATCACTAGCAATTAGAGAAATGCAATTTAAAACCTCTCTAAGATTTCATCTCCCTCCAGTCAGAATGGCACGATTATGAAAACAAATAACAATAAGTGTTTGCAAGGATGTGGGGGAAAAGGTACACTCATACACTGCTGGTGGGACTGCAAATTGGTGCAGCCAATATGGAAAGTGTATGGAGATTTCTTGGAAAATTGGGAATGGAACCACCATTTGACCCAGCTATCCCTCTCCTCAGTCTATACCCAAAGGACTTAAAAACAGCATACTACAGGGACACAGCCACAACAATGTTTATAGCAGCACAATTCACAATAGCTAAACTGTGGAACTAACCTAGATGCCCTTCAATAAATCAATGGATAAAAAAATGTGGCATATATACACAATGGAATATTACTCACCAATAAAAGAGTGTAAAATCATGGCATTTGCCTGTAAATGAATGGCATTGGAGAAGATAAAGCTAAGTGAAGTTAGCCAATCCCCCGCCAAAAAAATAAAAAACCCAATTCCCAATGTCTTCTCTGATATAAGGAAGCTGATTCATAGTGAGGTTGGGAGGGGGAGCATGGGAGGAACAGAGGAACTCTAGATAGGGCAGAGGGTTGGGAGGGGAAGGGAAGTTACATGGGGTAATTAATGGGATTACAGGCATGCACCCCTACATGCAGGTCTCTCACATTATTTTAAAATCCACTTTCTTCTCTTGCTTGTTTTGATTTTGAGCTGAATTATTGTTTTTCTTAGAATTACTTAGATCTACTCTATATCCTGAGTTCTTGCATGTTGAAAGCAATTCCAGATACCTTTATGTTTTGAGGATAGCTTGGATGGGCATAACATTTTTGGTCATAATTTCTTTCCCTGAGAGTTTTAAAATATTGTTATATTATATTTTAGCAAGAGAATTAAGACCATCTGAGTTCTTATTTCCATTCATAAGTGATTAATTTGCACGGATGCCTTTAGAAGCCTTTGTTTAATTTTGAAGTTAGCTACTTTCGCAGATTTGTTGATAATATTTGTGCATCATGTTTTCCAGCATAATATGAGTTCTTTTCATAATTAAATTATCAAGTGTGTTGGACATTATGAATTCAATAATCAAATTTTTTTCACCACTGTCTTCAAACATATTTTATTGGATGTTTCTTTCTCGTCCTTAAGTGACATATTAGGTATACCTCATAGATTTTTGGTCAATTTTAGGCATTAATTTTAAAAAAAATCTAACCTTAGGTGTCAAAACATCCAATATATAATGCTGGGAATTGAATCTAGGTCCTCATATATGCTAGGTAAGCTCTGTATCATTGAGAAATATCTTTAGCCCCAAATCCAATATAATCTAAATAAAAACTTCTTCCTTGCATCTAAACTAAAATTTATTATCTTTCTCTAGCCAGGCTTGGAAATTTTCATTCAATTCTTCTTCTACATGGGTCATAGGGAATAAATGAAGATTTATACGAAATAACTAAATTCCAGCAACAACCCCTCATCATTGTGACAATCAAAAACACCCCCTATACATTTACAGATGTCCTCTGGTAGTGGTTGTCCACCTGGATGATTTTGTCCACTAACGGACAGTGATGACTAATTTTAAATATCAACTTGACTGGATTAAGGGATAGCCAGTAAAGCTTTATTTTCATGTGTATCTGAAAAGGTGTTTCCTGAGGAGATTGTCATGTGAGTTGGTGGACTGAGTGGCAAAGATTCACCTTCAATATGAGTGGGCATCAAACATGGCTCAAGGCCCAGATAGAAGAAAAAGGTGAGGAAAGATTGATTCCCTTTCTTTCACATTTCCTTCTAGGATATGCTTCTCCTTCCCTTGTACATCAGAGTTCCAGATTCTCTGTCCTTTAGATTTCTGAAGTTATGCTACCAACCCCCAATCCCTCCTTGGTTCTTAGTTTTCAGTCTCAGACTGAGAGTTATACTGTTAGGGTCCCTGGTTCTAAGGATTTTGGACTTGTCCCATGATACTGGCATCTCAGTATCTCCAGCTTGCAGATAGCCTATCATACTTCTAAGCTTCCACAATTGTGTAAGCCAATTCCTCATAAATCCATCCCCTCTTGGTTTTATCTTAAAACTTTTTTTTTTTTTGAGAGAGAGAGAGAGAGAGAGAGAGAGAGAGAGAATGAATTTCAATATTTATTTTTTAATTTTCGGTGGACACAACATCTTTGTATGTGGTGCTGAGGATCGAACCCGGGCCGCACGCATGCCAGGTGAGCATGCTACTGCTTGAGCCACATCCCCAGCCCAGTTTTATCTTTATAGTGAACACATGGATATTTGAAAACATCTAGAGGCAATATTGATGGTCACAACTAGGAGGCCAGGAATGCTTATTGATATCCTATAGTTTATAAGACAGTCCCCACAATAAGGAATTATGTAATTCAAAATACCCTTAGTGCTTAGGCTTGGAAATCCCTGCTCTAGGAGTGGAAGGTTGTACTAACCTTGGTGAGAACCACTGGAATACTGACCAGCAATGAAGCCTATGTTTTTATTGATTTTAAAAAGTACATGACAGTGGAATGCATTACAATTCTTATTACATGTATACAGCACAATTTTTCATATCTCTGGTTGTATATAAAGTAGTTTGACACCAATTCGTGTCTTCATACATGTGCTTTGGATAATAATGTCTATCACATTCCATCATCCTTGCTAATCCCCCGCCTCCTCCCTTTCCCTCCCTCCCCTCTGCCCTATCTAGAATTCACCAATTCCTCCCATGACAAGCCTGTATATTACAGGTGCTTTATATAATTATATCATAGAACTGCATGCTGATGATCTTTTGCCCACATGCCCCCATTGATGGAAGAATAATCTATTATTCCCTCAGTTTGTCTTTTTATTTTGCTATTTTACAGTTATAAGAGAAAGCAAAGATCATTATGGTTTAGATGTGAGGGGTCTCCCAATAAACCCATGTGTGAGATAATGCAAGAACATTCAGAGGTTAAATGAATGGGTTGAGAGCCTTAACCCAATCAGTGAACTAATGCCCTGATGGGGATTACCTGAGTGGTAACTGAAGGAAGGTCGGGTGTGGCTGCAGGAGGTGGGCATTAGGGGCATGACTTTGGGGTATATTTAGTATTTGTCAAATGGAGTCTCTCTCTGTTTCTGATCATGATGTGAGCCGTTTCCCTCTGCCATATTCTTTTGCCATGATGTTCAGACTCACCTCTAGCCCTGAGGAATGGAGCTGGCTGTCTATGGACCAAGAACTCTGAAACTATGAACCCCCAAATAAACTTTTCCTCCTCTAAATTTGTTCTTGTCAGGTCTTTTAGTCACAGCAGCAAATAAGCTGACTAAACCAGAGAGACTATATTTTATAAACCATAAGGATGTACATCTCCTTTATATTACCTTTAATATTACCAAGGATCCACTATTGAGGCTTGTATTCTACTCTTATGTTCTTCATTCATCTAGGTCCAATTTTCTCCTCACTGAACAACCTAATTCATTGATTGGAACTTGAGTGTCTACTGAGATTTTTGTTGTTGTTATTTCATTGAAGATGTAATTTTTTTCTCCATTTCTCTTTCTCATTATTGTTTTCAGCTGGTTTCAGAGATGAACACCAGTGTCACATTTGCTTTGACACCTGTAACTTGAAGTTATTTATACTCAATTGTTACATTTTTTCCTTGTTACTTGAAATGAATCTTTTATATGTCCTACTTTCTAACAGGTTATTTCTGGTAGAAGAAATATTTACTTTATATATTTAGTTTGAAACTGGTTACCATATTAAATCATCTTAAGAATTCTATAAATTTTTCAGTGGAATCTCACTTTTAGGTAGGCAGTTAGCAAATACTGAGAATTTTGGCACCTATTTTCAAATTATTAAAGCTCTTGTATCTTTTATTATGTCTTATTTAATTGGTTAAGACTTTTACAGGTATATTTAATAATTGAGGTGATAAAGGCAATCCTTCTATTAACATTGGGAATTCAACTAATGCTTTATCATTATTCAGTCATGCATTTATTTCTTTATTAATTCTTTTTTTAAAAAAAAACAATAACGAAGTTTATTTTGAGCAAAGCAGAGTCTAAACATTAGAATCTCCTAGAGTGAGTTGAGGTGGTAACTCAATCATGCCATCAAGGACCCACATTCTCTCCTTACTTCTGCTCTCCTATTTGTAAGATCTTTTTTTCTGATCTTTGGACCAATAACAAGTGTCTACTCTGCCAAATGCTCAAGAGAAAAAAAAACGGGTCTAGAACCTATGCTGCCTCCAATTTCTTTCCACCCTAGGTCCCTCCTTCTTCCTCCTTGACCTCCTCCTCCTTCTCTTCTCCCCTCCTCTTCCTCCTTAGAACACTGGAGGTTGGTCCAGAAGAGGCACCACACTAACTTCCTCTCATATCTCATTAGTTGGGGTCAGGACTTATGTCCATACACAAGGGAATCTCTGACCCTGGGGACAGAAGGATGATGCCCGGCCTAGACTGTGTGGTGTGGGGGATGGTATGGAGCCCGCTGTCAAAACCTGTAAACTTTCTAAGATTTTACTCCATGGCTACAGCTTCCTGGATGCTGACCAGCAACATGAGACTCCTGGGTTCTTCATTAATTCTTTTGAATTATGTACTAGTATTGTGGTAGGTACTGTGTACAGCGATGAACAAAAGAGTAATCCCCATTTTCATGAAGTTAACAATTTCATGATAATACGGATATTTATCAAGAAATCATGAAAATAAACTTATAATCACAAATTATAAAGAAATATAACTTAAATTACAGGTCAGGAAAATCTAATGTGAATAAGAAGCATCTAAGTCAAGTACTGAAGAATAAGTAGGAGGGAGCAAGAGACAAAGAGTATTCAGGACAGAAGGAACAGTTTGCACCAAGCCCTTGATACATTTGAGGAAATGAGAAAGCTGGAAGGGCTAGGTCTTATTGGGAAGAGAAGAGTACTGGCAGGATATAAGGGTAACAGTGGTTGGTAATTCAGGGACTTGTTAAAATTTTTATTTTATTTATTTTCTTTTAAGTTTATAAGGATTGGTAATAGTATGATTTGGAGAGATGAGGATCACTGGAAAGGGGACATAATTTCTTTTGATGTTGTGGGAAAATTGATTCCAGTCCTGAACATAAGCTTGAAACACCTGTGAGAAATAGAATGACATATCTGAAAGTCAGACGAGAGGTTGTAATAACATTAAGAAGAAACTTTAGAAAGAGCAGCCAGAAACTTTGAAAGAAATATAAGGAGTTTCAAATATAGGGCAGTTAACTCAGTCAAACATTAGTATCAAAATGGTCAAGATGAGAACTGAAACATGATCCATTAGATTTAGCAACATAGAATTCCACTAGATTTGGCCTTTGATAGTATGAAGACTACTTTCCTATTATAATTAAAGGAAAGTGAGAAAATATGAACATGGATGCAAGTGGTTTTGAAGATTTGGTATAACAAAATGGATTCCTATCTGAGGGTTATATTCTATATATGAGTCAAAATCTTCCCCAAGAGTGTGATTAGCAGGAAGAAGGTGAGTTTGGTGGGTTGGAAGAAAGAGACTACTAAAATCTAGTTCTTGCATAAAGAGAAAGAAAATTCACTAGGAAAAACATAAGTTTTTTTAAGTGTTTAGTGCCAAATTGATAATTTGTCATAAATTTATAAGTAATGTCCAATTTTCCTGTCCCCAGAATTCTCTGCATTAAATTTAAACCTTTGGTTGCAAGTCACAAATCACATGACTCGGTAGTATTTATGTAGTGTTGATATTTTACTGGCAGTGCAAGAGAAGAAAGAAAGAAAAACAGCACTTAAATCTGTAAAAAGCCAATAAGATGTTGAACTATAATTTGTGGAGAAATTGAAGCAGGAGGGGACAGATAAATAGAAAAATTTGAGAAGAGGTCTTGATAAAATAGACCCTTTTCCACAAAGCTATGTCAGCAAGTGAACTTAAAGAACATTATGTTGTGCTGTGGAGTGGAATGTTTGATTTTGTGATTTCAAAGGAGATGCCACTTCTTGTGAAGAATGAGAGAATGAAAAAGTTTGTTTCTGGTTCTTTTGCAAAGGTAAAGTAAGAGCTCAACAACCATTCCTTTGTGGGTAGTAAAAGATGTACTGCAAATTTCATTTTACCTGCTACTCATCTTACATTTCCTTTAAGTGAGTTGAAGCAAGTGTCTTTGATATTAGTTGCCTGGCTCAGATACATTCTGAAGGTACTTCAGATTATATAGAAGATTGCCCCAGTTTATCATTTTTTATGAAAACCTTAAAATGATGAGTCATTTTCTTGACTTTCTACTTGGGGTCCTTTGAAACCCATGCTCCAAATCTTTTTGGTTCTTTCCTGGCTGTTTTCCCATGCTCTTTCATTTCCTGAATTGTCCAGTTTTACAAAAACTGAAAAAATTGGGACCAAAATTCCTATTTTAAAAAAATCTATAACAACATGAAGAGTTTCAGTATTAAAAATGGTTTCTGCAGAATTTCCAGGAGTTCATTTTCTTCTTTTGCTTAGCATAAACTAAGCCTACTGCAGACTGGTGGGTGTCTTGGCAACAAAACATAGGATTAGACATTCAGAGAAATTTCTGTGAGACAACAAAGCAAATAACAGAGCTTAAACTCTTTCTGAAATCTTTTTGTTTCACAAGCCCACAAGTGAGGGTGCCTGGGCCTATAGTTTCATTAATTTTACTAATTTTCTATTGAGACTAAAACTTGTTAGCTCTTTCCCACTTCTTGAAAGTAACCTTAATAAAATATGGTAATAGATTTCAGGATGAATGGTTCTGCTTGTCTTAACCTGGGTGAGCTCCAAGTCTTGTCTCAAGCCCAAGGTACTTTCTTTCTTTGTGATTCTGTGCACATGAAGGGGTTTCCACTAGTCTCTTCTTTGATCTTTCTGATGGTGACTCTCTCCTAGTATATTTACATATATAGTTACCACTTTTATGCAGTCACCCTGATGTTATCCTTAAATGGCTAATTTTGTGTATATCCCAGGTATAATTGCCTCAAGGGCACAGTTCATGTTGTCTATATTTTTAATCCCCTATGTAAAAACTTAATAATAAAATATAAAAAGCCATAGTCACATTGATGAGATCCTTCCTTATCTCTCTTGTAAATGTTCCCTGTGCTTTGAGGAGAAACGTAATTCATTAGAAAACTAGTTCATATAAACATTTAGTCAAATCCAAAAATATTGGACCCTCCAGGGTCTGTTTTAAGCTCAACACACAATATTCCCAATCTGACTCCATATTCCCCACCCCTTCTCTATTCTTTCAGCAAAAGTAGCTGATAGTGAATGAAGTCAAGTTACCACTTTGGAAGTCAATAATTACCTTTGCCTTCATAACTGCTGCTTTGTTGATTTTTAAAATATTTTAAACTTTAAATTTATTACAGTAAAGTGGTTAACATGTGATTTATACTCAACATATCTTTAGGTGTGCAATTCATTATTACTAACTATAGGTACAATATTGTGCAGAAAATCTCTAGAAGTGACTCATAACTGAAACTTTGTACATGCTGATTAATAACTTCCCATTTCCCTCTTCTCCAGTCTCTGGAAATTAGTTTTCCATGATTTGATTCTGTGAATTTGACTATTTTATATACTTCACATAAGTGGAATCATTCAGTATTTGTCTTCTGAATGACATTTCAGTAACTGTATGTTCACAAGTTTGATCCCCACTGAGGCACATGTCAGAATTTCCTTCATTTTTAAGGCAGAGTAATATTTCATTGTATGGTTGTAACACATTTTCTTTTTCATTCTGTAGTGGAACATTTGGATTTCTTTTACCTTATGGCTATTGAGAATTTTGTTTCTATGAACATGGGAATGCAGACATGTCTTTTAGAGCCTGATTTTAATCTTTTTGGATAAATAATGCAGAAGTGAGATTGCAAAATTATAATAGTTTTAAAATTAGGTTGTTAGTTTTTCTGCTATTGAATTGTAGGTGTTCCTTTTATATTTAACAAATTATAAGATATATGGTTTGCAAATATTTTCTCCCATTCTGTAGATTGCATTTTTACTCTGTTGATTGTTTCAAGGCACAGAAACCTTATAGTTTGATGTAGTTCCACTAAACTGTTTTTTTTTCTTTTATTGTCCATGCTTTCACTATTGTATTCATGAAACAATTGACAAATCCAACATTAAGAAACTTTTCCTCTATGCTTTCTAGTTTCTGCTTTTATATTTAAGTCCTTAATGCATTTCAAATTGATTTTTGTGTATCATATAAGAACAGGATTTAATTTCATTCTTTTGCATGTAGATTATATCCAGTTTCCCCAGTACCATCTGTTGAACAAACTATCCTTTCTCCCAATGAAATATTGACACTACTGTCAATGATCAGTTGACTATATGTATGTGTATATTTATTTATTTGTTTGTTTGTTTATTTATTTCTGGGCTGTATTCCAGTCTATTGTTCCATATATCTGTCTTTATGTCATACTTTATACCACACTGTTTTAATTATGACAGTTTTGTAATATATTTTGAAATTGGAAGAAGTGATGTCTTTAGCTTCATTCTTCTTTCTCAAGATGGCTTTGGAGGGGCTGGGGTTGAGGCTCAGCAGTAGAGTGCTTGCCTGGCAGGTGTGAGGCTCTGGGTTTGAATCTCAGCACCACATATAAATAAATAAAATAAAAGTCCATCAACAGCTTAAAAGAAAGGAAGGTATTTAGTTTTGTGAGAAGACTCTAGAAAATTGTGTGGCTATGCACTAGACCTCCATCCTTATCTCTTGCATCTTTTGATGATTATTATAACACATAAGGTAGTTAATAACCAGATTTAAGCTTGTGTACAGGACAAGGACTATTGGCCTCATGTCTATTTTCTACTCGTAATCTAAGGAATGTTCAATAAATTCAATTCAATCACTTTTTACTGTGTGCCTACTAGATGTTAGGTTTAGCTCAAAGGTTTGGTACATAAGAGCAAGTAAGAGAGGCAAGATTCTTGTTCTCACTGAGGTAATAGTCTAAGGAAGGAGATAGTTACCTATCCAATTATAATGTTGTATGGTAGGTGTTCATGAGGAAAAACTCAGAGTACCATGCCATGGGAACACAGAAGACAGGCATCTGATCCAGTCAGCATGAGATGGTGGGTCATGGACATCTTTCAGGAAGAAAGTTTGTAAAATCTACAAATCTTTTTGCTACCCTAATTCAAGATCCATCAATAAAATTATGTGACCTTAAAGAAGTCACATATACTCTCTCTGTGTCAGTTTTCTCATTTGTAAAATAGTAACCTCTCTAAATGGATCAAATGAAGGAGGGATATGAAATTTGTTTGGAGAATTAATGCCACCTTATTTTCTGTTACTACCAGGTAACAGTAACATTTCTGTTACTACCTGAACCAATAGAAACATATCAAGAGTGCATATTTTAGGCTCTATAGTCAGATAGTTCTATATTAAACTATAGTTTTACTAATGGAAAAATGACTTCAGCTGTCTAAACCTCATTTTCATTATTTATAAAATAGAGGTACCATAGGATTGTTGTGAAGATTAAATGAAATAATGTGTGTAAATTTCCCAAAACATTTCATGTGCACTGATACATAGTGACTATTCAGTGACTGTTGGTTACCATTGCTGCTGCTGCTAATAGTGTTGTTGCTGTTTATGATGATGATGATAATGATGCTAAGTACCACATGTGGTATCTTGACACATAGAAATTATAGATATTATTCATGATATGGGGTGCTAGATATTTCTTTTATAATTTTATTCTGTCTGTGTCCAGTGGTGACATCTTTAACTCCATTGTCTACCATCTATTCCCTTTTTATAGCCAACAACTGGAAAAGAGTCCACCAAGACTCTGCCGTCTATCATTATCTTTTTTTTTAAATTGGGGATTGAACCTAGGGGCACTTAACAACCAAGCCACATCTGCAACCCTTTTTTTAATAGTTTATTTTGATACAAAGTCTCATTAAGTTGATTAGGACTTTTCTAACATTGGCTTTGAACTTGTGATCATCCTGTCTCAGCCTCCCAAGCACTGAGATTATAGGTATGTGCCCCTGTGCCTGGTTCTCTATCATTATCTTATATCTGCTAAGTAATCACCAACACTCTTATAGCCTTAATCACTTCTCTTTATATTAATCATAAGTTTCCATCTTTAACTTCTATTTTACTGCATATGTCAGTGATTCCCATTACACATGAGAATTATTCGGAGAGATTATAAAACTCCCAATGACAAAAATGTACACAATAATAATTAAATAAAAATGTCTGTCATAGGAACCAGGAGTTATTATTTTTAAAAGTTCCCCAGGTGAATCCAATGTGTAGTAAAGTTTGAAAATCAGTGACCTAGGTCCATGTCAATACTTCTAACTTTTTGTTTGACATCTGGATGATCCATTAGCTTTTCAAACTTAATTTGTCCAATACTAATCTCATTAGGTTAGCCCTCACCCTTGACTCTATCTGCTAATTCTACCAAATATCATCTTTTTATATTAAACCTGTTGGCTGAGCCTCAAATTTAGGAGTTACCAATCAGCCAAAACAGAAACCAGAACAAAAACAAAACACTACTGTAGATGAAACTTCTGATATAGATCATCTTGGTCTCTTTCTAATACCAGACTTATTTAAAACTCTATTTCATTCTTGCTTGTGTTATCACAACACACAAGAATAACACCCTTTATAGAGTTTAGATTATAAAAGTCAATGAAAAACTCTTAAGAAAGAATCCCTTTGGAAGCTGACATCATGCTGCAAATGGTCCTGTCCAGCCTGCAATTGCTCTAGAATTGAAATGGATCACTCCTCTTTTAAGAAGTAGATAATGCAGTTAGCTGGAGTTTAGGAGCAATGTTATAATAAGACAAAATACATTTATTTTAATTGTAGAATCACACAGGCAGCATGGTGAGATGCTACAATTTGTATGTTAGTCAGATTTTCATCATTATGACCAAAATACCCACTAAGAATAATTTATAAGAGAAAAAGTTTATTTGGAGTCATAGTTTTAGAAGTCTCAGTCCATGGCTGACTAACTCCAATGCTCTGGGATATAGATGAGGCAGAGTATCATTGAAGAAAGGCATGAAAGAAGTAAACTGCTCACCTAATGGCACCCATGAAGCAGAGAGAAGAGACTGGGTTTAAAATATAATCCCCAAGGGCAAGGTCCCAGTAACCCACTTTATTTAGCCATGCTCCACCTGCCTACAGTTGTCACCCAGTATAGTAGTCCTTTCAAATTATTAATCCACTAAATGGATTAATGCACTGATTATGTTATACCTATCATAATCTAATAATTTCATGTCTGAACATTCCTGCATTTTCTATAATGTGAGTTTATTAGAGGGTACCTCATATTCAAACTATAACATTATGAGAGTCCCACATGGACATGAGAGATCAGCCAAAGAAATAATGCAATTATGCTTCCATCAAAGGCTCACTCTAGGGTATAAATTTCTCAAGTGGAATGGTAAACAAAATATATCAAAATGCTTTCAAAGAAAGTTATGGAATATATGTAGTAAAATATATGTAGGTTAAAGGTATGTTTGTATAATATGCCTTTGCATTTATATTGATTTCCCCCAACCACACACACATACACACACATTCCTACTCTAATACACATACACACTTCTAATTCATTGTACACACAGTTGACAGGTTAATATTTCTGAACCACAGTCTTGTTCAAAATTTATCGTAAGTACTGCATTATCTACTAAATTAAGTATAAGTCCCTCAGTCTGTCATTCAAGATCCTTTGTGATCTGGCTCTGAATATGCCTCTCAGGATTTACCAAGCACTACTCCCCTTCATGAATCATATACCTCAGCCAACCTGAAGTATCTGCTCTAATTTTGCTACCCTGATACATTTGCTCATGTAATCTATTCCCTTTGCCTGAAATACTTCATCATCATACTATCTAGATGTGATTAAATACTATTTATACTCCAAAGGCACACATCAAATGGAAATTTGGAAATTTCTCTAAGAACTCTTTCCTCTTGCATATCTATCTATCTATCCATCCATCTATTGATCTATCTATATATTATCTGTACACATTACATCTATATCTACTTATATATCTTAACACATATTGGATTGTCTTCCTGTAAAATTTGAACATATCTTCATATGGATACATATCACGGACACTCCCTGGAAATATATTTCACAAATCAGACATTTACTGACTAAACAAACAAAGCATTATTGTTAAAAAACGATTTCAGAATTCTTGCTCCTACCTCTCCCTGACCCTTGCCTCACTATTATACAATGTCTTTCAGTGTTATTTTAACTAACATATTAATAGTTCCTTTTAGAGATTACCCAGATTTTTAGAGGATAAAAAGAAATTCCAAGCACTGCAATTGTAGGAAGCACTGTGATGAGGGTGAGGTGAGAGAGAAACTAATTTAAGTTAATTTAATTATAGCATAAGAAAAATGACTTAAATGCCACCATTAGGCTCAAATATAATCATTTGGAGGAAGTATAAGAATTGAACAATATTCTTCTACCTTACCCAATAGAAATAGTCATACTCATGTAGCTAAAGGACTGCATTGTACCAATTTATTTCTGAAAGCAAATGCAAGAAAAATAAATGCATCTTAACACATTCATCTTTAGGTATGGGACTCTAGAATGCTTTTGCATGACATTTGGAATGTCCATTAGAATTTCTTCACCAAAATTGCTGGTACAGACCATGATATCCAGGTACCTGGGAAGGCTCCTGATGCCTTAGAGAAAATAAAATTCTCAATAAGTATCCTGTTTCTCTCATTTCCAGAGTACATTTGCTGCATTGTTGTCAGTACTACGTAAAAGGTATAAAAATTAAAAACAGGTCAGAGAAAATAGGGACAGGTAAACAAACCCAATCAGTGAAGAAAAAAGTAGATTCAGATTCAGGTATTTGTCAAGTCCTACTTTATGATAAGAACAGAAACTATGTGAGTTGGCATCATCCATGGGTAAATTCAAGAGGTGTTACACAGTGGTGAATCCAAGACCAGAAGTTTGAAGGTTGGGCCTGTCTGCTATTTATATGTTTCTGG
Source organism: Marmota marmota marmota (assembly GCF_001458135.2). NCBI lineage: Eukaryota > Metazoa > Chordata > Mammalia > Rodentia > Sciuridae > Marmota > Marmota marmota. Next base: position 7,734,905 of record NW_026000283.1, read on the forward strand.
AAGGCATTTAAAGACATGGTTCTCAGTCCAAAATAGAATAAAGTAATGAAAATTCATTGTAGTAATATTTATATCATTTATATACCCTGGATAAAAGTGTCTTTGAACATCTTCAATCTTTGCTAACAAGGATGTGCTAAATATTCTCATCAGGGATGTGGCTTCAAAATGGCATAGCCTATTGTAATGCTAAATAACAGGGGTTTTAAAATTTAAATTTTATTTTTTATTACTTCTAATTAGTTATACATAATAGTAGAATGTATTTTGACATGTTATACATATAAGGAGTATAACTTCCCATTCTTCTGGTTTATGTGATGTAGAAGAAGCAGAGCACAAATAGCAGCTGCAGGCTTTTGCTGAGAAATTTGAAAAAGGTTATTTTAAAATTGGGACATACATGACCTGGAGTCCACAGCCTCTCCAAAGAAGGAAAAATGCATGATCAATATTTTGATTGGACTGGAGGCTGCATGAATGCCTCGTGGACACAGAGTATTTGACCCAGGATTGGGTAAGAAGCTTACTTTCTTAAATATAAAGATCCTTATCAACCCTAGACAATACCCTAGCCATTGACTGAAAACCCTCTGAGGTCCCTTCCCAAGCATGAGAACTTTGCTTCACTTTGCTTTAATAAATTCCTTTTTTTGGGGGGGGGGTACTGGGGATTTAATCCAGAGGCACTTTACTCTGAGCTATATCCCCAGCCATTTAAAATTTTTATTTTAAGACAGGGTCTCACTAAGTTGCTTAGGGCCTTGCAAAATTGCTGAGGCTGGCCTTGAATTTGTAATTCCTACTGTCTCAGCCTCCTGAGCTGCTGGGATTATAAGTGTATGCCACTGTGCCTGTTTTTGCTTTAATAAATTATTATACTTTGTTTTCACCCCCCCAAAAAAAAGAATTACATTGGTTATATAATCATATATGCACATAGGATGGTAAAGTCTGATTGATTCTACTATCTTTCCTAATCCCAGCCCTCCTCTCCTCCCATCATTCCCTTTGTCTAATCCAAAGTACTTCTATTCTTCCCTAGCCCCTCCTCTTATTGTGAATTAGCATCTGCATATCAGAAAAAAATCCTGCCTTTTGTTTTTAGGGATTGGCTTATTTCACTTAGCATGGTATTCTCCAGCTCCATTCATTTACTGGCAAATACCAAAATTTAATTCTTCTTTATGTCTGAGTAATATTCTATTTTATATATATATACCACATTGTGTTTATTCATTCATCTGGTTTTTATTTCTTCTAATCGGTTATAGATGACAGCAGAATGCTCTCAGATTCATTGTACACAAATGAAGCACAATTTTTTTCCTTCTCTGGTTGTACATGAAGTAGGGTCACACCATTTGTGCAATTGTATGTGTACCTAGGGTAATGATGTCCATCTCATTCCACCGTCTTTCCTACCTCCATGTCCCCTCCACTCCCCTCTCTCCCATTTGCCCAACCCAAAGTTCTTCCACTCATCCTGTCCCATGCCACCCCCCTGCATTATGGACAGGGGGGTGGCATGGGACAGGAATGTATGCTCTTCATACGTTTATTAGAGAAAACATTTGGCCTTTGGTTTTGGGGGATTGGCTTACTTTGCTTAGCATGGTATTCTCCAACTCCATCCATTTATCTGCAAATGAATGGCAGTTATCAAGAATACAAGCAACAATGTAGCAAGGATGTGGGGGAGAAGTACACTCATACATTGCTGGTGGGACTGCAAATTGGTATAACCAATCTGGAAGGTAGTATGGAGATTCCTTAAACAACTTGGAATGAAACTACCACTTGACCCAGCTATCCCACTCCTTGGTCTATATACAAAGGACTTAAAGACAGCATACTACAGTGATGCAGGTACATCAATGTTTATAGCAGCACAATTCACATTAGACAAACTGTGGAACCAACCTAGTTGCTCTTCTGTAGATGAATGATAAAGAAATTGTGGTTTTATATACACAATGGAATATTACTCAGCATTAAAAGAGAATAAAATCATGGAATTTGCAGGTAAATGGATGGAGTTGGAGAATATCATGCTAAGCAAAGTAATCCATTCATTGTTAAAAGGTACCTAGGTTGGTTCTACAGTTTAGCTATTGTAAATTGAACTGCTATAAACATCTATGTGGCTGTGTCACTGAAGTATGCTGATGTTAAGTCCTTTAGGTATATGCCAAGGAGTGGGATAACTGGGTCAAATGGTGGTTTTATTCCAAGTTTTCTGATAAATTGCTATACTGCTTTCCACAATGGTTGCACCAATTTGAAGTCCCACCAGTAATGTATCAATGTACTTTTCCCCTGCATCCTTGCCAACATTTATTGTTACTTTTATTCTTGAAAAGTGCCATTCTAACTGGAATGAGATGAAATCTCAATGTAGTTTTAATTTGTATTTCTCTAATTGCTACTGATGTTAAACATCTTTTCATATACGTGTTGACTGATCATATTTCTTCTTCTGTGAAGTGTCTGTTCAGTTCCTTAGCCCATTGATTGGGTTATTTGTGCATTTTTTTTGATATTAAGTTTTTTGAGTTCATTATATATCCTGGATTTTAATGCTATGAGATGCAGGTGGCAAAACTTTTCCCCCATTCAGTAGGCTCTCTGCTCATATTCTTAATTGTTTCCTTAATACAGGATTTTTTGATGGATGAGGAAATGAATCAGTGTTAGAATAATTTTCTTTACTACTATATTGAAGTGCTGTCATGGGTACAAGTATTGAAACCACAGCATGGTAGTTTTATAAATTAATCTATAGTTTGACTGATTATCTTAATGATAAGAGTATTATAATAATGAGGTCTAAAATATATTTCCACTCTCCTCATTAACTTTGCTTTTATTCTGCTCACAGATTGTAGCCCAAATCTTGACCAACCTCTGTACAAATATAGTGATGCTTATAAAGAACAGTTAAGATAGAATAGAATTTTTCACTATGGTATATTCTTACAAATTCAGAAATATATTAAGATATTGGACTTGAACATGGCACAACTCTATTATGTAGAAAAGGATAAGCATATTGTATTAATAAGAATGATCCAAAACATCAGTGGCTTAACACCACAAAAATATATTTATTATTTAGAGAGAGTCCACTATGATTCCCAATGAAACCAATGTTTTGAGATGAAACTTGAGTCTCTGCTTCTGGTGGTGGATGGGGTCTTCATAAACATGCAGGCCAGAAGTGTTGGCTAAGAAGTGTTGCAGCTCTTAATGGTGGGTTATGCCCTCCAGTGTGGCAGCAGACCCCAGCAGCTCCCTGTCAATTTCTTTTTTTTTCTCAGTTCTTATCTTGGGAATTCAAACAATGAAATTCACAGAACAGGATGAGTGAGTGTAAGAGTAAGATTTATTGAAGAATGCCAAAGGAATAGAACTCTTACAGTATAAAAGGGAATCCAATAGCAGGTTTTATCTGTCTGAGAGTGCTAGTCTAGGGGTTTCTATAGCACTTGGGTCACTGCTATGGGTCCAAACTTGTGCTAATTAGCATTTGGAAAAGTACTAACTCTGATCAACTCTTGAGTCCCAACTTCCATACAGGTCTTCCCCACTTCCATTTTCTCCACCCAGGTCAGGAAGTGAGAGGTTGAGGTTGTTGGATGGTCTATGCTTACAGGTTCTGGGCTGCAGCACTGCATGTGGTGGTCTTCTGAAACAATCATTCATACCATGCCCAGATCTGGCTGCCAAAGGGTGACAGGTTGGCACTCCTTGGCTTGCAGTGCCTCAGGCCCACCACACCTGCATGGCAGGCTCCATGCAGCAACAAACCATGCTCACTGCCTGTGCTCCAACCACCTGGGTCACCACTCGACTGTTCCCTGTTTCGCTGCCACTTCTCAGCAGGGACCAGTAGGCTGGCTGAATGTTTTGGAAGCTTGGGAACCATGTCAACAATATGACTCCAAAAGATAGCTGTCCCTCATATAATGACCACAGTCTAGGTGCCTTGGTCTTTTGCCTCTCAAGGCCTCCCCCATGAGTGCTATGGCAGGGAAGGAGAAGTACTGGAGAATTGCACATGAGGTTTCAATTACCTAAGATTAGAATTGGCAGGACATCACTGTGCATTTTAATTTCATATGGTTCCACCCTATTATAGAATAGTTAATAATGTTCAGTAGAGGCAAATAATTGCATACTAGTAAACAGTAGTGTAACAGATACTTGTATTGTCTCTTACAACATCCCCTTCAGTCCATCTGATTTTAGTATAGTTGTAGAGGGCAGTTCATCTCATATCAAGCACTCTATAGTGTCTATGCTTTTGTGTGTCAGCTCTATCTTCAAAACATTGGAGACTGCTGGCCCCCACAAAGGTGCAGCCTGGGAAGGTGATGGTGTTAAAGTGCTTGAAGCTAATTCTCAACAACTTGGGGATAGGAGATCAGTGAATAAATTCCCTAACCATCCAATCTTTAAGGAAAGTTCTGAGATGCTTTCTAAATGTTTTTTTTTTTTTTACCTGATTTCCAGCAGGATTGAGATTCAGTTCTTCACAGGATAATTTACTCAGTAACACACACTTTACTATCTTCTCTCTCTTCCCTTCCTCCCACTTATTGACTAAGAGTTTCTTAGGATCACTTCCCATGTGAGATATCTGTACCCAAGTTCTTGTCCCATGCTCCTCTAGCAGGAGAATTCAAACTAAGACAAGTAGCAATATTGGTCTATCACAGAGTCAGTGCTTCATGGAATGATTTCATGGAATAGACAATGGATTGGGAGGTGGGAAACTTGGATTTCAGGCTATATGAACTATCTTCATGGATTTGGGCATGTCAATTTTCATGACAGCCTTATGTTTTCATCTTTAAATGGAGTTCTTCAGAATAGCAAATCTCCAACATCATTTTCAAATCTGATGCCCAAAATTCTGTGATTAAATTCTTGCTCATTTAAGGGTTAGTAAAACAAGCATGAAGATCAGTATTTCTTTGTCATTGAAGAGGAAATAAGTTGTTTTGAATATTAGCCAGAGAGTTTCCAAATAGACCCAAGAAAAATATGACGGAATATAGAATATTTCATTGGTGACTTTTAATAACAACATTACTGTGTGCATCTCAAGTAGTTTCTAACTAGGTGACTTCAATGCTCTCTTAATTTGATTCTATAAAGCTATTGTGAATGTGGCAAAAATCATTCACTGGTAGATTTGCTAATTTTCTTGGCCTATAACAGATCCTTTACCCTTTTTTGATGAAATCAAAAGCAAATATAAATAAATAAGTAAACTTCAAATACTTGGCTGAAGAACAACTTTCTAGGGGTGTTGACATGTTTACTTAGTACTTGCTTCCAAATTAATAAACAAAACTAGCATTCAGGGCGCTATTACTGTATGCCAAATATTGGGCTAAGCATATAACATGAATAATCCCACTGTTATCGGTTAAAATTTTGCTAGTGAGAAAATGAAAGCATAGAGAGTTTACCTTTTCATGATCACATGCCTAACGAGTAGCATAGCAAGAACTTAGAGTGTGTCTGATTTTTACTACTTGAGTATCTAATTATATTGCCACACTGCCTTGCCACTGTAAAGGCATCACTGATGTTCCCAGCATAAATTTTGAGCTTCTACGGGAGTCTTAACAACAATAATAACAATAACAAAAGACGGAGAAAAAGGGATATTGTATTTTTAATTCCACTAATGGCAGGAAAATGTGCCATTAGTTCAGAGACATTTTTATCTAGGAATAAATAGAATTAGGAGAAATGAAGGGGACTTCAGTTCCCTGACTATAGGCTTCTAATTGCAAGATTACTCTATTGATATGAAAGTACTTATAAATTCTAATTATTAGGAGTTGGAGTTGGCATTAAAACATTTTTTCCAAAGCCTTCAGGAAAGCATTTTTTCCAATTCAAACAATTAGTTCCTTCATGTCCAGATCAAAATCTCAGTCCTATCCATTTGATCCCCAAAATATTGAAAATTAAAATGACTGTTCTTTACTTTGAAATATCTAAAAATGGAAATGAACAAGAAAGAGGAGTTCACTTATATATTTGCTTCTGTGGTTTCATACTATACAAATGTTAAATGGGTTGAAGTTTTCAACCTTTTTTCTATCCTCTATTCATGGGGGAAAAACTGCTGAACAGGTTGTCTGAGGAAAGAGAGGCTAGATGAGGTTGTGGGAAGCAGTACTTCTGTGTGGTCTCACAGAGCCATATCCCTGTAGAAACCCTCATTTTATGAAGTACTCCTGAAGGAAGTGTGAATATCTTATTTTAAAACAGGAAGCACAATGATCTTGTATGCTTTTGTTTTGAACATTGTATAGAAGGCATTGCATTTTAAGCCTGTCTAGAGTCCAGAAGAGACAGCTGGTTGAGATGTTTGTGCAAATTCTTTGAAAGTGTAAATTTCTCTGTATAAATGTTAGCCAGGGTTATTCCCTCTGTTGGTAAGAGCAATTTTCCCTCTCCTTTTGTATAATGTGTACATAAGAAAGGTCCCAGATTTTGGTGGAATGGCAAATGTCCATTCAACTTTTAAAGATCATCTCCTTTATGGAGTTTTTGAATCAGAAGCACTGAAGAAAGAAAAAAAAAATGGCAAAGACAGGAACCTTTCATGACCAGTAAAAGTAGAGTCTTTTATCTTTTTATGGTCAATTTACATTTAAATGGAGAGACCCCTTAGTGCTGATGGAGGTGTTGGGGGAAATGGTGTCTGCATCATGAATAATAAACATCAGGGGGAAATGTCAGTTTTTCAGCCTACTAGCACATTTTGTTGCTATGACAACCAAATGCAAAGCATTCTCTTAAAGGGAAACATGACAATTTGTTGGAGATAAAAGCAAAGCTCACCAAACATAATATATTTAAATACAATCTTAGATTCATTAAAACCAAGAATATACTGAATAGGACATAGATTTCTCTGATTTCTAAGAGGTATAATTATGAGAAGAGCCATGCTGTGGGTAGTGAGGAGAAGCATTAAGATTGAACTTTTCCATCCCTTCAGTTCCTCTTAAAACTCACAGGACCACAGCCATTAGTAGGCCCATCTGGTGTAGAGCCAGAAATTGGCACCAAATAGAAATAGATCCTTTTAGTTCTCAGACATTTAAGCAGGCTGTGTTTAACATTCTCACTGCATACATAATTTTTCAAACCAAGCCCATGTTAATTATTTTTTAAACCATTAAATATGGTTTGAACTCAACTAAACCAAAAATATAAATTTTCCATGTTACTGGGTGTCTCCTGCCTGTTAATGCTGAGACATGGTTATAGAAATTTTCATTTCAAGTTCTATAGTGTAGGGAACAGAATTTCCCAGTGGTAGAAAGAATTTATTCTATTGATTTCTTTCAGCCCAGGTGGGTTTCAGATGTTTGATCTTATCAATATCAGATCAAAATTCCTTTGGAGAGCTCTTGCTTCCATACCTAGAATGTTTGTAGCCTATGGCATATATCACTAGTTGATCATTGTGCTGTTTTATGCTGAGCCTGGTAACAGTTTCTGCATTCTTCTCAACATGGTGCTCTAGGCAGCCAGCAGCCTCTCTATATTGTTTGGAACTGGAACAAGAGATGAAACCAATTTGCTAACTCTGCTTGATCCTACAGAAACAACTACCACTCTTTTATCTCATTCTGGGTTTTTGAACTCAAAAGTAAGCTCAAGTTCTCCTTCTTCCAGAAAGCTTCCCTGATTATTCCTGTTCAAACTTATTTCCTCTTCAATGGAAATCTTATTTTCTTTATAGCTACTACCACATATTTTAGTTCTTAGTTGTTCCATGAATCTTAATTATCTCTCCAAATATATGTTTGAGAGTCATTTCCAAATAACAAGTTAGGGCAGGGCTCTCATCAACACTATAATTCATACCTATTTCTACATTGGCCCTGACAGAAGTGTCAAGCTTCCTGGTCTGGTTATCTATCCCTAGCTATAGAGGCTTCTGGCTATTAGACAAGGGGGGAAAGAAAGAGTGCAGGGAGCCATTTTAACTTGCTTTGTTTTGTAGAATTTTGTTGGCTTAGTACCCAAAGTCAAATTGGAAAGAAAAGTTTCGATATGCTACAGATCCCACCCTCATGTGTGGCACCCCATTCTTCTTACCACAAAAGAAAATTTCCGATAAATTAGTTATGGTAAAGGATTTCATATTTCATTCTTCTGGAGGTATTTTTACATTTGTAAATGGAAGTCAAAGAAGGTAATACTTAACCCAAAGAATCTATCTTCAGTGGAAGAATTCTAGGCACTATAATTTCCTTGAGAGGGGAAGAAGAAGGTATTTAAGGGCAGGGAGGCATAAATCATGACATTTGAACAACTATATACTGTAACTACACATATGGCTGACACTGGTGAGAACTGTAGCTATAGTCATTCATTTTAGTCCATCTTTGCATAATGCCACTAGTTCTTCTCTGTGGTCTGGTCCACGTGTATTTGGTGATTGAGTGCTGTCATCATATCCCAAACCAATGGGAAAAATTGTCATTTACATGTCACTGGTCACAGTGAAAGAGCAATGGAAACAATTTTTTTACTCCAATTCATAGCTATTTATCAGTGGTTTGTATAAAGAAATTGTATATTGGTGACCAGGCATCAAAAGCCTTGTTTTTCTTAGTAATTCTTTAAGTATAGTCAACCATGAGCAAAATTATAGATTGTAAGGAGAAACTCTACATTCCTTGTTTGCAGTTTTGTACACATCTTCCTGATTCTCAGGGTCTCAAGCCCTTGCCCCTCTTTCCTTAGCAAACCTGCTTGTCTTCCTTCACACTGTGGTGTCAGTCACTGAAACAGCACAGAAGAGAATTTCTCAAGCTGGCATTCTGTGAAACAAATTTGGCAAAGTGAGTTCCTGTGAAAAGATACATTTAGGAAACCCTGCATTTCCATAGTGTTTCTTGGAACTTTGCCATGCATATTAACATGTAAAAAGCTTAGAAAAATTCAACAGCAAAAAATCTGTTTAACTTTGTTTAACCAAGCATCTTGCTAAACTAATTTAACCCTTTTGTCAGATAATGAACCTTAAATTTACCCAGTATTCATGTTCTGTGGAAAGAATTTGCAGAATTCTGGCCCACAGAATATATTCTTCCATTTTTTAACTGATATAAAGCATGAGAGAAAAAGATATATTCATAAAGATAGATTTTCAGCACTAAAGCAGGGATTCACGGTATAATTTCATTTTTTCCTTTATTCCTTTTTCAATCATGAAAAATTTCTCACTGAACTTAGCCTTGAATTACATTAGCCTACAAGTTTTTGGGACTAGCATGATATAATAAAAGGTATACAGCTTTTAAAGTCACAAACATCTGCCTTTAAATCTAATTAATTTGCTTATTAGTTGTATGGTCTTTTGCAACTTAGTGTTTTTATAGCTTCACTTTCTTTATTTGTGAAATTGGGGGTAATACCAATATCACAGGTCTGTTTTGAGAATTAAGTTAGATAGCATATATAAAATCTCTGGACTCAATGAATATTATTTTCACTCTCTCTTCCCACCTTCATCACATAAGTAAGGTTAACCTTTTTTATAATATGCTCTACTTGGAAAGGAATATTCCATAAACTGTAGTTGTTAGTAATTACAAATTATTAATTTTTCTAAGCTAAGTTTGCCATTTTGCAGATCTTAAAGAATAAAATTCCATGAGTTGTTATGTGCATATAAGGAGCCATCTTTTTTTGAACTATTAAACTCCAAGCCTCAAAAACCAGTAAGGTGTTATGACCTTGCTAGCTATAGCTCAAGTTCTTGCTATTAAATGTGGGATGCCTCACAAACCATTCCAAAATATTGACTTTAGCAATGAATGAATTATTAAATGTCAAATTGTTATTTCCCATGACAGTTTCCAAATGGACTGGGTCTGCACTAACAAGTAGTGAAATGTGCCTCCAGCCGCCTCACAGCTGTGGTAGAAATGGATAGCAAATCCAGTGGACTCATTTTACCTGGCAGCAGAGCACTGGAAGGCTTGCCCATCTGTCAACACACATTTTTCTTCCAATCTCCTTGAGCCACTTCTTGAATTGTTTTTTCGTTTAAAGAGAAAATCAAGAGATATTCAAAGTAAGCAACTTTTTATAGGTAAATATAAAGCACAGTCAAATCTTGATAGTTTTCTTGCAGGTTATCCATATCATCAATTAGAACCAATTGACTCTATTTTCTTAACTTATCACTATTTTTGTTTCATTCATTGTTTCTTGTTTAATTCCCTAAAATTAAGTAGACTGAAAAACAATAGGTTGAATAGCTAATTGTAAACATCCTCCAAAATTTCCCAGCAGCAAAAATATCAATTAGATAATACTTTAATCTAGATGGTTTGGACTTCATATGAGAGTATAGTAATTCCTTTTAGATTCAGCTAAATTCTTTATGATATGTGTTGATGAGAACATTTTTCTGGGGTTTATGGCATTTCCTCTGAAATATGTGACATTATCACTTACTCGTGACTTTTAAATGGTATAAATAAAGATTGACATCTCATTTAATATAAAAAAAATGATTGCCCCGGATTTTCTTGTTATTTGAGACTACCAATGATGAAATTGTCAATTGTTTGCTGTTATAAGAATTAGCCATGTATAATTCCCTGTCTCCATAGGAAGAAATATTTAATAGATGATTACTGAAATATAACCTCATTAATGCACTCTTCCCACTGTTTCTGAGTAAGCTAGAAGATTTAGTTCAAGAACTATTTGGTGATCATTGAAAGTGTTGCAAGATTAATTCATCTGGTAGGTTGGAGGTGTTCAGGTTAGGCACTTAACTGACACCCATCTCCAGCCATTTTTATATTTTATTTAGAAACATGGTCTTACTAAATTGCTTAGGGCCTCAATAAGTTGCTGAGGCTGGCTTTGAACTTGTGATCCCTGGCCTCAGCCTCCTAAGCCACTGACATTACACGCATGCATTACCATGCCCAGCACATTGTGGGTTTTTAGCTATCTAAAGCACAATTACATAAATCAATAATTACAAATATGTATTAATGGAGGAACATTATATAAATATTTAATTTATATAATAAAAGCTGCACAAAGGATAGAAATAAATATTTTTATAAGTAATTTATATTAAGTTGATATTAATTTGAACTAAATTATTACTATAAAATGCTAATTACAATCCCCTGTGCAAACACTTAAGAAAGTAACTAAAGTTAATATAATTAAAGAAACAACAAGGGAATTAAAATGGTATACTAAGAAATATATATTCAACACAAAAGAAGACAATAATGAGATAAAAGAGAAAAAATTACACAAGATAAATAAAAACAATAGCAAAATGTTAGCCATAAATTCTACCTCATCAATTAGTATGTTACATGTATTTGGATTAAGTACTCCAAAAGAAAGGCAGACATTGGCAGAATGGATTAAAAACACATAATCCAACTACATAATAGATATCTTAGATTAAAAATAAAAATAAGTTGAAGGTCAAAGGATGGAAAATATATACTCTGAAAATAGTAATAGAAGAGGGATAATGGCTATAGATAGATAGATGGAGACAAAATGAACTTTGAAGAAGTTGTTAATGTAAACAAAAGATGATAGTTTAGAATGACAAAAGTTTCAATCTATCAGGATAAAATAACAATTATCAACATATTGTTCATGTAACAACACATCCCTTAAATATGTGAAGCAGAAACAGAATTGAAGGAAGTAATAATTGAACAATAATAGTTTCGGACTTTGTTACCCCACCTTCAATAATGGATATAACAACTAGATACGAATTCAAAAAGTAAATGGAAGGCTTAAGCAACACTATCAACCAATTAGACCTAAGAAACATTTATATAACACTTCACTCAACAGGAATACAATATCCATTTTTCTTTAAGTACACATTGAACATCTTGAATAAGTATCATACATGAGGCCATAAATAAGTCTGAATAAACTTAAAAGGATAGCAACCATATGAAATATGTTCCTTCCCCAAAATGGGATGAGATTAGAAATTAATAACAAAATTTGACAAATTTGCAAATATGTGAAAATTAAAAATAAAAATAAAACACTTCTATATAACCAGTGGGGTAAAGAAGAAATCACAAGAGTAATTGGACAATACTTTGAAATGAGTAAAGGTAAAAACATTGAGACTTTTGGAATTCGGTGAAGTAATGCTTAAGAAAAATTTGTAGCTACAAATTCCTGTATTAAAAATATAGTAAAATCTGACATTGATAACTTAAATGTAAAATTAAAAAAAACAAAAAGTAAACTTAAAACAAATAAAAGGAAGGAAATAAAGATTATAGCAGAAATAACTGAAATGGAGACTAGAAAAATAATATAGAAAATCAACAAGTTGATTTTTTGAAGGGAGTAACAAAATTGACAATCATTTAATAAAATTGATCTGGTGTAAAGAGAGATTTAAATTACTAAAATCATAAATAAAAGAGAGGCATTACTACATGCTTTACATAAGAAAGTAAAAAATATTGTAAGGACCTACTAGAAACAATTGTATAACACTTAATTCAATAGCATAAATTAAGTGATAAATTTCTAGAAGATAGAAACTATTGAACCTGATGTAAGAAGATTTGAAAATCTGAATAGACAGATAAAAAACTAAGATACTGAGTTAGTAATTAGAGGATTATCACAACAAGCCCAGAAACAGATAGATTCCCTGGTGATTTCTACCAAACACATAGAAATTAATACCAATCCTTCTTGAACTCTTTGAAAAAATGAAAGAGAATAAAACACTTCCCAACTTATTCTATGAAGCCAGTATTACCATGATATAAAAGTGAGATAAAGATATAATAAGAAATCTAAAGAACAACGTTATTCCTGACTACAAATGCAAAAAACCTTAACAACATTTTAGCAAAATAAGTGCAGTAACATATAAAACATATTGTAAATCATGGAAAAGTATGATTTATTCCAGGGATGCAACTTTGGTTCAACAATTTAAATCAATTTATGTAATATACCACATTAATAAAATCAAAGAAAAATCCCACATGATCATCTCAGTAGATGTGAAAATTTGTTTAAATGATTTGACAAAACCTACTCAATTTCATGATAAAATCATTTAATAAGTTAGGAGTAAAATGGAATTACCTAAATTTAACCAAAAAAAAATCAAAGAAAAACCTATAAGTACTGTCATACTTAGTGTAAAAAGCAGAAAGAAGTTTCTGTGGGATCAGGAAAAAAGCAAAAATATCTTCTCTTGCATCTTCAGCAGTGTAATGGGATTTCTCGATTTAACAATAGGCAGTAAAAAGGAAAATAAGTCATACCATTGGAAAAAGAGAAGGAGATTTTTTTCTATGTTCATGACAAAATCTTGTATATAGAAAACCCTACGGAATCCTCAACGAAACTATTATAACTGAGCAGGTAATAGGTGGTTGTATGGAAGATGATCTCTTCCAGCTATACCCCACCTTCCTACAGTTACCACCCAGCTAGTCCATTCAACCAGGATGGACTTATGAAGTTATATCTCTCATAATGCAATTATTTCACCTCTGAATATTTCTGCATTAACTCAGGACCTTTGGGGAGCTCATATCCAAACTATAACAAATGAAAAATAAATCCTTCCTTATCAGTAATTGCTTTAAATACAAATGGAGTAAACTCCCCATTCAAAAGACACAGATTTAAAGAATGACTTCAAAAAAGAAAAAAGTAGAACTCAACATCTAAGGACACATATATTGAAAGAAAAAAAGACAAAAAATAATAAAAATAAATATTTATTTTAAAATAACTAAAATCAGAATTGAAAGTGAGGATTTTAAAGAAATAAAAAGTATTATTTTTTATGTAATGTATATTTACCACAATCTAGACATTTTTTCATAAAAATAAGAAAATAAGGAGACTAATACATAAGCAAGATGGCAGAATAAATCCTCCAGTGTGCATAAAAAAACTATTATAACTAATAAAGGAGTTCAACAGATTTGAAGATATAAGATCTCTATACACAAATCAATTGTTTTTCTTGACATTAACAATTATTAATCCAAGAATGGAATTAATACAATAACTTCATTTACAATAAAGTAAAAAATACTTAGGAATAACTTTAACATAATATTTGCAAAGTTTGTACATTGCAAAGTTAAAAATATTTTTGAAAGAAATTAAATACTATCTGAAGAGATGGAAAGAGACCCCATGTCCAAGCATTTGAAAACTACTCCCAAGCTGTTATATAGGTTTAGACAATACCTATAAAAATCTCAGCTTGCTATTCTTCAGAAATTGATAAAATGACCCTAAAATTCATGTGAAGATTTGAGGGACTCAAAATAGCCAGAGCAATCTTGAAAAAGAACAAAGTTGGAGGATTCATATTTCCAGATGTCAACTCTTAGCACAAAACTACTATAATCAAGACATTGTCATTCTGACATGAGCATAAACAAATAAACCAATGGAATAAAGAGTACAGAAATAAATTCATACATCTGTGGTCAACTGACATTAAACATGAATGGGATGAACATTCAGTGGAAGATGAACAGTTTCTTCAATAAGTAGCGTTGACACAATTGCATATTCACATGCAAGGAATGTACTTGGACCCTTATTTCACACTATATGTGAAAATTAATTCAAAATGGATCATAGGTCTAAATATAATAACTGAAACTGCAAAATTTTTATTAAAAAATGTATAAGTAAATTTTAATGACCTCGGATTACATAACAGTTTCTTAAATATGACACCAATAGAAAAAATAAGAAATAGATAAATTAGATTTTATCTTAATTTAGAATGATCATGCTTCAAAGAATGCTGTAAAGTAGTAGAAAGAAATTCCACATGATGGGAGGAAATTTTTTCCAAATCCCATAACTGAGAAGGAATTTTATCCAGAATATATAAATAACTACTACAACTTAGTGGTGAAAAGACAAATAACACAATTAGTAATTAAACAAAGGATTTAAATATACATTTCTCCAAAGAATATATACAAATGGCCAAGCAGCACATGAAAAGTTGTTTAACTTAATTAGCCATCAAGAAAATGCAAATCATAATCACCTGCAGATACCACTTCATACTCACTAGTATGGATATAATGATAATTTTTAAAATGGAAAATAAGAAATATTGGCGACAATGTGGAGAAATTGGAATCACCTAATTGGTGCATCCACTTGAAAAAAATAGATTATCATTTTTTCCCTGAAGATTATATAATCTAGTAATTCTACTCCTAATTATATTTTCAAGAGAATTAAAAGCATATGATCACTCAAAATTTCTGTATTATTGCTCATAGCAGCACTACTTAGTATATACCAGTGTAAATAACATAAATGTCCATCAATGCAAATGTAGATAAAGAAAATGTAATATATCAAACAATGGTATATTATGTAGGTATAAAAGAAATAAATTACTGATACATCCTGCAAAATACATAAACTTTAAAAACATTACATTACAGGCACAAAATATCACATGTTTTATTATTCCATTTATATCAAATTTTCAAAGCAGGTAAATTCATAGGGAAAAATAATAGATTAATGATTACCAGGGTGAGAGGGAATGGCAAGTGACAACTAATGCATACATGTTTTTGTTTTGGGTAATGAAACTATTCTAAACTTCAATTGTTTGATGATGGTTACACATCTCTGTGATATTACATATCACTGAATTGTATATTTTAAAATGTTGCATTTTATGTTTTGTGAGTTATATCTCAAGTAAAAAATTTACTTTTTCTTGTCTGGCTTGTTTTACTTAGCATAATATCTTCCAAGTCCATCTATGTTATGGCAAATGACAAAAATTCCTTTTTTTAAAAAAAAAAAAACCTGACTAATATCCCATTGCATTTATATGTAACACATTTTCTTTATCTATCCATCAATGTACACCTAGTTTGTTTCCATATATTCACAATTATGAAAAATGCTACAGTGAAAATGTGGATGCAGATATACAAGGTACTGATTTTATTTCTCCTTTATGAATAGTATTATACTCAGATGAGGAATTGCTGGGTGATGTGGTATTTCTATTTTTACTTTTTTTTTTAAATTTTTTTTATTGGTTGTTCATTTTTACTTTTTAAGGAGCTTCCATAATTTTATTTCCATAATGAATAACTATAATGATCTATGTTCCCATAAACATTGTATTTTCTTCATACCATTTCCTATATTTATTATTGATAATAAGTATCCTTAGAGGTGTGAAGGGATATGTCAGTGTTTTTAATTTGCATTTGCTTGATGATTAGTGGTGTTGAGCACCTATACCTGTTGAAAATTTGTATGTCTTCTTTGAAGAAATGTCTGTTCAGTTTCTTTGCCCATTTTTAAACTGGATTGCTTGTTTTCTTGCTATTCAGTTTATACAGATATAGAGAATGAAAGCATTTACCATGGGCAGGAGGGAGGAGATGGGGAATCTAGGACAAAGAATACAAAATCATAAATATGTAGAATAAACTCATTTAGAGATCTAATGTAAAACATGAGGGCTAAAGTTAATAAAAGTATATTATATTAGTAGTATTTGTTAAATAAATAGATTTTAGCTACTCATGTTACACAAAAATGCAATTACGTGAGATGATAGGTATGATAATCTGCTTCACTATAGTAATGATTTTACTATCTGTATCCCATAACATTATGCTGTAAACTTTAAATTTATGTAAAATAAAAGGAATCTACCTATCACATATTACTAACTTGTTTTCTGAACATAAAAAACAATATATATTCATATAGCCAATGCAAAATATCCATATAAAAAGATGAGGAAAAATCAAAATACCATAGTCTGACAATATCAGAGATAATTAATTGATAGTTTACTATATTGAAGTCTTTTCCCTACTCATAAATATAAATAGACCTATAAATATAATCAAAGGTAATCTGACATGTTAACCTGCCTCAAAAGAATAGTAGGATCTATTTTCTCCATTTCAAACTTCATTCCCTTGTAGTATATGTCAGAGGGTACAAGGCAAGAACAGGATTTGTTTTTCATATTAGTATACATACAGATTGAAACATTATTCCAGTTCTTTCCTCTTTGCTATGGCCAGTTCATCCCTTGGATAATGGTTATCTCACATATTCTGAAAATTACTTTTCTCCCCTGAATTGATATTGCTCTCACCTTTCTTGTCTTAGAGGAAGTTGTAGTGGTATGTGTAGGGAGACTGCTCTATCAGTTCTGTTCTAGTCCATGAATATAAACAAGACTATTCTGTAATTTAATATACTCAGCTAAACTTAGGCTATGTTGTTTATAAAAGCATGAGATGCAGTCATCAAAATGTGGTGGTTAAGGACATGCACTCTGGAATGTTACATCCTGACTCTGCCACTTAATAGGTGTACGCTTGGGTTAGTCTCATAATCTCTTGGTGCCTTCATTTCTTCCTCTGAAAAATGAGTAAAATAGTACCTATCACATAAAATTACAGTAAGAATTAAATAAGTGAATTAAGTGAAGCACAGGTTGATTGAAAGGATGTACAAATAAATGTTATTAAAATTTAATAAATCCTTGTTGATGGCTTGTGCATCATAGAAGATCTTATATAACCAAAATGTTAGGAAAATATATTAATATAATATTTCTGAAAGTTGGGATTAAGCACTTTGTTAAGTAGTCTTCTACAGGTTGCTACCTAGTAAAACTCTTATTAGTCTTCTTTTTCTGTGAAGAATCTGTTTTCCTCTTTCCCATAAATCAAGAGATAAGATATATCTATTACCACTTTCTACTATGAAATCTTGGGTTCCCATCTCTTTTTACTCTATTTCCCAAAATAAGCAGTTGGAATTCCCTGACACTTCAAGATATATCCCATCGGTTACTATTGAAGTTTGGCTTTTGAGGTATTTCTCCAAGAAGATCCATTAACAAAAATAATCATAAAACAATACAAATTTTCCCAAACATAATGTTGTTTCATATGTGAAATAACTTCGTTAATAAGTTTTTCCTTTTCATTAAAATAACTAGGTGGTTGGTGGGCACAGAAACTGCCAAATCAAGAAAATGTTGCAAGCAAGAAAATCACTTCATCTCTTTTGAAACACAAGTAGTTTCTGCCTAGAAATAGATGTTCAGACAGAATTGTTCAGACATGTAAGATATTTTTTGGCAAAAAGTGAGGAAGAGAAGATGAAAAGAGCCTTTGGATCATTTTTCATGACAGAAAACTATGGAACAAAAGAGAAAATGACGGAGAAATAGACTCAGACTTAACCACATTTCCAAGAATGGTTTAGTCAGGCTGAAGGAAGATGTTGAACCAAAGTCACTTGTCAGAAAAGTTCCACTTTTAATCATAAGGAACATGCTTTAATATTCTTACTGTGCTTAGTTAGTTTTTAGAAACAGTTCAAGGGATGTGTGGTGTTACATAAATATGGTGGTAGGTTCATGGGGCAACAGCTGAGGCCATCACTTATGCCTCAAACAAAAGGAGCTCTAAGCAATTCATTTTCTTGCATACCACTCACTCCACTCCAGCCTGTTCTAAAATCTACATTTAATAGAAATTTCTTTTAATTTATAGGAATTGTCTTTGAAATAATTTGTCTGATTAAAAGATCATACACACACAGATATACATATACATATATAGGTTGGCCAGTGGCCAGGATAATGGAAGTATTGTATAAGTAGGAACACATTTGTACAAAATAATCAGGCTTAATATCATAACTCAGTATCTAAAAATGAACAAAGAGTAATAGTGTTCCTAAGGAAAAACATTATAATTATTGTATATATTAATATTCTATATGAAGTAATAGTATAATGGAAGAATAGAAAACTATGTAGAAATAATTCTCCATCATATTCTCCAAAAGAAAAAAAAAGAGGCTATTAAGCTTGGATTCTGAGCCCCTTCCTTTCCTAGAAGTACATGAAAGGGTATCCTGGCTCTGAATGGTGCCAATGGGACAAAGGTCAGCCAACTAAGATTAAGAACTGATGTTTCAATTTTCTGAGCTTTTCTAGATTTGTGTTTATACATGATTAATATTTGAGCTTTTAGTTTTATTCTTGATTCAGTTTTTATCTTGACCAAGTGTTTCCTTAACTAAAGGCAAAAGAATCTATAAGCATATCTTCATAATCTTAGGAGATCATGGGAACAATTATTTTAATAAAGAATTTAATTGAAAATAACATATTAGAAAAACCTATATTATATTAACAAATATTAAGGATATAATTATACCACTAAATCCTAATGACTTAATAAAACACAATTTCTCTTTTACACTACCTATCCAATGCAGGTCAGTGTGAGGCTTTGCCTCCCACGGTAACTCAGGGATCAAAGCTGATGGTGGATCTACCAATATAGAAACTTTGGTCTTTTCAATAAGGCAGCAATAGAGTTTCTCAACAGAAGTTACTTCAGCTTGGAAGTAAATATCCATTGGCCAGGATAAGTTACGTGTCTACCTAACTGTGAGAGAGCTGAGAAGTGTGGTGGATTAGGTATGTAAATATATGTGATAAACATCCCTTGGTTCTTTCTTCCTACTCATACAACATGATCATTCCCTC
Organism: Marmota marmota marmota; assembly: GCF_001458135.2. Taxonomy (NCBI): domain Eukaryota; kingdom Metazoa; phylum Chordata; class Mammalia; order Rodentia; family Sciuridae; genus Marmota; species Marmota marmota. The sequence continues at coordinate 7,754,559 of NW_026000283.1, forward strand.
CTCAAAGAGGCTGATCCAAAAAACCATAATATTTCAGCAGTGTAAGAGCTATTAAATTGAATTCTTAATAAACATTTTATTTTAAAACATTTTGGACTATTTTGGGCAGCTCTGTTTTCAGCCTCCCACCTTTTTCCTTGTTTCTTCTACTTCCCCTATTCTTTCCACACTGTTCCTCTTTTCCTATGAAGAGTGATTATAGAAAATAATGTTTCATTTTTTTTTCTTTCTGTGCAATTTAGTACTCCCTTTATACTGTCACAAGTTACAGACCCTATCTCAGGCTTATGCTTTTTCTCCCAAATGACTACTCAAGGGTTTTGCCTCTGGATTGCAATAATATCAAAAAATTGGTTACTCTTAGTGCTGCGGTGATTAGTAAATGGTATATTTATTATGAAAATTTTCTGTTTATTCTAGTAAAAGGATTAGCTGGTAGAAAATTATATGATGTATTATACATTTGTTTTTAGCCAAGCCATAGGACATCTTACCTTTAGGCCTATGAACTTCTAGTGCTGGTCTCTGCCTGGAAGCACCTTCCCAAATGTACAATGAGTAGCTACAAATAAATTGCCACAAAAATCTAGATATATAAATTGAAACTTAGCAAAGGATAACAAAAAATCGAAATTCTGTGAGGTTTTTTGAAATGCTTAAAAGCTACATGTCTGCTATGTTTTCTGAGTGTATGTACTTTAGTTTATGGGAATGCACACACACACACACACACACACACACACACACGTACCAGTTTATACTCTGGTAACTGCCCAAAGTCCAAATGCAATCAGAAAAGTAATCAATTATACCTATCTTCATCATTCTGTTCCCAAATAAAATGATTTGTTTGAATTAGTTCCTGTTGGCTCATCACAGAACAACAGATCAGACTCATAGAATATTAGAGCTGAAAAGTACATTAGGGATTATTTACTACAATGCCCTCAATTTATACCTGAGAAAATGGAGGCCCAGAGAATTTTTGGTGAGTCTTCAGTTGTTCTGTTCATTCTGAATAGGATATGAAATCCAGATCTCCTCACCGTTAGTCTATTGCTTTTTCAATACCCTAGGTCAGGATACTGCATTCCCTAAACCTTTGCCCAGAACCTTTGACTCAAATACTTTAGACATCTTAGAACATTTTTCTTCACTGTGGCAACCAACACATTTTCAAGGGCAATAAAGTATTCTTTTTACATCAGTACAACCAAAATACACTGTGAAAAGGTTAAAAGTATTACAGTTTGTCATTCTGCTATTTTGTCTTTAAGTAAGTAGGAGAGCCTGTGGGAGCAACTTGGGGTAATAAAGGTTAATCACTGGGAGCTTAAGGGTGCTTATGCTTAATTGGTGGGCGATTAAAGATGCTCAAGGTTAATAACTGATTTTTTCAAAGCCAGTAATTCCTTTCATAGAAAGCTTCCCCTGTGGGATTTGCCAAACCTATCAATCAGTTCTAGTCACTAGCCAAAGGGATTGTATATTCAGGAGCCTAACACTAAGGGGATATGGATGTAGGTAGACTGTTTAAATTATGGGTATAATTTTAATTTTCTTTAAACAGAGTTTGGTTATCTTCAAAGGACTTAATTCTTTTCTTGCTTTATATCCAAATTATTTTGATTTTGCCTTATGGAATAAAACCCAAATGTTACTTTTTGAAGGACCATAAAGCTGATAAAATATGTTTGCAACTTTGTTTAACCTTAATGGCTGTATTTTAGTTTAGATCTTCAATGTTCCCCAAAGGTCCATGTGTTAAAAGATTAGTCCCCAGCTTGGTATTATTTGCAGGTGTTATAAATTTTAAGATGTAGGACCTAGTGGGAAGTCTTTCAGTCATTGGAGATGTTCACTCAATGGAGATTATGAAAGCCTTGTGTCTCTCACTTTTCACTTCCCAGCCAGGATGAGGTGAAATTTTACTTCAACCCATGCTTCCTGCCAAGCTGTCATGTTTCACCACAGGCCCAAAATCAATGGAGTCAATAAATCATGACTTGAACCTTCAAAACAGTGAGTCAACATAAACCATTTATCTTTGTAAGTTGCTTTATCTCATGCATTTGTTACAGTAATAGAAAACTGGTTAATGTAGAAAATTGGTACTGACAGGTAGAGCAGTTGTTGCTGTATCCTAGATGATGCAAAGAAGCCTTTAGAAATTATTTTCAGGAGTTTGGAAAAGTTGGGAGGAATTAAAAAAAAATCTGATTGCTCCAAGCACAGTTAACAGGTGATTCTCTTATAGTCTCAGAAGACCCGGTTGCTGATAGGAATGTGGACAGTATGGTCATGCTGATAAAGTCTCGAATTGAAAGGAAGACTCTGATGGAAATTTGAATAGAGGCCACCTGTTTTACATCATGGTAAAAGAGTTTAGAAAAAATGTTCATTCTCTGAGACTTTGTTAGGGGGCTTAGTTTAAAGCTGATGAACTACTTTAACTGTACAGGAAATTTCAAGGCAGCATGGCATTCAGGAAGTAACAGTAATATTACTGGCTGCTTTGGGCCAAATTTACAATGTAAATCAGGAGCAAAAAAAGAACAGAGTAGACAGATTTGGCAATTTTTCAGTTTGGCCAGAAAAAGAGTGCATTTAAAGGTGCAGTGAAGGAGACTGAAGTTGCTAAAGAGATTAGCATCATTAGAAATAGGCTAAATGCTTTACACTGGAGCAATAGAAAATAGGCTTGAGGACATCTCAGGATATGGTAAAACCCCACTCATTCATCACAGGCTTGACGATAAAAAAGAACAAATGTTTTCAAAAACTTGCCAGGATAGCATCTTTTCAGATGAAAACCCTGGTGTGTCTTGTTCACCTAGTGCTGCTAAGGAAACTATTGCTGCCAAGGCACTTGCAAACCCCTACAGCCAGGGTTCAAATGGGTCCAGGTATAGTATGCCATTGGCAGACCTTAGCATCATCCATATGATGCTAGTTTTGCAGGCTTGCAGAATGCAAGAGTTTGGGGTTCGTGAGAGTTTCCAGTGACATTTTAGAGGAAAATCTGGGAGGCCTGTGTGTTTTGGGGTCAGAATCCCTGCAAGCAGCCCTTGGCAGGACAGTGCACAGAGCTCTGAAAGTGAGGAGTGGCAGTAAAGACTCCAGGGATTTAGAGATGCCAACACTGTAGAACATTTTGGCAGCAAAGAGAAAGGCCCTGTTGGGCACAGACAGTAAATAAACAGGGATGGGGTTGCCCAAGCCCTTGGGAACCCATATTTGACCACTATGTGCTCTAGATGACAGAAATGAAGATTTAGGATCTGATGTGTGCCCTGCTGTGTTTTGATTTTTCTGATCCCTCCTTATTATTTCCCTATTGTTTTGGAATAGGAGTGTTTACCCTTTTTCATTGTCTCAGAATTATGTAACTTTCCTTCTGGTTTTTAGAGAGTCTCATAGATAAGTTTGCCTTGAGTCTCAAGGAGATTTTGAACTTGGATTTTTGGGCAATGCTGGAACCATTAAGACTGGGGACTCTTATGGATGGACAAAATTCATTTTTCATTTTGAAATGGACATGAGCTTTTGGTGGCTTGGGGCAGAATATTATAATTTCAATCTAAAATGTACCCCCCCAAACTGCCGCAGTCCGGCTGCAGCAAAATAACCGAGGAGGGGGGGGTGACGAACAACTTGTGTAGATTGATACAGCAGGAGTGGGAGCCGTTTATTGTAGGACCGGAGGAGGGGTATATATACATTACACACAGCTTATCTTAATTAACATAAACTAGATACCGCAGTCAACCAATAAGGAATCTCCACACTTAATGGCTCCCTGGCGTTACTTCACAAACCACTCCCTCTGCAAAATGCCAGGTGCCATCTTGACTTGTTTACAGACCCTAACACCAAACCCATGTGTTAAAGTCTTAATCCTTATATTGATAGTATTGGGAGGTGGTGGGAACATTAAGGAGGGTACTGAATGGGAGGTCTTCTAGTCATTGGGGATTCAATGCCCTCCAAATGTATTATGGGAGCCAGTCTCTTTCTCTTTTCACTTTCTGCCCATGAGATAAGCAGCTTTGCCTCACCATGTACTTCCCACCATGATATATGCATCCTCACCACAGTCCCAGAAGTTATACAGTGGATCCATCATGGACTGGAACCTTGAAAACTGTGAAAAAAATAAAACTTTTCTCTTAATAAGTTGATTTATCTCAAGCATTTATTATAGTAACAAAAAGCTGACTAATATACAAGATTAGTCAGTACAATCAAAATCAATTTGTTAATCATTATAGGATACTACATAGCCACTGGCTAAGGACCAACAATGTTAAATATATAGGGTAAAAAGTTCAAATAAATTTTCAAATTGGAAGGGAACTTGAAAACTCTGCACTCATTTTACAGGTGGTAAACTGACCTCTCTGGAGACACTGAAGGACATGCGCAAGGTCATGTACCTCAGCTGAGGACCTCATCTTTTGATGCCTAGGAATTATTTAGTTACAGTTATCCCATAGCTTTCTGCCAAATATTACCGTTTCAATGTAATATGAATAAAGATATCGTGTAAGGAAAGGCTAGTAAGACAGGCTTGTATTTATTTGGCAAGCTTGTGTTTGTAAGATATACAAAGAAGACTTATAACCCAAACCAAATTCGATTAATAGGAGAAGTGGAAGAAATTTACCCATGCTTTCTCCTAAGTGACAAAACCTTTTAAATCTCATGTTGGACTAGAATCAGCTATCCTTCTCATTAAATCCCAATTGCATTGCTATTCCTTACTAAGGAATCAATCTTGATTAATTCTTCTGGAGAAATCAGATATTAATGACTTCATTATTATATAGGTGGGTTTAGAAATTATTTATATTACTCATTGACAGATTTTGAAAATTTTATCATTGAATGAAGGTTGAAGGTATGTGTGAAATTGTCATTTATCTCCTTTTGTCAATAATAACTTGTTCCTGCAGTAAATGAAAATGGATTCCAGATTGACTTATTTCAAATCATTCAGTGGGGAAATTCATTCCCATATGCCATACCTTTCAATTTTTTTACCTTGTTCTATATTGTAAAAAGAGAGAAAATCTATAGCATTCCTAATGTAACATTTAGTTAATATGTTTAATTAATGGAAACAGATTTGCTATTTATTCTGATTATGTGGAAGGTTTAAGCAACATGATATTTATGCAAAGCATGAAATCAGTGGCATGACCCCAAGAGAACTATTAGAAAAGGCTGTTAGTGGCTCTTGGCAGGATGCTTCATGGCAAGCTCAGGACTCTCAGTAGATGAATGTGGATAAGCATTTCCAGTAGGCCAAAACCATAACTTACAGGTATGCTTTTACAGTAATCCTTATAATTAAGTAGGAAATTACAACAGAAAAAAACAAGCACTATTTAAAAACCAAACCCATTAGTTTTTGGTTAATCATGATGAAATAATGATTGCTGTGAGCAATTTCCCATTTCCTAATCTCAGCGGTGTTACTTGATCCTCAGATTTGTTCATGAAGGAATAATTATTGCCACTTGTAACCCAGTCAAGAATCAGAAACTGCTAATAGCCTAGGATTTCAAACTACTGGATTTTTCCCTCTTTTGATCACTTGATTATTTGATTTGCACTTGACTCATTCTATTCTCTAGGAACCTCATTGAGAAAAGATATTTTTCTATACTGTGAAGATTAATCACAGGGAAAACAAGATTAGGGAGGAGTATTCTCCTTTGTTGAAAATGTGACTTTGGCTGCTATTCTCTGTCAGTTTAGTGTCATGTTTATTTAAGAGAATGTAGAAATTAGTAGTAAATTCTTGTATAATTTTAATGAGTTTTTTTGTCATTCTAAATTTTTTAAATAGAATAAGAAAAGGGATGCAGAGAGAGCTGTATTTTGAATCAATAGAGAGTTAAAATAGCCAATGGTTAGAATTGAGAGAATGGAATGGGCTAATTTTTAAAGCAATAGGCTTTCTGGAAGCTGGATAGTCCCATTTCAGTATAGTACAGAGAACAAAATCCCTACATTTGAATAGAAGCTTGACTTAGTTATCTTTTATTGTTTTTTCTTAACTAGATTTCTAGATTTTAGAATCTAGGAATTTTAGAATCTTTTCTTGGCTTTGCCCACAATTCACATCAAAGTTTGCTATATAACAGATGGATTATAGACTGCTCTCATATCAACTTAGGATACATACCCTAAAAGGGTACCCATTTTATCTCAACCTTATCAGGTTTACATTTTTAGGTAACTTTTATGTCCTAACCTGAAGGAAAGACTGTGAAGCAGAATTTTGTGTATTTTAGTTAGCTTTTTGTCCTTGTGACCAAAATACCAAATAAGGACAACTTAAAGGAGGAAATTGTTATTTTGGTGCTCACAGTTTCAGAGGTTCAGTTCACAGTCAGCCAATTCCAAAGCTCTGAGCCCCAGGTGAGGCAGAACATTATGGCAGAAGGGCGTGGCAGAGGAAAACTTCTCAGCTCATGATAGCCAGGAAGCAGAGAGAGCTTCAGTGCAAGGAGCAGAGACCATATAATCCCTAAGGGAACACCCCCAGCCACATCCTACACCCTCAAAGTTACCACCAAGTTAATCCATATTAGTGGATTAACCCACTGATTAGGTTATACTTCTCATAATTTAATTATTTCACCTCTGAACAATCCTGCATTATCTCACATATGAGCTTTCAGGGGACACCTCATATCAAAACATAACACTATGCATCATAGCTGGCTGTTGGAAGTCATATTTCAGACAAGTCTGGCCCTGAGGCTTTACTGAACACCTGAAAAAATATATCCCCCTGTACTTGAAACCCAAGAATCTTAAATTTACTGTGTTTATATGAAATGAAGCTTCCTTCAATACCAGATTTGATACAAAATGAAACACAGTGAAGTTCAGTGGTACATATTTGCTGGCAGTGAGAAATGGATTAAATAAAATTAAGTCATGAATCAAGGTTCCAAATAACAACAAAAAGAATTTTCATTTTATTTTTCTAAAGTATCTCATAAGGGTTGATTTGTACAGTAATTAAACACATTATTATAAGGGCCTCTTATTTCATTAGTTCCCTATTAAATCTTATTTTCTAAAGAATTTAACCTTAAATTTTTAATTTGTTTTTAATGCGGTGCTGAGGATTGAACCCATGCTAGGCAAGTGCTCTACCAATGAATTACAACCCCAGCCCTAAAGCTTATTTTTAAAACATTTATTAATGTATGGTTGACAAATAAAAAGATATATATAACTAATGTATATAAATTAATTAATTAGGAGATTCACCATCACAATCAAGACCATAAATATATTCATCCAAAGTTTTCTCACACCTCCATTATTTTTGTTATTTATTCATTCTTCTTTTGTGATAAGATTATTAACATAACATCTGCCTTAGCAAATTTTACATATACAATATTGTTAACTATATGCACCATATTGTTCAAAGATCTCAACAATTTAATCATATTAGGTAGAGTTATTATATAATAATAAGTTTTATGGTTATATATATTCTTAATAATTTTTATTTTTATATCAGGGTTAAATGTGATTTATGTTGTACCATTATAGTATTGCTATAATATGTGTTTGTCTGTATATTTACCTTTATCAGATTGATTTATTCTTTGACATGTTTTTATGTTGCTTTTCAGCATCTTTTCATTTTAACTTATAAAACTCCTTTTAGCACTTCTTCTAGGGCAGGTCTAGTGATGATAGACTCCCTCAGATTTTGCTTATTTGGGAAAGTCTTACATGTCCTTTATTTTAAAGTACAATTTTTCCATATATACTATTCTTGGTTGGTAGTTCTCCCATTGAATCTTCTATTGGTATAAAATAATCCTTGTGATTGCTATGGGAGCCAGCAAGAGTATATCATTGAGTGTAATACGCTGGGTTTAAATTCCTTTTTTTTCTGGAAAAATATCGACCTTCTTTGTTATAGTTTGGATACCATTTGAGTACATCTCCAAAATATTCTTGTATTGGAATTTTGTTCCAATATAAGGTAGTGTCAAGGTGGTGGAAACTTTAAGAACTGGGGCCTCATGACAGGTGGTTTGGTCACTGGGTATTTCATCCTTGGAGAGAATTAATGTAGATTTCTGAGGCCCCAATTAGTTCCTATGTAAGTGAGTTGTTATTAAAAGAGCAAGATTGGGGGCTGGGTTTCTGGCTCAGTGGTAGAGTGCTCACCTTGTGTGGGTGAGGGACTGGATTTGATCCTCAGCACCACTTAAAAATAAATGAAGAAAAATAAAGGCATCATCTCCACCTACAACTAAAAAATATTTTTAAAAAAGAGCAAGATTGGCCTCTGAATCTCTCTGGCTTCCTATATTAACATATGATCTCATCTGTATACACTCTTAGCATTGTGATGTCATCCATTATGTGGCCCTCTCCAGAGGCTGATCAGATAAGGCCACTGATATTGGACTATCAGCCTCCAAAACTTATATATAAACATCTCTTTTTATTAAGTATTGAGCCTCAGGTATTTTGCTATAGCATCAGAAAATTGATTATGATATAGTCTAGATTTTAATTCCTATTTTTGTTATAAACTGGCATAGAAAAATAATTCTCAATTGTTAGAAATATTTACCCTGAACTAATAATGATAAAAAGCATTTGATATAGGGCCTAGTGATGGAAATAATATGGAATAATATGGAATTGTGAGCAGCTACTACTCAGGTAAGGTGGTAGCTACTATTTAGTTAAGCAATATGAGTACAGTAATGCTAGATCTTCCAAAGTTTCAACAAAACTAATAACCCAGAATTTTATATGGTATCTCATGATTTTAAACTATTAGCAACTAATGTGAAAATATTTTCAAAACACTCTGTGGGCTCAACAAAAACCATCTGTGGGTCAGTTTAGTTTCAAGTTTTCCTTGGGCATTCTGAGTGAATGAACCAGAACCATTTTGAGAGCATATATTAGGAATTTATCAGAATTGGAAGGAAGCCATAGCAGTTCTAACCCCTACTAGATGGTCTTATTTCTGCCCACTACCAAAGCCTTAGAACACACTGAATTGTTCAACTGTCACTGAAAGAGAGGAAAGGTTACATTTTTGAAAGGAGAAAAAAGGGTTTGGGGAAAATTCTATTCACCTATACTCTTTGTCATGGTAATTGCTACTTGTTAAGCACTTATTGTGGCCAGGAGATTTTTCTGATATTATTTATTCCTCATGGGAAATTTGTGGGGTGAATATTATAATTCCTATTTGTTGTAGTACTCTAGAGACACATGCTGGGCCCTTATCAAAATTTTATTCAGATGTATAGGCTAACACACACACACATACACACACGCGCGCGCACGCGCGCGTACACACACACACACACACCAAGAGATTATGAAGAGATTTATTAGTTATATAATGAAGTTTTGTGGGAATTGCATATTAGGCTCCTGAAACTGGTGTAAAAACAACTTGAGAGAGTGGAGAAAAGAGACTGGATTAGGATTTTTTCTATGGTTAGGGATGGGACTGGTCTAAGGGTTACTAGTCAAAAACAGGAACTTCCATGATTTGAATCTTCTGCCATTACTAAAGGAGAGAGCCCCCTGGCTTTCTTATCAGATTTTCAGATGTGTAGCAGAAGAGACATAGATGTAGTTTTTTTTTCTTTTTTTAAAATTTAATTAATTTTTTTATGTGGTGCTGAGGATCGAACCCAGGGCTTTACCTGTGCTAGGCAAACGTTCTACCTCTGAGCCACAATCCTAGCGTTTGAAATGCAGTTTTAAAATGGTCTGAAGTCAAACATCTAAAAATAGAATTAGTATGTTTACAAAATTTTGCATATGAAGATCTGATACTTAGGTAATTATGGATTTGTCCAAAATTATATGGTAGAGTAAGAATTCAAACTGAGGCTCTTGAGTCACTATTTCTTGCTACACAACTATCTGGAAGCTTGACTTAAAATGTACAGAATTAGTTGCTTGCCTTAAAGAGCTAGGTTTCACACATAAATAAATCATGCCTGACTTTCCAACTAGCTGGAGCCAAATAGAACTAGAGAGAATATACTGTTAATTTGTTGGAGTTCCCACTACTCCATATTGTCTCTTGACACTGCAGCAGAATATTGTTTGATACTAATAATCATACTTGTCTGATTTGTCTTTAGAAGTTTAATTATGTTATGTCTTGGCATGAATTTGAGATGTTTTCAGACATTTCTTCAAATACTCTTCCAGCTCCACCTTTAGTCTCCTTTCCAGGCCTCTTATAATGGAAACATTGGATTTTTTTTGTCATTTTCCAGTGAGGAGCTGGTCTTGTTTTCTGATCTTATTCTCTGTTATCTAGTCTAGGTAAATTTGAACCTCAAGTTCAGTGATTTTGTGCTGGGTCATCTTCAGTTTACTACTGAGCCAATCCAATGAATCTCTTATTTCAGTTATTGTATTTCTTTGCTTTCATATAATTGCAATTTTTTTAAAAACAATAAATTGTATTTATTTGGTGAGATTTTCTATTTTACCATTTTAAGGGAATTTGTGATTGATTGTTGAAGCATTTTTATTTTTATTTTTTTGTCAAATTATTCCAGCATCGGTTTTTTTTCACATTTTAAAAATTTGGATAGTTTTGAATATAATTCATTTTTAAATTTGTTCTTTTTAGATATACATTATTTGTTTTGATGTAGATATCAGTTTAATGACTTTTCTCACTTAATTTGTGATTTTCTGGTTATTGGCATGATGAGTGATTTTTTATTATATTTTGGATATTTTAGCTATTAGAAGACTCTGAGTATTATTTCAATCTTTCATTGTAGCAGACAATCATGCTATTTAGGTTTAGCATACCATTCCTAGCCTACTTTTGTGAGCTACATTTAATAACAATTTCATTTACTGAGTCTTTGTAGTTATATTTTGGTTTGTTTAGTTTAGTGTCATTGGGCTCACATTAATCTTACTAGCACTGAATAAAGGAGCAGAAAGAACCTCTGTAGTTTGGGATAAGGAATCTATATCCTGGAGGAATAAAGAAAACTTCCCTGGCTGGTACTTGACATGGCTCACTTTTTTTGGGTCATCTGGTATCTCAGATTTGGGACAATGGTCTCAGGCCCAATAGGGATAGGTGCTACTTCTTGGGATGGTCCATTTATTATACTATGATCTCCCCTATCACAGTGCCAACCAACTATCTAATGTTTCTCTGATGGAAAAAGAGAGTGACCATGTCCTGGCAAAGTTCTTGTAGCAGGAGTCCCCTTGTTGATGTTGCCTGACTACCTGATATGTTTGTGCAGTGGAGGGAATTATCAGGTCCAGCAGGGTTTGCAAGAGCTTCCCCTGTGTCAGTGGGGCTCCTGATCAATTCCCTTTGCTGAATCCATTGGATGTGCCTACTATTATCAACTGGGCTTCCATTAAATTCAAGGAAGGAATAAACTATTGGGTAATGTTTTAAGATATATTGCCACCATGTTTTTTTCTTCATAGTCTCTCATCATCAGTACACCTGTACACCTTTCTCTTTTCACATTCCAGATTTGTGCTTTTATTCCATCTTACATTGTTTCCAGGGAGAACAGGAGAGAGAGAGAGAGAGAGAGAGAGAGAGAGAGAGAGAGAGAGATGAATGTACAGTCCTTTTTTGACTATACATTGCTTTTCTTATATCTGATCTACTTCTATATGAATCTTCCTAGGACCCATAGCCATTCAAATTTTTATTGCCTATACTAAACTATCTATCCTAAAGAAAAAGAACCTGCACATCAGAATGCTTTCTATATTCAGGAACATATCCTCCCAGCTGTCCTTCCTTTCAGTTTATGCCAGATGTTGGTTCTGTGATTTCATTGAGAAGAGGATTTTGCCTTAAAGTGTGCCTTCTATCACTGGTGATATAGTATTGTGCTCTGTAGTAGAAAACTTCTGAGGATTTAGAATTTATGAATGAACAGTATTCAGGATTTTCTATTATCCTCTTTTCCTAGTCTATTGTATTCATATGAAATCTCAAGAAAATTTTCTCTTCTCCTCCTCCACCCAAGCCTCCAGAATGAAAGCCTTCTAAAGACACTTTGCCAGAAAACCACAAATCAAAGCCAATAACTTTCTCTTACATCTCACACATTTTAAAAAACCTCTGTTCAAATATTTATTCCCCAAAAGGCCAACTATGCTCTAGATCCAGATTCCATTTCCAGATTCATTGTTCACTACTGCCACCTTTGTGTATTCGGTTACAAGTCCCCTTTCAACCATGGTGGACATGTTTCAAGGTCCTTAGTAGATGCCTGAACTTATGGATAATACCCACCTCTGTATATAATATAGTCTTTCTTTTACATATATTCCTCCTATATAGCTGAACTTACAAATTAGGTACAGTAAGAGATAACCAACAATAACTAATAATAAAAGAACAATTATAGCAATATACTTTAATAAAAGTTATGTGAATGTGGTTTTATGCTGTCAAAATATATTTCATCTTCATGACCATGGATAGCTGAAACTGCAGAGAGTGAAGCTGCTATATTAAATCCATCATTCTCCTTTTTCTTGCCTCTAGGCCTTCATGTATGCTGCTTTTATTGTATGGAATATCCCCTGCACCACATCATTTTATCTAAGGAATAATTTATTCTTTGTATCACAACCTAGATGTTAGTTGCTCTGGCAAGTTTTCCCTGAGCTCTTCTTCTACCCAAGAATTCAGGAAAACCTGTTATGTATCCTTTGTCATAGCCTTGTACTGTTTTTTTATGTCCCTCATCACAAATTAATTTGATTTTAATTTTAAAATTTTCATATATTTCAACAGTTGAAATAACAATGATTCATACTTTACTTACTTTGACCAAATAGCAATTATTTACATTTTGATTTTGACTTATTTACTCTCTCCTTCTCTCTAATGATGGGACATTAATTCATAGACATTATTCCTCTTTGCTCCAAATATTTCCAATATATATATATATATATATATATATATATATATATATATATATCCTAAGAGCAACACATTATTTTGCATAACTATAGTGTAATTATAAAAATCAGGATATTTAATTTCAATAAAATTATAGTATTTACTTCAGAGACTATAATCAAATTTTGTCAGTAATTTCAATAATGTGTTTATAGCTATTTTTTCCAGTTCAGGACCCATTCCAAGATCACATATTGCATTTAGCCATTATGATTCTAGAGTCCTTTATTCTACAACAATTCTTTAGTCTTTGTTTTTCTTAAAACCTTAGTTTTAAGAATGCAGATTGGCTATGTTGTATAATATGCATCTATTTGGGTTTTCTCCTGAGTAGATTCCATTACATATGCATAATGGTTCCCAACTTCCTGTACCCTTAGTATTGTTGAAAATTTACTTAACATATTTTGCAAAAAACACTGTCCAGTTCCCTGTCTCTATTGTTAAAAGCCCTCACCTCTGTGTTTATAACAATAGCTCATCAACAACATCCATGAAAAATGTTGTTTTATTGCTAAAATCCTGAAATTTCTCTCCTTCCAATTCTTTCACATGCTCTTGTCCCATATTAGAATGGGCATGAATATGATATGAAAGGATAAACATTAATTGAATATTTACCATGAATCTTCACTTCAGCCATGTGAAGTATGCATTATTCTCCCATTTTGCCAAAAAATATGAAAATTTCAGAGCTAGAACAGGTATTTAAAGTGAGGGAACATTTACTTCCCCTTAAGAGAGGTTGGATTTCTATATAATAATGAAGATTACTCTTCAAGGTAATCTTGAGTCACATAGGTATAGCTGAATTTATTTCACCCCCCCTCTCCTTATCTGCCTGCAGACAAATTTGAGCAGCACTGTTATAAATTTAACCCTTCATATGTGCACCTTAGAAATGCTACTTGTGCTTATGGCTACATTTGCATAATAAGTTTTATGATTCTACACCAAGATAATTCTGCTATTGCTAATTATTTAAAAAGGTGTTAGTTAGCCTGACAAGACATTAGGTAGGTGGCACATTTTATACATTCAGTGGATTCTGTCCTTGAATAATCAACAGTTCCTGCATTTTTAAAAATATATTTTTAGTTGTAGTTGGACACAATACCTTTATTCCACTCATTTATTTTTTATGTGGTGCTGAGGATCGAACCCAGGGCCCCACATATGCTAAGCGAGCGCTCTACTGCTGAGCCACAATCTCAGCCCCAGTTCTTGCATATTTAAAGTTTCAACTTCACCAGGAATCTGAACATGAGATTTCATCATTGGCTTTGGTCAAAAAATGATACCTAAAGTTAGCAAACTCCCCTGCTTCAGTGAAACCAAAATAGACATCACCTCACCTTTGGAGGAGGTCACCAGGCAATAATATTCCAATTAGGTCACTTGTTGGAGACTTTTTTAAAAAGGTTACAGTCAAATGTGCAATGTGACTAAAGCCACTCTGCTTTGTTGGTAGTTGTTGTTGTTATTATTATTATTATTATTCCTATTTATGAAACCAGCTGAACAGTGAACTTTCTTTTTTAATAACGTTATTTACTTATTTTTACGTGGTGCTGAGGGTTTAACCCAGTACTTTACACATGCTATGCAAGCATGCTACCGCTGAGGCAACACCACAGCCCTACAGTGGACTTTCTTAATAAATTAAAAGAGGTAGTCAAGGTGTCGTGGTGCATGCCTTTAATCCCAGCAGCTCAGGAGGCTGAGGAAGGGGGACTCTGTTTGAGGTAAGACCACCCATGGTAACTTAGTGAGGTCCTAAGCAACTTAAAGAGACCCTGCCTCAAAATTTTAAAAAAAATAATAAAAAGGTTGGGAATGTAGCTCAGTGGTAGAGTGCCCCTGGGTTCCATCCCTGGTACCAAAATAAATAAATAAGTGAGCAAATAAATAAATAACAATAAATTAACACAGATTTGCAACTTATGTAGACAAGGAAGCTGAGGTCCAGGGTAATCAAATTATTTTCCAAAAGTTACTTAAGAAACATAAGATTTGCTTTCAGTTAATATATAGACTCAAGAACTCTCCATTTACAACTGTTTATACTGTTCTGCTTGTTAGACTATAAATATTTTGGAAATTCTTCCCTGGGATGTTCTCATATATCACTTAACATGTGTCTCCAAAATTGTTCAATTAAGTCAATGTAATAATAGTTCAATTTTAATGAATGCTTATTATGTGCCTGAAATTTTACCAAATGCTTCAAAAACATTGTCTTGTTTAACCTTCACAATTACTCTTTACAATAAGCACTATCATTAATTCTATTTTTATGCATGGGAAAATGGGATTAGCAGAATCAAGTAACTGCTTAAAAACCATACATTGGGAAGTGTCAAACATAAGGAGTATGAGTTCTGAGTCGTTCCTCTTAACAACTGTATTATCTTAACCATTGTATACTGTCTCCCATTTCTTGCAATACTGGATATTGGTCAGGGCCAACCCTTGAAATTATGGGGACTCCAACTATAGTGACAAGGAGCAAATATTACCATATTCAGTGGTTTCATGAGGTGATGGTTTTCTCTGGTTAGCCAAATTGAGCAGTAACCAAATCAGGGTTCCCAGGTTGGAATTGTTCTTAAACCTCCAAAGTATTTTGTGGAGTTTATATAAAGTGTTCAGCACATTGTATCTGCTCAAGACATTACAACTATGATTACTATTTTTATCTTAAATAATCATAAGGAAGATAGACCTCATTTGATCATTACACACTGTATACATGTATCAATTTTTTTACAATGTGCCCCATAAATATATTCAATTAAAATAAAAAACAGTGACTATAATGAAGCACTGAATACAATGGAAGAATTAAAAAAGACATTATTTGAAAGTGTGAATTGAGAAAACAATATCGGACTTTTTAAATTGAAAATTATTTGTTCATTTCCACTAAGAATGAGAGACCTAGCAGAATAGATGATACCAATGCTGCTTTGGGGATCTCTCAAAGCATAAACACTAAGAAAATGGCAGTAAGAAGGCCCAGGTGTCAGGGTCATTAGTTCCTGGGCTACAGATGACTGGTTCAATAGGCTTCACAAGTATCTTGATGGACCCACTGTGAAATAACAGTGAAAATGCTCCAGAGAAAATATTCTATTCACACAGTTTGTTATACATAGATTTGGTCAACTCTTCACCTCAAAGGACTGAATACCTTGAAAAATAAAACATATTTTGGGGGCCTACAGTAACATATAGCTATTCTTTCTTCTCTTCTGTCTTCTGCAGGTTTTGGTAAATTTATATTAAGTGATTCTTTTGGGCCAGACCTCATGGTATAGAGCTACCAATAAGTACTAAGACTATATCTGATAAAAGCATTGAAAAGTCCCCCATTTGTCTTCACACTATAACTTCAGGCTGCCTAGGACCTTAATTTCCCACTATTGTGATTAACCAATTGAATAGCATCAAAAAAAAATACTTGTGAATCAACTTAACAATGGAGGCGAAAGACCTCTTCAATGAAAACTACAGAACACTAAAGAAAGAAATTGGAGAAGACCTTAGAAGATGAAAAGATCTCCCATGATCTTGTATAGAAAAAAATTTATTTTGTCAAAATGGCCATACTAAGTGCTATACAGATTCTATGTAATTCCAATTAAATTCCCAATGTCTTTCATTATAGAAATAGAAAAAGCAATCATGAAATAAATTTGGAAAACTAAGAGACCCAGAATAGGCAAAGCACTCCTTAGCAAGAAGAGTGAAGCAGGAGGCATCAAAATACCAGATCTTAAACTATACTACAAAGCTATAGTATCAAAAACAGCATGGTATTGGCACCAAAATAGACATATAGACTGATGGTACAGAATAGAAGACACAGAAACAAACCACATAAATACAGTTATCTCATACTAGACAAAGGAGCCAAAAACATACATTGAAGAAAGGATAGCCTCTTCGACAAACGGTGCTGGGAAAACTAGAAATCCATATGTAGCAAAGTGAAGTTAAACCCCTATCTCTCAGCATTCACAAAACTCAAATCAAAGTAGATCAAGGACCTAGTAATTAGACCAGAAAAGGTAGGCCGGAATCTTCATCACATCAAATTAGGCCCTGACTTCCTTAATAAGACTCCTAAAGTGCAAGAAATAAAACCAAGAATTAGAGAGATCCAACATGGTGGCAGGCGGAGGTAGCACTTTCAATACCCCCCCAGTGATGGGGTCATAAAGACGCATAGATAACGCTTAGATTCTACCAACGGAGAATCTCCTAGCAAAATTCCACTGAAGAGAGACTGGCCGGGAGCTACTAGGATTTTTTAAAGCGACAGTTTGCCCCAGAGGAACGAATCCCTGCAACGAGACGCAGAGGTCCAGATCCGCCAGCCTCACTCCACGCGCCACGGCGTGGCTGCTGGTTCGTCTGCCTGCAGCCAACGAGACTGGGTCCCGCTAGCCTCCGAGACACAGCTTGGCAGGAAGAAGTCTTTAGCCAAACCTTCATGAAATAGCGAGCCGGGAGCTGAGGCCAACCCCGGACGGACCAGTCCCACCCCTCCCTTCGGACACTCCGGCAAGGAGCCTGGGGCCCGCCATAGCAGAGAGGTGACGTCATCGGAGTTCGGCTGACGGAATTCCTTCCCAGCAGAATCCACTTTAGCAGGTGTGTGACTCCCTCCCCATCCAGATACAAGCATCCAGGAAACTTCAGGGACCTCTCAGGGGTCGTGTCTGTAGGGAAGCAGAGGGGATCCCTGACCCCCAACCCCCCAAAATCACTC
>NW_026000283.1:7781647-7788085 GCF_001458135.2 Marmota marmota marmota
CAGATGAGGTAGAGAGGGAAGATGTGAGGGGAGGGGAGGGAGGATAGTAGGGGATAGGAAAGGCAGCAGAATACAACAGTCACTAATACAGCATTATGTAAAAATTCTGAATGTGTAACTGATGTGATTCTGCAATTTGTATTTGGGGTAAAAATGGGAGTTCATAACTCACTTGAATCAAATGTATGAAAGATGATATGTCATGAGCTTTGTAATGTTTTGAACAACCAATAAAAAAACCATATTAAAAAAACAAAAAAACAAGAATTAATAAATGGAAGGGATTCAAACCAAAAAGCTTCTTCTCAACTAACCCAATCTATGGTCTATACCCAAAGGACTTAAAATCATCGTACTATAGTAACACAGCCACATAAATGTTCACAGCAGCTCAATTCACAATAGCTAAACTGTAGAACCAACCTAGATGCCCTTCAATAGATGAATGGATAAAGAAACTATGGTATATATATACACAATAGAATATTATTCAGCATTAAAATTAAAAGAGAATGGAATTATGGCATTTGCAGGTAAATCGAGTTGGAGAATATCATGCTAAGCGAAGTAAGCCAATCCCCCAAACCCAAAGCCCTAATGTTCTTTCTGATAAGTGAATGCTGATACAAAATGGGGAATGGGGAGGCATGGGAATAATGGATGAGCTTTGATTGGGCAAAGGGGAGGGAGAAGGAGGGGAGGGTTCATGGGGGCAGGAAAGATGGTGGAATGAGATGTACATCATTAGCCTATGTACATGTATGACTGCACATATGGTGTGACACTATATCATGTACAACCATAGAAATGTAAAGTTGTGCTGAAATTGTGTACAACAAATCAAAATGAATTCTGCTGTCATATATACCTAATTAAAATAAATTTAAAAAATAAAATTGATTTGAAGTAAAACTTAACAAAAAAGACTCCTAAAGCACAAGAAATAAAATCAAGAATTAATAAATGGGATGGATTCAAACTAAAAAGCTTCTTCTCAGCAAAAGAAACAATCAATGAGGTGAAGAGACAGCCCACATTTTGGGAGCAAATTTTTGCTATACGCACATCAGATAGAGCACTAATCTCAAAGATATCAAGAAATCAAAAAACTTAACACCAAAAAACAAACAAACAAACAGCAAACAAACAAACAGCAAACAAACAACCCAATCAATAAATGGGCTAAGGAGCTGAACAGACACTTCTCAGAAGAAGATACACATTCGATCAACAAATATATGAAAAAAAAATGTTCAACATCTCTAGTATGTAGAGAAATGAAAATCAATACTACTCTAATATTTCATCTCACACCAATCAGAATGGCAGGTATCAAGAATACAGACAACAATAAGTGTTGGCAAGGATGAGGGGGGACAAGGCACACTCATACGTTGCTTGTGGGACTGCAAATTGGTGCAACCAATCTGGAAAGTAGTATGGAGATTCCTTAAAAAACTTGGAATAGAATGGAATAGAACCATCATTTACCCAGCTATCCCACTCCTCTGTCTATACCTTAAAATCATCATATTATCGTAACTCAGCCACATTAATGTTCAGATCAGCTCAATTTACAATAGTTAAACTGTGGAACCAACCTAGATATCCTTCAATAGATCAATGGATAAAGAAACTGTGGTATATATATAAATAATGGAATATTACTCAGCACTAGAAGAGAATAAATTATGGCATTTGCAGGTAAATGGATGGAGTTGGAGAATATCACGCTAAGCAAAGTAAGCCAATTCCCAAATCCAAAGGTCGAATGTTCTGTCTGGATAAGTGGATGCTGATTCCCTGGTGCGGGGAGGGGGCATGGGAAAAAAGGAGGAACTTTGATTGGGCAAAGGGGAAGGTGGGGTGGGGAGGGGACATGGGGGCAGGAAAGATGGTAGAATGACATGGACATCATCATCATAGGTACATGTATGACAGCAATTATGGTGTGCACTACATTATGTAGAATCAGAGAAAAGAAATGTTGTGCTGAAATTGTGTACAATGAATCAAATGCATACTGCTGTCATATATACCTAATTATAATAAATAAATATTTTTTAAAAATTTATTAGAACAACACACTGATAAAAGTCATATAAATAAAACAAATGTTTAAAAACTTCCAAAGAAAAAGAATAAACAATTGAATTTATTGAGCACTCATTGACTGCTAGCTATATATAAGACTCTATGGTAAATGCTCAAGTATGGGCACAAATGATATTGCTCTCTCCCTACTAGGTTCGTAGTCTGGTTGAAGAAGTATACGTGTACAAATTATATTATAACATGCAAATTACAATACTCATGGTGTGTACTAAGTGTGATGGTGGAAGAGGAGGGGCCCTAGTCATTCTGCTTGGGAAAGTTAAATAAAAAATCATATTTAAGCAAGAGTATAAAAGATATACATATTAGTTATATGAAAATGTCAGAAGTTGAAGAAATATAATGTGAAAAGGAAGGTCAATGTAAATTCAATCACTAGCTTTATATGGATGTAAAAAGCATTTTATGGTATTCCAATAAGTGAAATGATTAGAAGTTGGTAGTGACTGAACACTTATTGAGAGATACTTATGTGTCAGACACTGTGCTGTTTTATATACATTCAATCCTAAAAACCATATAAAACAGAATTATTATCACTTCATTTGGCAATGACTATAGTTTTTCATCAGATATTCATATACTACTCTATATTTTTCTATCTTTCTATACAGTTGAGCTATAATACTGAATTTTAGCCAATATGAAGTAGGCAGAAATTATGTAAGCTACTTTGTGAATCAATGGAATACTTTGGTCCTCCCCTTTTTTATGCTAATTTAGAGACCACCTGTTCTGATGACATTAGCTTTAAGATGGGGGAAGGCATTTTATCCACCTTGGTGAGGTGTGAGCAAGAAAAAAAACTTTTATTATGTTCAATCTCTAAGATTAATAGGTTAATTTGTTACCACAGCATAGGTTATTCTGAGATCATCAAACTGTGCCCAGTTGGTCAAAAATGTCCTGTTGCATATTTTTTGTAAATGCAGTTAGAATGGAACACAGACACACATAAATATTCGCATAGTCTAAAGCTGCTTTCTTGCTACAATAGCAGAATTAAGTAGTTCTAATAGAGAATGTGCAGCCTACAAATCCTAAATATTTAATACCTTGTCATTCATGAAAAAAAAATTGTTGACCACTGTTCTATTTTATAAACATGAAAATGGAGAGACTAGGCCTGGGGTTGTGGCTCAGTGGTAGAGCACTTGTCTAGCAGTGTGAGACACTGGGTTCAATCCTCAGCACCACATACAAATATAATAAAGGTATTGTGTTTGTGTACAACTAAAAATTTTAAAAAAAGAAAATGGAGAGACTAACTTATGATGACATAGCTAATCAGCAGTGTTGTTGGGATTTGGACCCAGTTCTGTTTTTAACACTATTCCCTGTATTTGCTTGTGTTGACACTGGTTCTTTGACCTCCATTTGATTTTCTACTTTAGTCACTATAGTTATTCTGTTCATCTACCCATATTACATGGGTTGCCAACAATTCTGCCATCACTTTTCTGGCTTGAGAGTGGTGCCCTTTTGAGGAATGACTTACTTTGTCCCTAATACTTAAATTCTCCTTCAACTATCACCTCAGCTATGAAAGATAGGTAATGAGAAAAATAAGAATCAAGCATAAGTAAAAATAAATGTTGGTGAGGATGTGAGAGAAAAGGTTCACTCATACATTGCTGGTGGGAATGCAAATTGATGCAACCACAATGGAAAGAAGTATGGTGATTCCTCAGAAAATTTTGGATGGAACAACCTTTTGACACAGTTATTTCGCTCCTTGGTATAGACCCAAAGGACTTAAAATCAGCATATTATAGTGATGAAGCCATGTCAATATTTATAGCAGCTGAATTTACAATAGGTAAGCTATGGAACCAAACTAGGTGCTCTTTAACAGATGAATGCATAAAGAAAATGTGGTAGGAATACACAATAGAATATTACTCTGCCTTACAGAAGAATGAAATTATGGGTTCGATCCTCAGCACTGCATATAAATAAATAAATAAAATAGAAGATCCATTTACAACTAAAATTTTTTTAAAAAATAATAAATAAAAAAATCCAAACATAATCCTGAGGACTCACTTTTGCAACTGAATGGAAGCAGGATAGAGACCTTGAAAGCTGATATATGGACGTGGTAAAGATAGTAATGGGAGAGAAATTTCATACTGGATATGATGAGTTTGAATTTTCCATGGGAAAATACAAGTGGTTATGTTCTATGGGAAAAGAGATAGATGAGTCTGAAGCTAAAGATGTATCTGCGTTGAAAATATAGTGAAACAAATTATTCTGAATCATCTAACCTCTCATAAATTTTACTGTGGTCACTGGTAGAGCAATGAGATGACTAATCAAGGTGAAGTGTCAGTCTGAAACTATTATAGAATATTATGTAATATTCCATAATTATATAAAAGCAACATTAACAGACATAGATGGGATCATACTTGACCTTGGCATTTTAAGCAGCAAACTTCATTCTTCCTATAACATAGCATCCCATATCTTTATATCATAACCAATGTGTTTCATGTTTCCAGGTCACATGGGACTCTATTTGGGACTAAGGAGCTTCCTCTTAGAAAGACATCCAAATTCTTTACTGTTTCTACTAAAATTCACAGGAATTAGAAGGCTTAGTATCTAAAGAGAATTTATTTCCCTGGGAAAAACAATGGTATGAATTATTCAGGGTACCACCAAGAGACTATAAATTATTTGAACATTATACAGGTTAGCTATAGTTGAATCTAGAATTACTAAAGTAGAGACGTGATTAAGATAGAAAAAAATGGAGTTTCACCTTCCCCCATTATCTGGAGGGGTTGTCAACAGACTCTTCTCAAAATTATTTGATTATTCTTGCTAACCTCTTCAGAATACTCCTGGTTAAGGAATTAAAAGCAGCAGTGACAAACGTAAACCCAGAGTTAAAAAATCAACATCAGTGACAATAAGTGTTTTTTTTTTTTCATTGTTGTTTTGTACCAGGGATTGAACTCAGGGGTGCTTAGCCACTGAGCCATATTCCCAGCCCTTTCTATTTTTTAATTTATAAACGGGTATCACTAAGTTGCTGAGTCTAGCTTTGAACTTGTGATTCTCTTGCCTCAGCCTCTTGAGCCACTAGGATTCCAGGGGTGCACCACGACACCTGGCATTTTTTTCCTTCATGATTTGTTCCTTTCACATT
Source organism: Marmota marmota marmota (assembly GCF_001458135.2). Classification (NCBI taxonomy): domain Eukaryota; kingdom Metazoa; phylum Chordata; class Mammalia; order Rodentia; family Sciuridae; genus Marmota; species Marmota marmota. The sequence goes on from NW_026000283.1 coordinate 7,786,923, forward strand.
TATTACAATAGATATTCTGAAGAAAAGATCCCGACCTGTTATATTGGCTGTTCAGGGGCATCTCCTTTAATGACTCATTTCTGGAATCCATAAAAGAGTTCCATTTTTGGCTTAATGTTTTGCTGCCACTGTCTTGAACTTCTTAATATTTTAAGAAGGCCACCCATTCTATACAGTGGGATCTACAAATTATGTATCTGCTTCAGTCTTCCACTTGAAGTTGGTCTTCTGTTGCCTTACCTTAGCCAAAACTGAGTCTTTTGAAAGTTCTCAGGCCAAAAATATTGCGAAGGTACTAAAGAAATTTGTCCTTCAATATGTATTATAATGGAGTGGAGCTTTGCTGTTGATTGGCTCACAGGTAGATATAGGTACTATTTCTGCATTTTCCAACTTTTACCCATGGCAAGTGGTGCTTTAATAATTCCTTTGACTTCAGCAGAGGTGGCAAATGAAAGATTTTCTGAAACTGGATATCCATATGTGGGTAGATTCTTAGTCCCTTTCTGTCGCAGTCTGGCTGGGCACAATTCAGGAGCCACTTGTCAAAAGAAACGAACTTTATTTTTAGAACCACATACCGCACCACACAGTTCCTAAGGAAAAACCCTCAGAGCCCAACTGCCATCACCGGCTTCTCACAAGCCTCTCAACCTCCCCCACTCCTCCTGCTCTTGAGGCCCATTGGCTGGGTCGCGTGGGCGGAGCCAAAAAAAGTCCCCCAATGAGCAGCTCCGTGGTCTGAAAGGGCGGGGAAACAGCCCAATGAGCATCACCTCAGAGGAGCCAATTGGCTAGAATATGCTGGGGCCACTGTGAGCCAATCATCAGCTGGCAGCTGGAAGTTTGCTGGCAGCTGGAAGTTTGCTGGGGCCCCTTCGGCTGTGGCTCTCAACATCTCCTCTTCTCTGTTTAAACAACAAGCATGTGGCTTAGGGACCGTGCCTGCCTTAGGTTGTCCAATAGTACATATGGTCCTTACCCGTAATCGGATGAGCTGACCTCAAGGCGTCAGCGTCCTGTCTAAGGTTGGTACAATTGCAATTGGATCTTACCCATTATTGACTACCGGTTCAGCATACAGCCACACCTGTGGATAGGTCTTTGTACCAGCGGGGGGGTGAGGTTCTTTGCCTCACCTCTGTTGGCCCCCAAATTTTAGC
>NW_026000283.1:7788932-7796467 GCF_001458135.2 Marmota marmota marmota
CAAAGATAAAACCAATCTACAGCTTCTGCAATAGCCATCACTGAACTGCTTGCAGAACTTGTCTGGACTATGTATCACTTGTATGCATTGTGAACTCACTTGTTTGCATTGTGAACTATCTGTTGGTGCAGCGACTTGTGGTAGTGTTGGGGTATTTTTGCTGATGGTATCATCGGTGGTATAATTTTTCCAAAAGGAGCCATCACTGAACTGCTTGCAGGGGAAACAGCCCAATGAGCATCACCGCAGAGGAGCCAATCAGTTGGCAGCTAGAAGTTTGCTGGGGCCACTGTGAGCCAATCATCAGCTGGCAGCTGGAAGTTTGCTGGCAGCTGGAAGTTTTCTGGGGCCCCTTCGGCTGTGGCTCTCAACACCTTTCGATAGCATGGAGTACAGAAAGGCTAGAGATTTTGCATACAAGACAGATCTCTGTTGAATTTAAGTCAACATTCTTGAGAATGTCTTCTTCAATCTCTTTTATATATCCCTTATTGATTCCTCTATCTCCTCTCTACCTGGAATCACTATAACTTTCTTTGTAGGATGATTTGCAAATCAGAATGAAAAGTGCAGCATGGCCATGTTTACTGAATTCAAGCTAATGCATAGCTTCACCCAGGGCTCCCCATATATGGAATCTTCCCTTAGTTGAGAGAGAGCTGAATTGTCAGAGTTATTATAGAGGTGGTGGAAGTGGGCTTTCTAGAGTGTCCCTTAAAACCACATGTCTCAGTATTTGCCTGATGCATCCATGAAGGACCATCTTCTATTATTCATCCTTCATAAACTTTGGTAAATTTATGATCCCTTTCTTATTGACCTTCTAAGGCATACATCCCCCAAACCCAGTGCCATCTGGGTGCTGAAGGAATACTGCTTATCACTGAATTTTTTCTCCCCCTGGCTTCTTTTTGTAACCTATTTTTTTTTCTTTTACTCACCTTTTTGTAACCTTCTTTTGATGTCATGGATTGCCCAAATCCAGATATGCAAAGAGGTAATGGGATAGATATTTACTATGACTTGGCACACTTTCTCCTTGTTGGTTGGTAACTCAGGTAGGATGGATAGGAAATGTTCTGTCAGTGGCAGAATTGTACCAGACATAAGGCAAATTAAAATTAAAAAGGGTGGAGGGGAGGGAACCCATTCATACCCTCTTTACTCACCTGGTTAATGACTCAGGGTGTTCATAATGCTCCAAAGTAGCACACTTTATCATTTCCCCAACTTCAAAAAAAAAAAGAAAGAAAGAAAATAGAAAAAGAAATGAAGTGCTTGCATTCAAATTAAACTAACATGCTGCAAGGCCTCTTTAATTGAAAGTATGTGATGGGATCTAATGTAACATTTATCTTGCTGCAATTGACATGAGAGGAAGAGGTGTGGGGTTTAAGGAATATTTTTTTTAAAGACAGCCTTAAAGAGGCTGTGGGAGTGATTTCCAGCTTGTCAGCTCATTCACCAGTGCCTGGAGAGAAGTTTTCATCTTTAGCCAATCTGAATCCCAATACAGTCCAGGACAACACAGTGAAGGCTTTGTCCCTCCTCTATCTCCATCCCCCTACCCCCACACCCTCACTCCCTGATAGTTTCTGTATTAACAAATAAAAGTTAGTACTCAAAACCCACTGGAAACATTCACTACAAAAATGATTCAATGAGGGGCTGGGATTGTGGCTCAGAGGTAGAGCGCTTGCCTAGCACTTGTGGGGCCCTGGGTTCGATCCTCAGCACCACATAAAACTAAATGACTGGAATAAAGGTATTATGTCCAACTACAACTAAAAAATAAATATTAAAAAAAGATTCAATGACAAGTCCTATGTTAAAGGTTTGTACATTAACAGACATGCCTTTACAGCCCACATAGAAGTAAAACATTTGTGTTTTCAGGAATCAGCTGTACATTCAAAAGGAAAGCATGAGGAGTATGGGGGAAGCATCCTGTTTAGTTTACTGGATTTAGCCATGCAGAGCCCAGTGTCCTGGGAAAAAATACTTTTCTACTCCAACCTCATATTTTTTGAGACAGATTAATGTATTTATTTGTGAGGGAAGTTTTAGGTGGCCTGGTGATATCATCTGCAATATAAAACAATTTGGGGATGTTCTCCCAGGTTAATTCTACTTAGCAGTAGCTGTCTGCATGAGGGCTCTTCTCATACACCCTATTATGAAGAGTGTGGCATCATTGCATATAAGAACACAATAGTTGTTCAGTTGAGTTTGGGTGTGGCTGGAGGAAGATAAGGAATTGGCCTGCATGGGACAACCCAGTTCTATTACTATCCTGGGCCTTCAGAACAGAACCTGTATTCTTAAAGGCAGAAATTTAGTAATAGTCAATCTCTATAAATATCTCTGTGATAATAAGAAGTCCTTGTTGATACTTACTTCTTTAAGCATGAATTTGAAAACACTCCCATTAGACCATTCCTTCTATGAGTAATGTATAGAGATTGAAAACAATCTCAGTGTGATTGATTTGTAAATTCTGTAATCATGTAGGCCAGGATTCTCCTTGGTACCTCTCTCTTAACTCCTATTAATTTCATCATGTTTGATCAAATGTTTACTTATTATGGACTGGCTTTTAATACCATTTAATTTTGAAATAATTATAGAGTCATAGAGATAAAAAAAAAAACAGAGAGGTCACATGTACCCTTTACTCAGTTTTCTACAACTGTTGATTGATTTTCTTTTGCCTCTTGTTGATCACATGTATTTAATTTAAGTTCTCTTGACTATCTCATTTCCCCACCTTATACTACACAGGTCATTTAGGAGCATTTATTTGGCACAATTAATTAACATTTTGTTAATACAACTTACAACATGTCTTCAAGGCATGGTTTCAGTTCATAAAGACATAGCAATAAATGGAAAACAATAAGAAGTTTTTTGAGGGTAAACATTTAAAAATGATTGTTGCTATGGTTTGTATATTTGTACCCTCCAAAACTTGTGTTGAAATTTAATTGACATTTTAACAGTACTCAGATATGGGATCTTTAAGAAATTATGAAACCATGTGAGCTTTGCCCTCATGGGTAAGGTTGGCGTCAGTATAAAAGGGTGAGTTCAACCTTTCCTCATTTTATCTTAGCTTTTCCACTGTCTCTCATGCGAGGAACATGTATCTTCCCTCTGGAGGATACAGCATTCAAGGTGCCATCTTGGCAATCAAGCCTCAGATGTTAAAAGACACCAAATCTTCCAATGTCTTGAAGTTGGAATCTTCAGCCTCAAGAACTATGAGAAATAGTTTTTAATAAATTACTCTTTCTTAGTATTCTGTCATAGTAACACAAAATAGACTAAGACAACCATATTCCATGAAAACTTGACTTACACATCATGCTAGTGGTCTACATATCATTGTGACAGTTATCCATGACATAGCTGAAATAATTTTTGAAACTCATCATGACAGCCTCTTTAAATAGAAAATCCTATTAATTTACCCTCTTATTGCTATGTGATATAAGATTTCCTTTTATTGGTGACAATCTGAGCAATTTTAAGTTTCTTATTATGTTTGTGCATCTCTGCTCTAGTTCAATGTTATAGAGATTGACAACCAAAATCATTCTCCTCATTTCCTTTATGAATTCATGACTAGTCACCACTTCACTCTCTCAGTCCTTGTTTTCACTTCACTCTCTCAGTCCTTGTTTTTCTAGATTAAAGTAGGCTCTGTCTGGTAAACCTAGATATATTTCCCTAGGCTTACTTCAAACAATTTATGACCACCTCTGCATCCAGAAATAAATGGATGTATCATGTATTTGCTCCTGGGCTCAAAATACATGAGTGGATAAATATTGTGACTGTGAGCTGGAATGTGTATATGTATGCATGTATACACACATGTGGAAAGTTTTGGATGTGTGGGAGCTTAATTTAAGTGCCATCATTTAAAGAAATATGCTGGTTTTTGAGAAAATAGAACAAAACTAAGAATAATTACTTTGGACTTTATGTTGTTTTGCTGAAACTACAGTTTCATAGGGATTATTAAAATATTTCTTTAAAAAGTTTCACCATAGACATTTAATTTTCACTCATGTATTTGAGAGCATGTATATATTTATATTCATGGCAATTCAGTAGTATTTGCATGCATTCACAAACATGGATAAGCCTGTCATTCAGTGGGAGGCATTACCTTCTATGATTTTATCATAGCAAATGCTGAGAAGATGAGACAGGAATATGCAAAAGAATACTTACTCTTGAACTTTATGATAGGCATGCCTGCAAAATAAAACATAATAGGTCAAACAACCTTTGATAATTCATTTAGATTTAAGGCTTATGTAGACTTTGTTTAACACTTTTAAATGAAGACCTAAAGAAAGGAAATGAGGAAGAAAATAATTTGTGGTTGGATGTGCTAGGACAACAAATATTAAGGTCTTTCTCCACTTTATAAATTTCTATTTATTATTACATGTTCCTGAGATGTTTCCAACCACCTCCATCATCTTCAAGGATAAGGATGTAAGGGAAATTCCCTGCACATTTACCTGCAACAGCATAGCTACCTTCTCACCAAAAGTACAAATGGATAAATTGGAGACCTGGGGTTTAAATTTGAAATAAATTTTTTCAATAGGCAAAAAACTGGAAAAATGGGGATTTCTTTGATGATCTTGTCAACTTACCCTCTTGCCCCCCCCCTCACATCTCAGTCTCAATTCTCAGACAAAATTAATCTCTGCTTATTTGATTCTTTCTCCCTTCTCTCTTGTTTTCCCGGACTATGGCTTATAAAAATAACACAAATAAACATTTTTTAGTTCCTTTGCTATCTTCAAAAAACTAGTTGTGCATGGGGACAACTAGTGGGGACTTCAGAAGGAATGTGGTGAAACTTCTTGGAATAGAAGTACAGAATTCTGAAAGATTTGGATTCAATAGACGATAGATCCTTAACTTACTGGAAAATCTAGATCATTTGTTTTAGTCATAATGCTATGAAGACAAATATCATAGGATTATAGATTAATTTTAACTGTAAAAGATCCTAGAGACCAAGAAATAACTGTATATTAGATTTTCAGAGTGGTAAATACCTTAAATGTTATCTAGTCCACACTAACCATATTTGAATTCCTCTATAACTTTCCTGCCAAAAGAATATCAAGTTCCTGTTTAACAGTTTTTTGTTAAAAGGGAACTCACTACTTCTTTAAGATGTCTATACAATCTTTTGATTGTCCTACTTTACCCTTTAAAATTTTGTTTACACCCATCCTCAATCTGTCTTGTAGACTCCATATTACTTCTAATACTCAGTGTTCATCCATCTTCATGACAGCCCTTCAACTGTTTGAGGACAACTTTCATCTTTTTCTTGAGTTTCTTCTTCTTTAGGCTCTATGATTCTTATGACAATGTTTTATGTCTGTTTTCTTATGGCTATTGTCTTTTATAAGCATGAGACCTAGTATTTCTTTCTACACAAAAAGAAAGGTAAAGATACCACCTAAAATTGAACGGTTAAGAAATGAAGTTTATTATGTACAGTTATAACTAAAAATAAAAATGTGACTAGTATAGATTTATAAGGGGTGGTAGTGGGTTAGTAGGGAGGAAATGGGGAAGTAGAATAAGCTAATCATATATTGGCAGAAAAGTTAGCTTACAGATTTATAAATCAAGAAATATGTATGTATAAACATGGTATTTTGAGTTACAGAAACAATCAGAAAGAGATCCATGAAGAGAAATGATTAAAATTAATCACATCTCTGAACCTTGGATTAGGGGTTAGGGAATAGAATAATTTTTTTTTCTTTTTAGCTCTTTCTGTTTTGTTTGAATCTTTAGTATTATGGTTATACATAATTCTACAATATTTTATATGTAATTCAGAAATTAAATAAAACCCTGAAAGGTAAAAGCATTTTTCATATTATTTGGCCACTAAACCTGACTTAACCTGAATTATTCTGCATCAAAATCTGAACTGATGCAAATATATATATATATATATATATATATATATATATATATATATCCGATGAAAATAGAGGGGAGATCATCGGAGTAGAGGAAATGAATTGAGGGCGAGTAAGGAGGGAGGGGAAAAGGGAGAAACTGTGGAATAAACATGATCAAATTATTCTAGGTGCTGGGTGCCTATATGAACACGCCACAGTGAATTTCACCTTTATGCATGTCTATTAAACATCAATCAAAAGTGCAATAAATAAATGAAAGGAGGACAGTCGAAAAAGGGTTAAAGGGGAAGAGAGAGGGGGAGGGAAAGAAGAGGCACTGGGGACTGAAGTGGAGCAAACTGTATTCCATGTGTGCACAATTAGGTCAAAATTTAACCCCAATATCATTTTATCTATGATGTACTAATAAAAACATCAAAAATAGAATTTTTGTTACAATCAGTAAAAAGCATGATCTATAATTGGCTTATTGATCTCAAGTGATTTTACTTTAATTTTATGCTTTCCATAATGATCAGCCATCCAATTTTGAAAGAAATACAGTGATTTAAGAACATCTAAACTAGCTACACAATTAATAGGAATTTATTTTGCTGATTTAATCATATTTAGCATCAGAGTATTATTCAAGAACATCTGAAAAAACTATATTAAATTTTTACAATGCTCACTAAAAATGTGGTGAAACAGTGTGGGATGCCTGTGCAGTGTATATTAAAATAAGGCACGGTGTGGCGCTTTTGGTAATCTCAGCGAGTCTGGAGGCTGAGACCAAGTTTAAGGCCAGCCACATCAATATAACAAGAACCTATCTCAAAATTAAAAATAAAAAGGCCTGGGAATGTAGGTCCATGGTAGAGCACCCCTGAGTTCAATTCCCAATACTGGAAAAATTAATTAATTAATTAAAAAAATACAACTTTACTGACCCTTGGCACTGCTGCCATGCTGGTCTGGAAGGCTTTGTGCTGTGGGGGACATCTGTGTACTGTAGAAAATTCAATAGCATTCATGGTCTCTGCTCACTGGGTACCAGTGGCTCCCTTCCTTTCCTGGTTGTGACAGTCAAAAGCCTCTCTATTTAAATATTGCTAGAAACTTCCTAGGAGGCCATTCAGACCAGCTTAGAAGTATTTCTTCAAACAGAAGAAACAAATACACTCAGAACCAAATTGTAAGAAACACAAAGGTGGCAGGTGCAGACAGACAAAGGACATGAGCAGACAACAAAAAAGCAAATATTGTCTTTCAAAGAACAGGCCATTAAGATTGGGAGAATCGGAACATTCTTTTCAAGATTTGTGGGATGAATGAAGGGACAAGGCCAGCTCATCATGTTATGAACAAATGATGTAAGATAAAAATCAGTGTTGAAGTTGAAAATAATCTTAATTTCAGCTATATTACTGTCACAATGCTATTGATATCAACACATCATTTTAAATATATGTGAGACATTTAACATTTCACATTTGAAAAGAGTTCATTATTAAATTTATTTATTAGACATGCTTAACAATATTATTTCCATGGCATTTAAGAAAGAAAAAAAAAAAAAAA
>NW_026000283.1:7797937-7809366 GCF_001458135.2 Marmota marmota marmota
ATATATATATATATATATATATCTCCTAGGTCCCACTGGATGTGCTATATAAATACAGAGTTTGATACTGTGTTATCTTTATAAACTGGAAAAAAATGAATTTTTGAAATATGTCTATCCTTAGGTATTTTAGATTTGCTAATTGTGAGCCTGTGATACTTCACTATAATGATAAAAAGGGGTAGAATCCCCAAACTGTACACAATACTTTAGAATGTTCTGACTAAAACAGAGCCCAGATAATCACCTCCCTTACTTTAGATATACTTTTATTAATGTAGCCCAAGTATAAATGCATTAGTTGTTTTGGTATTTGCACTACATTTACTGAATCAATCTGTGTTTATTGTCTATTAAATCCTGAAGGTTCCTTTACAAGAGCTCCTGTTGCTAAGCTATATTCACGAGAGTAATGTAGAAGATGAATGTGTATTTGCTACAGGGTTGTCACAAATAACAAGCTCCCAGGTGCATTTAAAATACCATTCAATGTACCAAGATATCATATCCAGGAAAATTTTCAATAATATAGTTACTGCATTGTTACTACCTTAATATAGTATGCAAAGTATTATGCACAGAGCAATATTAAGTTAAATATACTTGATCTTGAATACTGAATCTGGTATTTACCAGGAATGTGACTTTGGGAAAGTTATCTTAGTGATAAATTGGTTTTAGCTCTTATTATTATTATTGGCGTGAGGGATACATCTATAAAATGGGCATTATAGTACTAAGCATACCACAAAGAGTTGCTCTATATTCTTGGCCCACAGTACATGTGCAATTAAGGTAGATATTATTATCATCATAAATAATAATAACAAAGTAGTGGTTCCCAAAACTACTTGTACATTATAATCATACAGAGACATGCAAAAATTTCTGATACTTAGATTATATGCCATATAAATTAAACCACTAGAGGTAGAAGACAGGTGATTCCAATGTGCAGAAATCTTTATTGTCACTAGAAGATAGATTTATTGTTGTCATATTAAATAATTTTATGCTTAATTTACTTTGCAGTTGTGGTTAACATAGTGTCTTAATATTTTTTTCCAATTCTAACACAACAAAGTTTTTGTTCATTTGCTTTGTAATTACCTACAAGTTTTTGTAGATTTGTTCCCAGAAAGCTAATCTTTCAAAATCGGTGAGCCCATTTTATTGTAAAATAAGCCTCATATTAGGCACACATATATCCCTTAAATGATATATATGACTTTGAATGAACATTGGACTTTTAAAGACATTATTTCCTTCAAATACTATTTTTATTTTTAAGTAATAAAGAACTTTATTCTGTAATCCCAGTGGCTTGGGAGGCTGAGGAAGAAGGATGGCAAATTGAAGCCAGCCTCAGCAACTTAGGGAGGCCCTAAACAACTCAGCAAGACACTGTCTCAAAATAAAAAATTAAAAAAATAAAAATAAAAATGAGCTGGGGATATGTGTCAGTGATTAAATCACCCCTGGGTTCAATCTCTGATATAAAAAAATAACTTTGCTGTTTAACATGATATCAAGAACCTTCAATATGGTAACCTTTATTCTGTGATTATTTTATATTTATATACAGTTTTCTTATTTTTACACGGTCCTCTTAAAATATGGTACATTGGAATAAAGTCAGTATTTAGTAATCGCTTGTGTGGGATATTAAAATTTTAGTATGTAACAAAAATTACTTTATATTCATGTGTGATTGATTCATATTGGGTTTATATTCAATCCAAATTCCTAGATCTTTTTCAGATGTCCTGATATTATTCCAGGTCTTCTGCATCTTAGAGTATTTAAGTCTAATTACAGCAATTTACATCTGTTTATGTTAACTATACTTTTAATCATTTCTTGAGCCAGTCGAAAGGTTTTTTTTTAAATTTTTTTTTAGTTGTAGTTGGACACAATACCTTTATTTTATTTATTTATTATTATGTGGTGCTGAGGATCAAACCCAGAAGCTCACTCATGCTAGGTGAGTGCTCTGCTGCTGAGTCACAACCCCAGTTCCCAGGTGAAAGTTTTTGAGAATTGATTCTGTTATTCATTTTGAAATATTTACAGACAAAAATAAAGTTAGAGTGAACTGATACTGATAGTGGTTACAGATTAATAAGAAAGAAAGAAATTATTTCTAGGAAGTTTTTGTTTTGCTTTGTTTTTGGACAGCATTTGCTCCTTCCATATTATCTTTATTGAACTGGAAACATCATTTACAGTTTGGATTCATGATATGAAAGAATAAGTGGAAATATGTACTGAAATTTCTTCATTAAATACATAAATATTAAAAATTTACTATGTCAGAGGGACAATGCTAGTTCTTAAAGATACATAGATTAGTAAAATAAATAATTGCCTCAAAGACTTCTTGATTTGGTCAGGAGAAAATGCAATGTAATAAGTGGTATGATGTATGATGGAGTCAAGCAGAGAGTAGTATGAGAGTACAATTGAGAGTCACCAAACTTATCATGGAAGTTCAAGTGAAGCTTTTTTTCAGGATACAAATCTGAACAATGGTAGATAATAAGCAGATGAAGAAGTGGAAAAAAGGGAAAAGGGGGTGTCAAAATAATACACTCAATATACTCTAAACATTAAAATTAAGTGCATTGAAAATTAAATTAATTCAGTATACTCTAAGCTGAATTAAGTACATCACCTTAAAATGTTGTTTAAGCTTGAAAATAAGAAGTATGAATATGTATGTGGCAGAAATATGAATAGAAGTTAAAGTATTCAGAGGTAAATAAAAATGAGCTGCTTGGGGTTATTATGAGTAAGCATTTTTTTTTAGTTTGGAGGATCACAGAACATCAGAGAATGTAAATGGTCATCCTACATAAAGTGTACAGTATTATAAGAAGTAACAGACAATTCAACAGTAATATTTGGAGACTTGAATATTTCACTTTAAGTAATGGATACAACATCTAGGCAGGAGATCAATAAAGAAACAGAAACCTTGAATATCTATATAAATTATACTTAAGAAATATCTATAAAACAATCTCCATCTTTTCATTGGTGTATTTAGATCACTGAAACCCAAAGTGATTGTTGATATAATTAGACAAATATCTACCATATTTGTTACTATCTTCTTTTTGTTACAACTGCTCTTTGCTTCTTTTTGATTTCTATTCTTTGCCTGCCTTTGTGGTTTCAATTAAACCTTTATATATTTCCATTTTATCTTCCCTGGGGGGATATTAGTTTAACTTCTTTTTACATTTTTAATAAGTGTCCTAGAGTTTGCAGTATACATTTACAATGAATCCAAATCCACATTCAGATAACATGATACCTCTTCACAGGTATTGTGACTACAATATAATGACAAAATAATCATAATACCTCCCTCTCATCCATTGGATCATTGCTGTCATTCATTTCACTTCTATGTAAGTATATGCAAACATATCTATCTATCTATCTACATATAGAGAGATTCACATATATATTTATGAATACATATATTAATGCTTTTTCATTATTTTGAACAAATTTTCATCTGTTATTTTAATAATAATTAAAATAAAATTTTATTTTACTTTCACTTGTTCCTTTTCTGATGTTCATCAATTCTTTCTTTTTGTCCAATTATGTTACTTATTAAAATTTCCTTCACTGTAATCAGCTTCTTTTAATATTTTTGCAAGGCATGTATATTAGCAACAAATTATTTCAATTTTATTTGAGAAATTATTTTCTCTTTTATTGCTTTTGAAGGATAATTTTATAGGTATAGAATTCTAAACTGGTTTTATTCTCTTAATACTTTAAATATTTGTTTCACTTTCTTCTTGATTGTATGTTTTCTGAGGAGATGTTAAATAAAATTCTTATCATTCCTTCTGTATGGATAAGTTGTTTTGCTGTCCGGGCTTCTTTTCAGATTTGTTCCCTATCTTCAATTTGTTTTTTTTTTTTTCTTCTTCAATATAGTGTGTCTGGGTATAGTTTCTTGGAGTTTATCCTGTTGGATGTTCTATGAGCTTCCTGGAACAGTGGTTGTTGTCTGAAATTACTTTAGAGGTAAAATTCTTAGTAATTCTTGCTTCAAATATTTTTTTGTTCTTTTTATTATTCTTGTGTTCCCATCATGTGTATGATATACCTTTTGTGGCTTTCTCTTAGTTCTTGGAATTTTATTCTGTTTTTTTTTTTCATTCTTTTCTTGTTTGTATTTTAGTTTTGTAGGTTCCTATTAACATACCCTCATCAAAGAGTCTTTCCGCAGTTGTGTCCAGTTCACAAGTAATCTCATCAAAAATATTATTCTTGTAATAGAACTTCTTTTTTCTTAGAATTTCCATCTCTCTGTTTACCCTCTCCATCTATTATTATATATCATTTATCTATTAGAGTTCTTAGCATACAAATCATAGTTGTTTTATATTCCAGTCAGATAATTCCAATGTACCTGCTGTATCTGGTTTTGATGATTACTTTGTCTCTTCAAACTGTATTTCTTGCCTTTGTTACATCTTGTCATTTTCTTTATAGCCACACATGATGCACTGTTTGTTATGATTTGGATCTGGACTATCCTTTGAGAGCTCATTGTTTGGAAGCTTGGTACCCAATGCAGCAGGGGTTAGAAATGGAGTTCTTGTTAGAGGTCTTGGAGCCAAAATGATCTGAACCTATTCTGAAACTTTAAATGCTTAAGATGCATGGCTGACTTTCATGGAGCCAGACATGGAATGTGAATGCCTGGTGGACCACTTTTTGGCAAGCAGAACTGAACTTACAGGATAAACCAAATGCTATATTAAGGAACCCAATGCCAATGTTATTCAGACCTCAGAAAATGTTGAATGATAGAGACAGCAGAATGGTGGCCATGGAAATTGGAATCCACTATGTACGTAATTTGCAACAACTCATCTGCTGAATCAGCTAGCCCTGAAAGTGGGTAGTGTTGAAGTTTTGGGCCCATACTCAGCTATCAGGGATTCATGTAGTTTTTATTTGGTAAAGCAAATGATTAGAGAAGTGGAGCCATTAATGTGACTATAGTAACCATGATATTCAGAAGCCTTTGCAGCTGGTTTATGAGAGGAGTCTGGAAAGGTTTGGAGATTCAGGATAGAAAAGCCCTAAAATGTTAAAAAAAGACCTTAATGGAAATTACAATAGGAATTTAGAAGATCAGGATGCTGACAGGAACGCAGACAGTAAAGACTATGCTCATGAAGTCATGAGGTTTCAGATGAGACTGAGAAATCTATTAGCAAATAAGGGTATACGTGCTATATTCAGGCAAAAAAAATCTTCCATATTTTGTCAATTTCCTGAGATTTTATGTGATGCTAAATTTAAATGTAATGGACTAATTAATCTGGCTAAGTAATTTCAAGGCAGCACAATATTTAGGTGGAGGCATGGATATGGATGGCTGATTTTAGCCAGGTTTACTGTGATAATAGGAAAATAAAAGGAAAGAAATAAATAAGTTTTGAAAAATTGCACCAGAAAGAAGCCCTTATAAAGTTGGGGCCAAGGAGAGCATGGTGACTGAAAATATTAACCTCATTAAAAAGAAGCCAAGTAATTTGCCCTGTGACAATAGTAAAGATGCTTTGAGGGAATCTCAGGAATTGGTCAAACTCCACTCATAGGAGGCTTGAGGGTATGAAAGTATGAACTCTTTTGAAAGGCTTTTGAATTGAAAAAAAAAACAATCTTTAATATCTATAACTAAAACATACCAAGTTTTTGGCAAAGCAGACAATTGAGGAATCCCCGATTGAGCAGGTCCCATAATAACCATCTCATTATTAATGGCTCTTAAATCTTGCAATAATCTCCATTTACCAGATTTCTTTTTGATGACAAAAATGGGAGTATTATGGGGAGATACAGAAGGTTGTATATGTCCTTCTGCTAATTGTTGTTTGACCAGGTCATGGGCTGCTTGTATCTTTTCTTTAGTCAGGGGCCACTGAGGAACCCATACTGGTCTTTCTGATTTCCAAGTAATTTTTATTGTCTCAGTGGCCCTTTCTGAAAATCCAACCCATGTCTGTCTGTTCCTTGATCTANTTCCCCGTGCGAGCCACCAAATGCCGCAGTCTGGCTGGGCACAATTCAGGAACCACTTGTCAAAAGAAACGAACTTTATTACACCACACAGCTCCTCAGGAAAACCCTCAGAGCCCAACTGCCACCACCGGCTTCCCACAAGCCTCTCTCTCCAACACAAGCCTCTCAACCTCCCCCACTCCTGCTCTTGAGGCCCATTGGCTGGGTTGCGTGGGCGGAGCCAAAAAAAGTCCCCCAATGAGCAGCTCCGTGGTCTGAAAGGGCGGGGAAACAGCCCAATGAGCATCACCACAGAGGAGCCAATCAGTTGGCAGCTAGAAGTTTGCTGGGGCCGCTGTGAGCCAATCATCAGCTGGCAGCTGGAAGTTTGCTGGCAGCTGGAAGTTTGCTGGGGCCCCTTCGGCTGTGGCTCTCAACAGGCTTTACTTTGAGAAGACAGCATCTCAGCACCCTGCTTACATAGGGCAGCCTAGAATGTTCCTTCCCCTGGAATCACTTCATTATGCTCAGCCATCCAGGAACATAGATGTTTTTGCAGCTGTAATACAGAGTAAGCTACTACTCCCACTGGCAGCAGACTTTGGCATTGTCTATGTGGTGCTGGTTTTGCAGGCATGAATAATGCAAGAGTTACAGCGTCATGGTGGCTTCAACTCAGATTTAAAAGGAAAGCCTGGTAAGGGACATGCATTATTGTGACAGGATAAGAATCTCTGTTGGCAGACTCTGAGACAGAGACTCATGAGTCTGTGAGAGTGAAACTGAAGATGCAGTGGACAACCCTTAATGTATAGATGCCAACAATGTGGAACATGTGCTGCAGAAAGCCTCAGGTAATCAGTAGAACCAGTCTAAGAGCAGGGTTTTCTGGATTGTATCTGACAAGGTCATGGGGTGGGGCTGAATAAGCCCTTTGAAGCCTACATCTTGCTACCATGTTCCCTAGATACTGGACTTGGAAATTAAGAAATAGTACTGTTTCCCTTGCTGAGTTTAAGTCTTCTTTTTGTCTGATTCTTCCTTTCTATCCCTCATTCTTCTTTTGGAATGGGAATGTTTACCCTGTGACCTTGTATGTTGAAATTATATAACTTTCTTTTTTATATTTATAGAGGTTCACAGCCAAGAGTTTACCTTGAGTTTCAGAGGAAACTTTGGACTTGGACTTTTGAGCAATATTTGAGCTGTTGATAATTTGAGGACTCTTGGAGATGAACTCAATGCATTTTGAATTGTGAGATGGGCATGATATTTTGGGGGTCAGGGGCATGTTTTTATGGTGAGACTTTGGTTCCAAATAAATCAGTGTTCAGAGGTAGGGCTTTGGGGAAGTAATTGGATGATGAGGGCTCTAACCTTATCAGTGGATTAATCTATTGATGGGTTAAAATATGATGACATTAGTGTGATATAGTGGAAACTTTAGGAGGTTGGGAGGTTGGAGGAAGCAGGTCACTGGGGGTGTTCTTTGGAAAGATAATTCTTGTCCCTGGCTCCATTTTCCCTCTCTCTTTGCTTCCTGGATGTCATACAATGATCAATTTTGCTTTACTATGCCCTTTCCTCATAATTTTCTGCCTCACCTCAGGCCCAGAGCAACAGAGCTGGCTGATTATGGATTTAAACCTCTGAAACTATGATACAAAATAAACCTTCTCTCCTTTAAGTTGTTTTTCTCAGACATATCACAGTGATGAAAATCTGACTAACAATACTTAGTAAAAGGATGAATGTAGAAAAGCCTTTAGAGTGTAGTGGTAAGGTATGAGAAGAAGGTGAAGGTTTGTTATATATTTCTGTTATTAGGTCTCAATCTTTTAATAAGTCTATAATACAGTACTATGAACTGAAGCTGTACTTCTTAGTCATCCTTATGCCCCTTAAGTAGGAGAGGATGTCTAAACTGGGCTGGACTTACTTCCCTTTTTTACATGGAGAGCTACAAGGGTCTGCAGTTTGGTATTTCCTTTTATTCATGTCAGTTAGTCTCTGGGAAAAAAAAAACCAGAAGATTACACTCTGATTACATAATTTCTCCTCTATGCAGATCCTATTAACAATAAAATTCTCTAGTAATTTTTAAATGGTTCTCCCCCTCCTCATCAGAAATGGGAGAAGTTTTTTTTCTCTGATATTAATAATGAGAACTTGATTTGCTCCAGGACATAAAACTTACAAAATTGTGAGGTTACATTGTAATTATGTGTGGGCACACCTGAAGATTTTAGCTCTCAGGGTTGTTAACACTGAATCTTCAGAAATATGTTGAACTTGACCTGTGCTATCACTAGATTCCACAGACATTTCAACTTGTGGGTTTCTACTCATTCTGTGCACTGCAACTCTCTGTATCAGTCCCTTCCCTCAGTCCCCTTCTCTCTTTTATTTTCAGGTCATCTTTTTCTTTGGTTAGTTTTTCAGTTTCCACCTATGAGAGAAAACATGCATATTTACCTTTCTGTGTCTAGCTTAGTTTGCTTAACATGATATCCTCCAGTTCCATCCATTTTTTTTTTTTTTGCAAATGACATGGTTTAATTCTTTTTATGGCTGTATAAATATACAGACCATATTTTCTTTAGCTGTTAGTCTGTCCAATTGAGTGGGGATCAGTTTGCCATGTGTTATCACCTTTCTTACAGATCTAAGAGAAGATCCAAGATCCAAGAGAAGTTGTTGATTTTTCCACTTGGTAATCTCTTTTCCTTTTATTAGGATGGAGTGCTGACTTTCAAGTTCTACATGTGGGAACATAAATGAGAACTCTATTTGCTACTTTCTAATTGAATTGTTTATTTTATTTTATTTTTTTTACTATTGATGTGTATGAGTTCTTCAGGTGGTTTTCATACTAGTTCTTTGTCAGACATATGATTTTGCTAATAAACTTTCCCATCCCAGCAGGGTATTTCATAGCACGAATTGTTCTAATGTTGATGAATTTCAATTTATATTTCTATGAATTATGATTCTGGTGAAAAAAATATAAGAACTCTGCCTAGGCCTGGATCCTTAGATTTCTGTCTCCCCCCAAATGTCTTATACTGATATATTTTAAACTTGGATTATGATATAGTTTGAGTTAATTTTTGTACAAGGTATAAAACATGTCAAGTTATTTTGGTACTTTTTTGCTTATGGATGTAAAGTGTAATTATTCCAGTAGCATTTTTTGTATAGACTTCTATTGAATTTTTTGCCTTCTTCAAAATTTAGTTGTATATGCTTTTCCTGTTTGTGTCTGTTTTATTCTATTTATCTATTTACATGGCCCTATGTAAACACCACAAAGTCTCAGTTATTATTTTTATTATAAATGTTAATTCATATTTGTTGTACAAATAGATGGGATTCACTGTGACATTTCCACACATGAATATATTGTATTTTAATCATATTGACCTTCCATACTACCCTTTCTTATCTTCCTCTCTAATTACTCAACTCTTACTCCCTTTGCCTTCTTTACTTTTAGGTCATCCTTTTACTTTGCTTTGCATTTTTAGTTTCCAATTATTCTTGAGAGCCACAGCCGAAGGGGCCCCAGCAAACTTCCAGCTGCCAGCTGATGATTGGCTCACAGCGGCCCCAGCAAACTTCTAGCTGCCAACTGATTGGCTCCTCTGCAGTGATGCTCATTGGGCTGTTTCCCCGCCCTTTCAGACCATGGAGCAGCTCATTGGGGGACTTTTTTTGGCTCCGCCCATGCGACTCAGCCTATCGGCCTCAAGAGCAGGAGGAGTTGGGGATGTTGGGAGGCTTGTGGGAAGCCGGTGGTGGCAGTTGGGCTCTGAAGGTTTTCCTGAGGAGCTGTGTGGTGTGGTGTGTGTGTTCTAAAAATAAAGTTCGTTTCTTTTGACAAGTGGCTCCTGAATTGTGCCCAGCCAGACTGCGGCAAATTATTAAAGAAAACATACAATATTTGTTTTTCTATGTCTGGCTTATTTTGCTTAACAAGATGCCCTCTAGTTTCACCCATTTTTCTGCAAATGTCATGATTTCATTCTTTCTAGTTGAATAATACTCCACTGTGTATATATACCATATTTTGTTTATCCATTCACTGTTGTAGGGCACCTATACTGATTCCATAAGTTGGATAGTATGAATAGGACTGTAATACATACAGGTATGCAGGTGTTACTTTAGTATGCTGACTTTATTTCTTTTGGGTATACATACAGGAATGATAAAGCTGGATCATATGGTATTTGTATTTTTAGATTTTTGAGTAACCTCCAAACTTCCATAGTATTTTTTTAGATTTTTTTTTAGTTGTCAATGGGCCTTTATTTTATTTATTTATATGTGGTGCTGAGAATCGAACCCACTGCCTCACACATGCTTGGCAGGCACTGTGCCACTGAGCCAAAATCCTAGCCCTTCCAAAGTATTTTATACTAGTTTATATTCCCACCAGCAGTATATATGAGTTCCTTTTTCTCTGCATGCTTTCCAGAATTTCTTATTTATTTTTGTAATAATAGCCATTCTGACTGTGGTAAGGAGGAATTTACAGATGTTTTGATTTAGAATTCCCTGTTGGTTAAAGATATTGAACATTTTTTTTCACATATGTATTGGTTATTAGTGTTGGTATTTCTTCATTTTTGAAGTATCTTTTCAGATTATTTGCCAGGTTTTTATTGGATTACTTATTCTTTTGATTTTAAGATTTTTGAGTTCTTTGTTTATTCTGGATTTCAATCTTCTGCCACACAAATAGCTAGCAAAGATTTTCCCCATTCTGTAGGTTGTCTCTTCACTCTAATGAATTTTATCTTTGCTATGAAGAAGCTTTTTAATTTTATATAATCCCATTTGCCAGTTCTTGTTTTTATTTCCTGAGCTATCACCTATTCATAAAATTGTTTTCTGTGCCTATATTGTAAATTGTTTTTCTATGATTTCCTGAGTAGTTTCAAAGTTTAATTCTTGAATATTGTGATGATTTTACTAGTCTTGTGACCAGATACACTGAATTCTCCTACTTTGTTTTTTTCCAGAATTTCATTGAGTAATTCTAGTTATTTCATATATATATGAAAGTTTCAGAAGTACCTTGTCTGTACTAACAGCAATTCTTACTAAGATTTTAATTATAATTACACAAAAGCTGTTTATTAATCTGGGAAAAACTGGCATTTTTATTGCTTTGAGGCTTCCAATATATAAAAATGGATTGGCTCTCCCTTTATTTAGACATTATTTTATCTCTTTCATTACCATTGTGTGTTTTTTCTTATGCAACTGCTGTACATGCTTTGTTAGAGTTACAATAAATGTTTCTCATATTTTAAGCCATTTTAAATGACACTTTATTTTAAATTTTGGTATCCACATGTTTATTGCTAATATATATATAT
>NW_026000283.1:7809383-7891347 GCF_001458135.2 Marmota marmota marmota
TATATATAATTATAATTCAATTTTTAGGACTAGGATGCTTAACCACTGAGCCACATTCCCCAGCCCTTTTTATATTTTATTTAAAGAAAATGTCTCACTAAATTCCTCAGGGCCTCTTTAAGTTGCTGAGGGTCTCTTTGAACTTGTGATCCTCCTGCCTCAGCCACCAGAGCTGCTGGTATTATAAAATTAAAATTCCTCTTTGTATGTTAATATGGTAGATTTACTTGTGAACATTAAAACCACCATTTGAATTTCTTATTCCTTATAGGTAAGATGTCACTTTCCTCTGGCTGATTTCCATATATTTTCTCTGCCTTTGCTTTCAGACATTCAACATGATCTGCCTTACTGTATGTAGATATTGTATGCTTCAACCTTACTTATTTGAACAAGGGATATCTTTCTATTTACTAGGGTCTTCTTTGATTTCTTTCTTTACTGTTCTGTAGTTTTCATTAAGTTGATTCCTTAGTATTTTATTTTTTGAGGATATTGTAAATGGGGAAGTTTTCCTCATTTCCATTTCAAAGGGTTTGTCACTGATTAATTGCCTTTAATTTATGGGTGTTGATTTTATATCCTGGTGCTTTGCTGAATTCGTTTATTAGTTCTAGAAGTTTTCTGGTGGAATTTTTTGGGTCTTCTAGGTATAGAATCATGTCATTGGCAAATGGTGCTTATTTGAGTTCTTCTTTTCCTTTCAGTATCCCTTTAATTTTTTCCATCTGTCTAATTTCTCTGGGTAGAATGTCAAGAACTATGTTAAATAGAAGTGGTAAAAGAGGGCATCCCTGTCTTGTTCCAGTTTTTAGATAGAATTCTTTTATTTTTTCTTCATTTAGAATGATGTTGGCCTAGGGCTTAGCATAGATAGCTTTTACAATGTTGAGGTATGTTCCTGTTATCCCTAGTTTTTTCTAGTGTTTTGAATATGAAGGGGTGCTGTGTTTTGTTAAATGCTTTTTTCTGTATTGTTTGAGATGATTATATGATTTTTATCTCTAAGTCTATTGATGCGATGAATTAAATTTATTGATTTCCTTATGTTGAATCAACCTTGTATCCCCCCACTTAATCATGGTGCACTTTTTTTTCGATATGCATTCATATTCAATTTACCAGAATTTTACTGAGAATTTTTGCATCTATGTTCATTAGAGATATTTGTCTGAAGTTTTCTTCTTTCTTTCTTTCTTTCTTTTTTCTTTCTTTCTCTTTCTTTCTTTATTTATTTTATTTTTTTTTGAATGTGTCTTTGCCTGGTTTTGGAATCAACATGAATATTAGCCTCATAGAATGAATTTGGAAGTGTTCCTTTTTTTTTCTATTTCATGAGATAATTTGAGGAGTATTAGTATTAGTTCTTCTTTAAAGATCTTTTAGAATTCAGCTGTGTATCCATCCAGTCCTGGCCTTTTCTTAGTTGGTAGACTTCTGATGGTGTCTTCTATTTTAATGCTTGAAACTGTTCTGTTTAAAGTGTGTATAACATCCTGGTTCTATTTGGGCAAATCATGTGACTCTAGAAATTTGTCTATGCCTTATGTATTTTCTATTTAATTGAAGTACAAATTTTCAAAATAATTCCAAATTATCTTCATTATCTGTAGTGTCTGTCATGACAGTTCCTCTTTCATTACAGATGTTATTAATTTGAGTTTTCTCTCTCCTTCTCTTCGTTAGCATGGCTGAAATTTATAAATTTTATTTATTTTTTCAAAGAATTAACATTTTGTTTTTTCAGTTGCTTTTTTTTGTTTCAATATCATTGATTTCAGCTCTGATTTTAATTATTTCCCTTCTTCTACTGCTTTTGGTGTTGATTAGTTTTTATTTTGCTAGGACTTTGAGATATAATATTAGGTCATTTATTTATTGACTTTTTCTTTTTTTTTAAGGAATGGCCTCCATGTAATGAACTTTCCTCTTACTACTGCCTTTGTAGTGTTCCAGAGATCTTGATATGTTTTATTAGTGTTCTCAGGTACCTGTAGGAATTTTTAAATCTCTTCTTTGATGTCTTTTGCAATCCATTGTTCATTTAGTAGCATATTAGTCTCCAGCTATTACAGTTGCTTTTATTTTATCATTGATTTCTAATTATGATCTAATAGGATGCAGGGTAGTATCTCTCCTATTTTGTATATGCTAAGAGTTGCTTTCTGGCATAATATATGGTCTGTTTTAGAGAAGGATCCATGTGCTGCTGAGAAGAAAGTGTATTCACTCACTGATAGAAGAAGTATTCTATATATGTCAGTTAAGTCTAAATTATTGCTTGTTTTATTGAGTTCTATAGTTTCTTTGTTCAGATTTTGTTTGGAAGATCTATCTAGTCATAAAATAGATAGATATTTTCTACCTGTAAATTGTTTTAAGTTTTGTTTATCTAGAATTATTGTGTTGTGGTCTATTTGACTCTTGAACTTGACAAAAGTTTGTTTGATGAACGTAGATGATTCATTGTTTGGGGCATATGTATTTATAATTGTTATGTCTTGTTGGTATATGGTTCCCTTCAGCAGTATGAAATGTCCTTCTTTATCTCTTTTGATTGTCGTCTACTTTATTTAATATGAGGATGGAAACTCCTACTTCTTTCCACAGTCCAAGTGAGTGGTATGTTTGTTTTTTTTTTTCCCATCCTTTTACCTTCAGTCTCTGGATGTCTTTTCCTATGAAATGAGTCTCGTGGAGGCAGCATATTATTGAGTCTTTTTTTAAAAAAATCTAATCTGCCAGTCTATGTCTTTTGATTTGGTAAGTTTAGGCCATTAACATTCAAGGTTATTATTGATACTTGATTTATATTTCCAGCAATTCTTGTTTATTTTTGGTATTAAACTGACTTGGTTTCTCCTTTGATTAGTTTTTCCTTTAGTGTAGTACCTTTCTCTGCTGATTTTTGTTGTTGGTTTTCATTTCCTCCTTATGGAATATCTTTCCTAGAATGTTCTCTAGTGCTGGCTTTCTACCTGTAAATTGTTTTAAGTTTTGTTTATCATGGAAGGTTTTTATTTCATCATCAATCTAAAGCTTAGTTTTGGTGGATATAAGATTCTTGGTTGACATCTACTTTCTTTTGGAGCTTGGTATATGTTGTTCCAGGATCTTGGTCTGGTTTGAAATATCTGCAGAGATCTTAATTGGTTTCCCCATATATGTAATCTGATTCCTTTCTCTTGTTGCTTTTAGGATTCTCTCATTATTCTGTATGCTAGGCATTTTCATTATAGCGTGCCTTGGTGTAGATCTGTTGTGATTTTGTACACTTGGTGTCCTGTAAGCATCTTGTATTTGATTTTCCAGTTCATTCTTCATGTTTGGAAAATTTTCTGATATTATTTCATTGAATAGATTGTTCATTCCTTTGGTTTGGAACTCTATGCCTTCCTCTTTCCCAATAACTCTTAAATTTATTGTTTTTTTATGTTATCCTATGTTTCTGGAATGTTCTGCTCATGGTTTCTTACTATCTTCACTTTGTGATCTACATTCTTTTCAAGATTATATATTTTGTCTTAATTGTCTAAAGTCCTGTCTTCCAAGTGGTCTAATCTGTTGGTAATGCTTTCTATTGAGCTTTTAATTTAGTTTATTGTTTTCTTTCATTTCAAGGATTTCTGTTTGGTTTTTCTTTAGAACCTCTATCTCCTTACTGAAGCAATATTTTGCTTCCTGTAGTTGCTTATGTAGCTCTTTATTGAAATGATCTATTGGTGCCTGTATTTGTTTTCTTATATAGCCTTTAATTCATAAAAAAAATTTTATTATGTACCTCCTAAACTCCTTCTCTGTCATTTGTTCGTTTGAGCTAGCCATGGATTCTAATAATATAATATCTTGTTTTGTTTGGGGCATCTTTCCCCCCCTTTTTAAAATGCAGTTCATGTCTTTTCTTCTAGCACTGAGGATCCACAGCTTTACTGTTATTTCACAGTGCCCCTGCAGGGTTCCAATACCTCTCCTGCCCATCCAGTGTTCCATCCTGGGAGTTGCTGAATCTAAAGATGGCGATGTCAGCATCCCAAGATGGAGGCAATTGCTTTCAAGGATGGAGTGTCAGGCCATGTTGGGGGGGAGGTGATGTTGGGCAATGTGTTCAAAGATGCTGCTCGGACCCAGTGTGGTCTCCACGGATACTGGTGGAGCTATCCTGAGTCTGCCTGTTCTCCACACTGACTCAGCACGCAGAGACAACATGTTTGTAATGGGGGAGAGAAAGTCTATTTTATTTGTACTTATTTTGTTAAAGTATTTCCAGCTTCTTAGCTACAACCCAGTATATATGAAGAAAAAATATACCCAGAGTATTCACCACTATGTGGATTGTCTCTTGTGTCCCAAGATATCTATCTCATCTGTCATCTTCTCTCCACATTTTCGAGGCTTCTTATGCTTTATATATACTGCCAAGAGTTTTTATTTGTACTTAGTGGGGAAAAATAGAGGAAAGTATATCTTCTCTATATTTATATGAACAGAATTGACCCAATAATTTTTATTATAGTTATTTATTCAAGAGAAATAAAAAAGTGCCTGTCCCCACAAAGATTTATTTATGAAATTTCATAGCATCTTTATTCATAAAAGGCAAAATCTGAAACTTTCCAAATTCCCATCAACATTTGAAGGAGCAAGTAAATTATGATATGTTCATATTATTTTATTTAAAAGTCCAAAGACCTATGTGGGAGAAAGTGCAGAAAAAGGAATATTTAGATATAGTGGTGAAATTACAAATTGATATAACTGCTTGGAAAAAAATGAAATAAAATTAAATTCAGAAAAAATTGAAAATGTGCATGTTCACTTCTAGATGTCCTAGAAAATCTCTTGTAAATACATATGAGGGATTTATACAGGGATTCTTAATGTAGCATTATTTGTAACAGAAATTGGAAATAATTTAAAATATCCATCAATATGGGATTAGATGTATTGGGGTCTGTTGGTGATCTAAATCTAATTATCTATGGGTAGATGTAAGAAAGAACTTACTAAGTGAATGAAGTTAGTTTCAGAGTTTTATACACAAATTTCACTAGTTGTGTGTATACATTTTACATTATACAAAAATATTTTAGAACTAGTTTATGAGCCTACATATATGTAATACATGTATAAACTCTTTGATAAAAGTACACTTGTGATTTACATAAATAATTGCTTCTAGTCTTAAAAGAAGAGCATAAAGGAACTTAAAGGATCTCTCTTATCAAAAACATTTTTCATATTTTTACAAGTCATAGGCATTTACTACATTATTCCCTATAATCTATTTTTACTTTTTTATAATGAAAAAAGTAGATGATTTAAGAAATTATAACTAGATATAGCTTTCCAAAAAGAAGATCATGGACAAAAATGATGAGACATACTTGGGAAATTTTAAGAAGTTTAAAGCTAGGTGAGGGGCATATAAGTTGTAAGTCACAGGTAAAGGGAAAGATCATGAAAGGCTTTTTATGTTATACTGAGAGGCATGTAGATTTTTCTTTAAGGAAATGAGGTACTATTATTGAAGAATTGGAGTTACGTGATTATAGTAAGTCAGACTTAAGTGGTATGGTGTTAAGGGTGTGAAAAAGGGAAGGGACTCAAATACAGAGGAGGAGCAACATGAATAAAAGCAAGTGCTAAATGTAAAATTTTGTTTACATGCAAACTTTGTAAAAGGAGGAAATCTGTAGTTTGCTTACTATGTGCCTTAAATCAGAGCAATGTGAGTGAACAGACATTCAAGGTGATTGGTTTATGAGAGAGTTCATGGTCAAATTTTACTGGGGAAAATTTTATTTCAGAGACATGATTTCCTAGGTGGTAGGTTTAGTTGTGAGTACTGCAAGCTATGTAATATATCTGGATTTTTTACTTGCTTGGTAATAGGCTGAATATCCTACTTTACTGGATTTGTTATGACCAATTCAGTTTAAGACAGTTCCATGCAACATCAGACAGATTATTTGTTGAATCTAAGGAGTTTATATTAGGGGCCAAATATTTGGGCCAAATCAACAATCATGGTTGTCTGTGTTGGTCGTGTGAATTGAAAGTGTCAAAGAACCACTGGGTAAACACTAAGAAACAGTGCTTTCTTTTACTTATATCTACAGTATATAGAATCTCATCTCTTGGAGATTGGGGCCAAACAATTTCAAATCACACTGTATTCTCATTCTTATTCAGGTACCACATAATACTGAGATTTTTTTCATTTACCCTTCAAAATAGAAAAAAAATAACTCAGTGAATTTTGTAGTTGACTGTTACATCTACATGGAGTGAGTGTGGGCTAGGTTACTCTGAGATATATTTCATAAAATATTTCAAAACTGATCAGTTTATTTCTACTCAGCTGGTCAGTTAATGTTTGTTTAGTTTGGTATTAGACTCTGAAAATTAGCATCTGAAATAGGTGTCTCCTATCCCGTCTCTTAACTACTTGACACTTTAAAACCAAGATAATTGTTCTTAATTTGCAAGATCAGTGTGATATATTTTATGTCTATACTTTCTATATATAGACAATACATAAAATTTATGTGTGTATACATAAGCTATAATTTATATGTGTGTATACATACATATATGTGTGTATGTGTGTCTAGGTATATGTGTTTATAAGATACAATATATATGTGTATATATGTACATATATATTTTTTCTTGATACATAAGAGATATCTAATGAATGATTACTTTTTTTCTCTTTCCCACACCTAGGGAAAAATTGGCAGATACTTGAGGTAAAACAGAAATGAAACATCCAAACAGATGATTCCCTTTTGCAATATATATATTTGTACCAGGGATTGAACTCAGGGATACTCAAGCACTAAGCCACATTCCCAGCCCTATTTTGTATTTTATGTAGAGACAGGATCTCACTGAGTTTCTAAGCGCCTCACCATTGCTGAGGCTGGCTTTGAACTCACGATCCTCCTGCCTCAGCCTCTCAAGCTGCTGGGATTACAGGTGTGTGCAACCCCACCTGGCTTGCATAAAAATATTTTAATGCAGATTTAAAAATGAAAAATTTGCTATCTAACTGGTCAGATATAGTTATATGAATTATATAGTGTACCTCTTCTTTTCCAAATTAAAAAATGTGTGTACATATTGATTGATGTAAATGTAGAATAGATCATATTGTACATGTTATTTTAGTGACTTTTTATTTTCCTTAATTATATATTGTTCATACTTCTCCACATCATTAAATATTCTGTCTCAATGTGTAAGTCATTTCCCATTTCTCCACAGACCTTTCACATAATGTCTTATGTTCCAGTGTTTGACAGTATGAAAAAAAAAAAAAAAAAGTATATATATATAATATATATATATATATATATATATTCACTTTTCAATATTCTATTTGTGTAACCCTCATTCAGTTTGCTCTTGTTTTTCTAAATGAATTTCCTTTGGAAGAAAAAAATATTGTATTGCAACTAAATACTTCTCTAACATTTAATCTGTATTTTGGAGACATTTTATGTACACATTGTGCACTTAATTTGTAGAGTACATCTGGTCAAGGAACTGGTATTTAATATTATAATATTCATACAGTATTTAATAGAAATAATTAGTAGTTGTTGCTAAGTACCTATTATGGGCTAGGCAGTTTACTAATTACATGGATTTAATCCTTGTAACCTTCTTACACATATTGTTGCCTGCCTGTGAGGAAACTGAGATCAAGAAATAACTTGTCCAAGGTCAGAGTGTTAGTAAGTGATGTGTAAGTAACAGTAAGAATTCCAATGTAAGCTACCTGTAGTGGTAACTACTACACTATACCAGATATATCAGATGCTACCTAAACTGGTGCAAAAGAAAACACAGAACAGATATGCTACTGAGATCTGACATATTACACAATTTCTTCAATTCTCCCCTCCTTCAGAGCTACACGCATTCTATTTTTCAGCACTTACTCTGTTGCAATCATGTTCTCAAATGGCAACAATGTCCCAGTAGATTTCTATCCTCTGTGGCTTACTGTGTGTGAGGGTGGGGGGCACCTCTCAGCTCTGACATTCTTTGATTCTAACAGGGTATCTAGAGTCTAGATCCTTTAGAACAATGTTCTTATTTTGGAGATAAAGCAGACTGAAAAGGTGTGTACAAATGTAGGGTTTGTAAATCATTTCCCCTTCCTCTACAACCTTATCATTGCAAAATTGCTTACATTTTATTTACAATTGTTTTGTCATGACATGATTCCTAAGGCTGCAACTTAAGTGATTTTGCTCTCGCCTCTCAGCTGGCTACATTCTCCCCAAAGTCCTCTCTTTCAGTTAATGGTGTGTGAATGAACACTTCAATTCCCTGGGGGAGATCACTGTTTAAAGTAATCCCATGTTGTTGTTGTTGTTTTTTGTTGTTTGTTTTTTGTTTTTTGTCAAGACAGAATCCAGTAATGAGAATAATCACTCTCAAATTGATGTTTTTGAAATTTGAGTTTTTTGAATATTCTTGTCTTAAAGCAGCTCCATCTGCAGTTACTGTTGAAGGCCCAGCTGTCAACCATAGGAAAGACAAAGATGAGCTGGAAATGGAGGTGAGTGCATTTAGGTCTGAACATTTCCACCAGGGAATAAGCAGCTCATATTGGCACTCTTTCTAACCATCTCACAGAAGGACAATGATTTTATGAATATTCTCCTGGCACTTGAAGAAGATAGAATTGTTTTGATTCCCAAAGAGAATGTAAAATCAGCTCTCTCATAGTAAAGACAATGTTTTGTTTTCTTTGAGTATAAAACTTTTTTTTTCCTAAGATGCTTTTTGCTTTCTAGATCTACAAAGAAAGGAAAGCATGAATCCACTGCATAGAATGTGAGGGAGGATAAATAATATGTCATAGCACTTTCTCTCCCCAAATCATTGTATTCAGCTAATTTTGATAGCAGCTGGTTAAAGTCTGCCTTATCATCAGGAAAGTTAGGCAAATTGCCCAAGTTCACATAAGTAGTAAGAGGCATAGACAGAGCTCCACATAGAAGAGAATCAGTGAATTATAATAAGAATTATAGTAGCAAACAATTAATTGAGAGCTAACCATACACAAGGGTAGCTTGTGTTAAACAAAATGATAAAGCAAGGTAATGAATTTAGGGTTGAAAACTAAGTTCAACCAGTGGAATATATGCAATGGCTGAAAATTCCTCCAACTCCAAAAGGATAAAAGCTAAAATCAATTTAGCACTTACTAAGGGCCATGCTCTGGATAAAGTATTTTACATTTATTATCTCATTCAATCCTCACAGCAATACTTTGAAGGGGCTTACAGTCTAGTGGGAAAAGCAGACAATAATCAAATAATCTTATAAATAAATTAAAATTGCAACTGTGATAAGTCTTAAAAGTGGCTCCAAGAATGTATAATTAGGGGGATTGTGCTAGTCATGAAGATCAAGAAAGGCTTCCCTGAGGGAGTGAGAGTGGAGAAATAGCATATGCAAAAGCTTGTAGGGAAGGAATCATGGGGCTTTTGGATAACTGTGAAACCTGGCCAGTGTGGCAGCAGCAGCATGAATAACATAAGTATGGATGGAGAGTTAAGGAGAAGTGAGATCATGTGGTAAGTGTGTTAAGGATTTCAGCCCATGAGCGACAGGTGAAATATTTTAAAGAGGAAGATGTCCTGTTGTGTTTTGAAGTGATTACTCTGCTTAATTAGAAAATATATAGAGGATAAAGAGAATGGATGAAAGGAAATCAGTAAATGATTGTATTTATTCAGGCAAAAGGTAATCATGACAACTTGAATCAGTGCACTGCGGTGAATTTAGAGTGAATTTGGTTAATTCAAGAGATATTTCAGTAATCATATAAAACAGGTCTTGATGGTACATTAAGTTTGGGAAATGCATTACTAATTACTTTCCTATGGACTGAGTTAAATCTACCCAAATTTATAAGCTGAAGTCTAATCTCTAATGTGAGTGCATTTAGTGATAAGGCATTTAAGAAGGAAAGTAATGTTAAATTAGGATATAGAGTGGCACCCTAATTCAATAGGACTGCTGACCTTAGAAGAAGAGAAACTAGGAATACTTGCATACTGATAGAAATGCCTCATTTAAGACACAGAACAATATCTTGATCTCTGACTTCCAGTCTCCATAACTAAGAGAAATTAATTTTCTCTTATTTAAGCTACATAGTCTGTGATATTTTGTTATGGTAGTCTAAGCTAATATGTATTCCTATATTCGATTTAGCAGCTGCTTAGTTATATGCTGGTGGAAATAACTATAATGAAACACACCAGAGGAGGTTCAGGTTCATATGGAAGATGAACAAATTGAAATATAAGAATTCAAAATAACTCAAACATGTTCCCCAAACTGAAGCCTGATTCTAAACCCCAAGTTTTTAATCATTATTCTATTATAGGGTAAGTAGAGCAGGTAAAAATTCAGTCTACTAGGAGCCCTAGAGCTAAATTATAAATTTAATTTTAAGAACAAGTTTCCAGTTTAATTATATAATGCAAAACAAAAGTAATTTGAACAAATAGGTGCTGCTGCCTTTGCTATCACTGCCCTAGAAAAGGAACTCAGACTTTCCCAGCTTCAGATTTCACAGCTCAGAAACTGAACTTGATTGTGTTTTCCATGGATGTGGGGGAAATCTGCCTCCTGATTGTTGATGTTCTCAGAATTTCTGCTAACCACTGTTATCATGCTTATGACCTTTGAAGTTTCGTTAAGCCTGGAGATTGTCTCCAAAGACACAGCTGCCAGATATTATGAACCAGATTAACCTGAAAGCCAACCAAATGGTGGAGATGCCATTCTAGTCTAGTTATTATCTAATAACTAGATAATCTAGATGAGAGACTCTGTTAGATTTGAATACTGTTTACTTTATAAACAAGTTGCTCTCACTTGCTGCAGTCCGGCTGCAGCAAAATAACCCCGGGGGGGGGGGGTGACAAACAACTTGTTTAGATTGATACAGCAAGAGTGGGAGCCGTTTATTGTAGGACAGGAGGGGAATATATACATTACACACAGCTTATCTTAATTAACATAAACTAGATACAGCAGTCAACCAATAAGGAATCTCCACACTTAATGGTTTACTTCACAAACCACTTCCTCTGGCAAAATGTCAGGCGTCATCTTGACTTGTTTACAGACCCTAACACTCACTCTCTCCCTCCCTCCTTCTGTCTCTGTGTATCAAATATCAAATATTTGATAGTGAGATATCTTACTTTTAATTTTTCCTCTGTATCCTAATGTCTCTGGAACCTGGAATTCTCAATCCAACCATTGTACATCTTGTAAAAGGAAGACTGGTTTCCTTAAGCATAAGGCAACTAGATGTATTCATAGGGCACCAGAAGTACTTTCAGGAAAAATTTGACATTTGACATTTTTATAAGAAATATCCTAGTTTAAGGCTGAGGTTGTGGCTCAGTGGTAGAGCGCTTGCCTAGCAAGTGTGAGGCACTGGGTTCGCTTCTCAGCATCACATATAAGTAAGTAAGTAAGTAAGTAAGTAATAAATAAATATCCATTGATAACTTAAAAAAGAAGTCAGTTAACACTGTTTTTAAAAAATTACAAAATATCCAAGTTTAATTGAATTAGTCATCATTAAAAATGTAAATGTGTTGGCTTTATGTTTTTTTAATGATTTACTATTATTTTTATCTTAAAATTTCATTGAGGAGAAAACAACAATCTTCCTAGTGCATAGGGTTTCTAAAACACTTAATTTATCTCCATGAAGCAGTTCAGAAGGCAGAACACTAAAGAGGGCTTTTGGGGAATGAGGCTATTTTCTTATACAAATCTTATACCTAGGTAGAAGAGGTCACTATTTGTCACCTATTCATATATTTAGCTTCTACCGTTCATGCAGTTGAGGCTAACTTTTAATATTTGTCTTTTTGTGGTTTCATTGGGGGAAGAATTTTCTTAGGGTAGTCTCCTTAATTTGAGGGTCTTGTAGACCTCTATATTTATTTAAGAGCTTTGTTCGTGTTCTTTATGCAATTGGCTTTTTTTTTTTTCACAGTTTTTCCTTTTCCTTTTTCTCAATCTTTGCTATATTGGTTACCATGTTTGCCTCTCATTTGCATATTTTTGTTGACTGTCTCATTTCTAATTACCTTTTCTTTAGCCTGCTCCAGGTTTGGTGAAACAAAAAGTTGTTTGTTAGGGTATCGTAAATCACTTTTATGTTGGCATACCTGGACTTGTTGTTCTTCAGAAACAGTGGGAGATAGAACTAATATTTAGTACTTAGAATGTCGTTTCCAAAGTATCAACTTTTTGAAGATAAAATATTTGATAGTAAAATGCCTTATTTTTAATTTTTCCTCTCTATCCTAATGTCTCTGGAATCTGAAATTCTCAATCTAACTCTTGTGCATGAAGATCTGTATTTCCTGGACTGCCCCCAAACTGTAACTCTCTTATTTTACTTAACAGAAAAATATACTATCCAATCCATGGTCTGGACTGCCCTTTCACTATATGATAGGAGTGAATCTAATACTGTAACCAATGTCAATATTGGTAGCTAATGAGAAATTCTAATTTTTGTTCATGGAACATAGCTATATTTTATTATATTTTCTGCCTCTACTTGAAAAAAAGGTGAATTTAAAGGTGGCAATTAAAAAGGAATTATGGATGTTGTTTCAACCCATCTCCACCACTACCTAGGGGTGACATTTGCTGTACTAGGGAATACTGTTATAAATTCTGAAGTGCCTGGAAACAGAATTTTGTAAGAGTAAAAGTAGATTGTATGCCACATCTGGTGGTACCATCTCTAAGCTAATAAAGTATTGCAATCCCCAATCATCATTGTGCCTTTTCACATAGAAAAATGACAGGTTAATTGAGATAACCCTTGTATAAAATGGAAATAAAGAAAAAAAAAGATTGACAAACAAGCTGCCACATCCTGTTTTTTACACTAGTGGTAGACAGTACTAACCAATGATGGTATTCTTTACCACTGAACCCAGGCAAGGCATCGGAATTCTATTTAACATTACACAATGTACAGAGAATATTAATAGAATAAAATTGGCCCTTGGGATAAAACCTATTTGCCATTCTTAGTCTAGATAGTGACTGAAAACTTCCAACTCTTCCCTGATAATTGTTTTTCAACTTTGAGTTGAAGAACACCATTTTACAGCTCGAGAAAGCAAAGACCTGAAAAGTAGCTGGTCCTCTTCAGGAATGCAGAGACAATGAAGGAGCATTTCCTGTGAAATTATCTGAGGCCTGGACACACTTAAGTACAACTACTTGAAATACTACAGTGCTTAAGTTGCTTTCAGAGAAAAGCCTCCAGAATTTACTCAAGGACTATTTAAACCAGTCTTTGAAGAATAAACATGTGCAAAAGATACCAGCTCATCTGGTCAATGACATTTTGTCATAAGCTCAGAAATCCCCTGAACAGAATGATCCTCCTCAAAAGAAAAATAGAACCTGTAAAGAGGCATGGTGAACATCTATGCCTGCAGAAAAGAACTGTAAAACTACTTCTTGCTATCCAATCAACAAGTAGATTCTCCCTTTTCTCTTCATATAAATTCCCCCAGTACCAACTGGTCTTGGAGACAGACTTGAGGTTTTTCTCCCCAGCTTCTGGCATCCTTACTAGTTGACCTCACAATACATCTCTTTCTTCTTGCAAAAACCTGAGCCATAGTGTTCCTGAAAATGGTCCAAGGTAGTCCTGAAGACCTCAACTCAGGACAAAGGGGTCCTTGATGTAAGTGAAGGAAAATAATTGCAGCATGTGCCAGGTATTGAGCACAGAAATTTATCTAGGAAAACAAGAAGTACACATTCAAGGGAGAATGCAGACTATCTCAAGAAGAAGAAGCACTTTGGTAATTTTAGGCTCCTCTTTTTAAGAAAACTTTTTAAGGAGTGGGCATGGGAAGTTATGTGGGGATAACATCAGTCTGGTGATTACAAGATGTTTTGTGGTGGTTTGGATCCTTAGATTATCATTTTCTCCATTATCTGATCAACAGATAACATTTGAAAAAATACTCTATATTAGATGCTTCATATTCCCCTTTGCTTGATCTATTCTACAAATACATGTATTAGTGATCTAATTAACGTGTATAAGGCAATTTTCATAAGTAGGTGGATTTCCAGTAATCCTCAGATTATGAGTCAATTTTGTGTATTTCCTAGAAATTTGGAGTTGACACCTTGGAGAGAAAACTGGTATGGGGGAGGCAGTTCTTTTCTCTCC
Organism: Marmota marmota marmota; assembly: GCF_001458135.2. Taxonomy (NCBI): domain Eukaryota; kingdom Metazoa; phylum Chordata; class Mammalia; order Rodentia; family Sciuridae; genus Marmota; species Marmota marmota. Next base: position 7,823,656 of record NW_026000283.1, read on the forward strand.
CTTCTACCTATATGTTTTATTCTTTCTATCCTATCTCAGTAGTATTGTCTGCTATGTATGTCAGTCAGTGAGTCCTTGCTCAGTATCACCTGTAGTACTTATCTTGGCACTCTGTGCCTTGGTTGTGGGTTGTAAAGCTTGCCTCCAAACCACAAGCACATACAATTGTAGTATCACTTCTTTGAGACAAGACACAGAAGGCCTTAGGAGAACAAAAATATGTCTGGAGATAATGGAGGTAGAAGGATACTTGACATCATTTATCATATTAGGCCCATGAAACAAAGAACAAAGGAGAAAAAGGAACTTATGGTCTAGAGTAAGTAGTAATTGAGAAAAGAAGCCTGGGAGAGAGGCTCACAGTGAGCAGCCAAGGACAGTTTGAGGGCATTCAGGTTTTAGAAAGGGTCTGTTGGGGTAAAGGAAATATAAATGTATAAGCAGGTGTACTGTTGTGGTTCTCATTTGAAGTGTCCCCCCACAGCTCTTGTGTTAATGCAGGAATGTTTGGAAGTAAAGTGATTGGACTGTGAGAGCTGTAACCTAACTAGTCTATTCTAGTTTGAATGAATTGGCTGGGGGTAACTCTAGGCAGGTGGGGCAGGGCTGGAGGAGATGCGTCACTGGGGGCATGCCCTGGAAGGGTGCATCTCCCCTGTGCCACCCTCCTTTTCTCTCTGCTTCATGGCTGTCATGAAGTGAATTGCTTTCTTCCAACATTCCCTTCAGCAATGACACTCCACCCCACCTTGAGCCCAGGGCAATAGAGTCAGCCAACTATGAAGTGAACTTCTGAAAACATGACCCCCAAATAAACTTCTTATCCTCTAAATTTTTCTTTCAGGTATTCTGGTCATAGTGATAAAAAGCTGACACATATCTTCAACTAGAGATAAGCTTCTTTATTTATTTGGTCATCTTCTCATCCCTTGTGTTGTTTAGTGACTGGGGGTCCTGTAGTGAGCCTGCTCCTTTTTTGTATAGAGGGAGCCTCAGAATATAATTTACCTGGGTTGAATTGACTGACAGGGTATTATATTAACCCTAATTCAGAAACCCTTTCAGTTCACAACTCCAATGAATCTCAGTCCCAAGTCCTAGTAGGTTGTGTCCCTATGAACTGAGTCTGAATGGGAAAGTAACTATGCTTGGATTCTTTTCACAAAGGGAGCCAAACATGGGTATCAGAGTCCATTTACATCTCAAGAACATGTCACTAAAGGAAGTAAATTTAATCACTATAATTTAGAGAGAGCCTAATTAACACATTTGTCAGATAACTAAAGCAAGTTTATAATTATATCCTAATTAATGAATAATGTCCTATGTATTCATAGGGTGAATGTGACCAAAATTCAAGTTGCTAATGTATAAACAGGGTGCCAATTGCACCTGAATCTTGCTAATAAACAAACAGCATGTCCATTCACCAGGGTAATTCACCAGGGTAAAGCTACTATGGTTTTAAGTTCACATCTTCTTTAATGTCTCCCTCTAAGCCTAGAGAATAATACAAATTTTCATATTAACTCAGTGCCAAGATGATGATATTATGGGTGTGTTATTAACAATGTTTATTATGGCAGTTTAAATCACCATAATTTCACTAAAATATAAGGGAGTCAGAAACTTTATACTCATAAAGGCCTCAATGGGTTTCCCTTAAAAACCAATATTATCTGGTGTCTGGATGCACTTGTGATTTGCGGATGGACTATTTTTAGTATGATTTTCTACTGGGAAATGACCCATTTTTTAGCTAAAGTAAAGAACAGAACTTAAATAAATGTATCAAGATAATGCAATATATATGGGGCTCAATTCATCTGAAGAGCACAGTATTTAAATAGAAAAAGCTAATGATTATCTATTTTTGGAAGAAAGGAAGAGTTAATGTTTTATAAAATGCAATAATAACACATTGAAAGATTTTGTCTCAGAAAAGTTAAAATACCTTGGATAGTCTGTGAAGTATTTAAAAGCATGCTAATGAGCACAATGGCATATCTTGGTTGCAGGTAGTAGAGAGAGAAACAGGGATCAGTGTTTTATACCCATTTTCTAGAAAATGAAACTTTTCTAGAAAACAATGTAGAGGAAATATTGGTGAAGCACTGAAACCAGTAGGTCAAAATTAATGTTGTGGGTGGCTTCCTGGCCTAGTATATTAAGGGCTTCAGATTCTAGCATCTTGTAACAATGCTCTAAGTGGCAATTATTAGTAGTAGTAATACTAATAGTAGCAGTAGTAGTAGTAGTTTGTATTTCCCTTACAAGGGGCATGTGTATTTCTAACCTCTCCCTTCCATATAGGCATTTATTCCTTGTAATAGAAATTTCTTCTTTGTTGGTTTATTAGTTTTTCATTTCTTTTTATTTTATATTAAAAAGAGTTCCTTGTTAAATTTAAAAGTTCTCTGTTGTTTTCATTTATAATAATTAGTTGTCTCACTAGAGAACATGTAGAAATTGCAGAAAAGAAAGGAGTATATTTCATTTTAGCTTTTTAAATGTTGTTATAGATAAAGGGGAGAAAAAGCCAAAATGTTTTTTTTCCTCTCCCTCTTGCATAGTTACTCTCAATACAGGACAGTATACTTCAACCCAAGTCATCAAAATATGCATGGTCTTCTCTCCAGGAGCAAAACGATTCTGCAGCAGAAACCAGCTAGGTGTCCTCTAATTCAGTCTGACACTACCAGCAGACAATGTCAGATTACACAAGCTGAGGACTCAGTCCCACAAGACTTTCTTCCACTGTAGACAACAGTTGCAAGTAGTAGTTTGTCATCTATACCTTGGATCAGCAAGCTATAAGATGAGGGTCCCATGACTTCTCATATTTGATTAATTTGCAAGAGCAATGCACAGAATGTAGGAAAACACATTGCTTATGTCTACCCGTTTATTATTAAAGATATTACAAAGGACACAAGAGAACAACCAATGGAAGAGATGCATAGAGTACAGCATGGAAGAAGGGGTGCAGAACTTCTTACTTTTCCAGGCACACCATCCCAAAGGCACCTCCATATTTTCAGCAGTCCACAGCTTCTGAAACCCAGTCTTTTTGGGTTTTTAATGGAAGCTTCTTACATAGATACAATTATTATGCCATTGCAGTTAGTAATCAACTCAAACTTCAGCCACTCTCCCTTCCCTGGAGGTTGGGGGATGGAGTTAAAAGTCTCAACTTTCTAATCATGCTCTTTCCCATGACTACCCATCATCCTGAAGCTACATAGGAACCTCTGCCACCAGTCATCTCATTAGCATACAAAAGACACTCTCATCCCTTCAGAGATTCTGAAGATTTTAGGAATTGTATGTCAGAAGATAGAAGTCCAAATATATATTTTGTAATTATATATATATATATATATATATATATATATATATATATATACACACACATATACATACATAAAGATAATCTCCTTCATTTAAAGATTAGGCTCATACTATTGACATTGCTTGGTATCTTGCTTTTCAACTTTATATTGGTGTTTTAGCTTGTCATTTCTTCTCTCTTTTTGGTGTCAGACTCTCAGTGAGTACTCCAGTGCCTAAGGGGATGAAGCCAGTGTCACAGTCACAGGAAAGGAACTGGAATGAAAAATTACATTAGTGCATGTTCCCATGTACATGTTACAAAGACTTCCCCAAACAGAAGGAAAAATCAGAAAAGAAAGGTTGCCAGATTTAGTGAACCTTTTTCAAACACAAGTTCCCCCGAATTTTCCATTTTCTGTTATTTTTTATTAGTTCTTTTTAGTTATATATAATATCAGGGTTCATTTTAACATAATTATAAAAATATGGAATATAATTTGCTCTAATTCAGTCCCCAGTACTTCCACTTTTCCTTCCCTCCTCCTTCCACTTTTCCTTTCCTATTCCTGTACCTTTGCTGATTTTTCTGCTATTTATTTATAGTATTTTTTAACTCATGCCTTGTGGATATGTATGAAAGTGAGCCAATCTCCCATTTTGTTTCCCTAGTTCAGTGCAGCAATGATGAAACTCATGAACAGTGTAAAGGATATATAGCAAAGGATAAAGATGGGAAAAAATCTATGATTTAACGTACCAAAACCAGGGGTACACATTATCTCATCATTGCTCAGATATACCATGCCAATTCAACGCATGCTTCCTACCCTGGCATCTGGAAGAAAAAACAAATGGCTATGGAGGAAATACAATAAAAAATACAAGTAAGTGCATACTGTGCATACTGCAATGACTTTCTTCTTTCTTAGTGCTATACTTTTAATTTGTGCTTCATAATCCACGTGTTGAAAAATTTGTCCCCAATTTTGCAGTACTGAGAGGAGATGGGGGCACTGCCCTCATGAATGGATTAATGCTGCTCTTGTGGGACTGGGTTTAATTGAAATGCAACAATATAAATAACAAACAACAAAAATACAAATTACTACCAATGCCACACTTTCTCTCTAGCTACAACATGTATCAAATAACAATCTATCAAACATTCAAATTTAAGGTGATACATGTCAAAATCTTCAGGTGTTCTCTACTCCAAATGGTGATTGGGGGCCAGAGAAGGGAGATTCCACTGTCCTTGCCCCCATAATTGTCAAAATAATATTCTTGAATTGGTAATGTTTGTTCAAAACTGATGTTTAAATATAAAATTTAGTTGCAAAAAGTAAGAAACTGAGTTACAATCTCAGTCAAGCAGACAGTTATAGTGAAAGTCCTGGACTACAGTCCAGACAAAATCATTCCATTGCTCTGAAGATGTTCAATTATAGAAGTTGTTACTCACCTAGTACTGGTATTTGTAACTTGTAATCATATATATTAAGTAGATTCATTTTATATAACAGTCCTAATCTCTGGAGGAAACCCAAACTGTAAATGAATTAGAGTTAGAACAATTTTAATTTGGTAAGAGAATGAATCTGCTCATACCCATGAACTCACCAACTCAAAGTAACATCCATTTTATGGTACCAAAATCGTGTTCTCAAGAAAACAGAAAGTTTATGAGAGAGTTTACAAAAATCAGCTGCATTTGGAGTATACATCAGGTATATGTATGATTATCCTTCTCAACTATTTACAGATTCCATGCTCCAGATTATATAGAAAGTTCAGGCATCTTGGCCAGAAAGGGAAACCAAAAAAATATTTTAAAAATGAGTTTGACTATTATAATATCATTTACAAAATAAGAAAAGAAAGAAAAATACCAAATATAAGCAAAATAAGCTGCATCGACTAAGGTAATGATATGTACTATTTAACAAATATTTAGTAAGTACCTACTACAACCTCAACAATATTTGGAGATATACTTTGGAGATATAGTAGCTAGACAGAGAGACAATGACACTGTTCTCAAACATGAACAGAAATATTTTAATGATTTAAATGGAAATGAGGAAGGATCTACTTTAGACTGAGAGATTAGAGTAGATTTATATGAGAAAGGGATATTTGAGCTTTGACTGGAATGACAAGGAACCAGCTCTGTGAAACTATAAGACAGGGGATTACAGGCAGAAGGAAGGAAGGATACAAAAGCTGTGTGGTTGGATGGCATATGAGAAATGCATGGGCATTTGAGAAATGTAAGAAGGCCATTGTAGCTGCAATGTGTAATGAATTAGGGGACAGTGCTATACAATATAATCAAAAAAGGAAGGCAAAAGTTAGATCTGTAGGGGCTGAAATGAGATAGAGTTTGGTTTTATTCTATGTACAGTGATAATAGGAAGCCACTGGAGTATTTTGAGGAGGAGAGCACTATGTGAATTGCTTTTTTGAAATACTAATTTTCTCAAAATCAATTAGAAACATAAATATAAGACTTGAAATAATGAAACTACTAGGAAAAAATCATAAGGGAAATGATTTAGGGCATTGGAATGGGAAGGGATTTTTTTGGACAAGACCCAAAGCACAGAAAACAAAAGCTAAAATAGACAAACGGAATTACATGAAACTAAAACTCTTCTGTATAGCAAAGGAAACAATCAGCAGAGTGGAAAGATAACCTACAGAATGAAAGAAAACATTTGCACACTGTACTCCTGATGAAGGGTGTATGAGGAACTCCAAAAACTCAATTGCAAACCAAAAATAAAAATAAAAAATGGACAATATACCTAAATAGATATTTCTAATAGACATGGAGACATACAATTGGCCAACAGCATATAAAGAAATGCTCAATATCACTAATCATCAGGGAAATGTGAACCAAAACCACAAGGAGATATCACCTTACTCCATTAAGAATGGGTGAACAAAGACAAAATAAGCCAGAGACAAGCACAGTGGCTCATACTTAATTCCAGCTACCTGGGAAAGTAAGGCAGGGCAATCACAAGTTCAAGGCAGCCTGGGCAAAACTCTATTTCAAAATACATATATAAAGAGCCGAGAATGTAACTCAGTGATAGGGTACTTCCCTAACACAAGTGATGCCTTGACTTTAGTCCTCAGTATTGCAATAAATAAATAAATAAAATTAAATAACAAGTGCTGATAAAGTTTCAAATGAAACAAAATTCAGTATATTGAATTTTAACATGTTTTTGATAATGTGTCTATGATTTTGTAAAGTTAAATTCAGATATTATAAGTGACTTGAATTTGTCATATGGAAGTGATTTGTCAATGTCAACAGTAACCACTGTATTTATGTAAACTTTAGCTGTTGAGATATTACTTAATTAAAAGCTTTCACTAATGAAACACCAATTAACCAATCAATATCCTTCCTCCTCTTATCAAACAATATACATATGCAACCCAAAACTTTTGGGTTAGTGTTACTTTAGTTAAAAGGCTGTTTAACATTCCCCTAAATACTCAACCTGTCCACAAATCAGGCCCAGTTCTTTTAGATAAAGTGTAGATAACATTGGCCATAGGTAAAGTCTAAAAATATAATAATAAATACTTCTTCCATTTTCCTTACTACTTATTTAGTCTAAAACTTACCATTTTTGCTTCTTGTACAACAATTAATAAAAACATATGTATTCCAATTACCATCTCCTATAAGTATTCAAAAGAAGAATGAGGAAAGATATGGATTATCAAATTATCCAAAATGCATTTCCATTAGTCAAATCAACACACAGTGCAGAGCAAAAGTAAGTCTTGGTTTCTGTGGGTAACTACTTAGAGAAGGATAGAAAATGTGTTAATTTAGTTTAAAGGATGCTGTATTGCAGTCTGTTCTTTTTTCCTTTCTTCCCTTCCTCCTTCTCTCCCTTCCTCCTTTCTTTGTTCCTTCTTTTATTTTTCTTTAGTCAGCTTGATCCTACATTAGAAGATGTACTCAATCCAGCTTGTATTACATGTACTGGTAATCTTTGTGAATAGCCTAAGGGAGTGCAACTGTCTCAGTCTTCAAATCTGAATCTTCTAAATAGTACAGAAATCTAGAAAACCATCCAGAGAAGCATTTAGAAATGGCTTATGCCTGCCAAGCATGGGTATGGGGTACCTCACTTTGGCAAGCATTGTCAGCAAATCTACCTTTTAGTGAAAAGTCTTTCAAATTCACATATTCCCCCAGATTACAGGCAAAGGAAAACTCTCAGAGAGCTATATCGAGAAAAGTATGATTTACAAGCAATTGATACACATCTGTAAATAAAATTTGATCATTTTACATTTGGTCTTGGCTTGTGAAGGATGTAATTTTGGATTAAAAATAAACATACTGGAACATACATCCTGATCACAAACATTCATATGCACAGCTGGAATCAGGCACTGCAATCTGAAAGTATAATTAAGATTTACCATCTCTATTTATAGAGTACATGCATAGCAAATTCATTGTCTTTAAATGTGAAGACTCAGAAAGTGTTGGAGAGAAAAAAATATTAACTATGAATAAAATGGCATATGACATATCAAACAGTTATATCTGAATTTAGGGTAAAAGAGAGTAACATGGGATAAATAGAAGTACAAATGAAAATCATACATACAAAGAAAAAAATATGTTTCAATGAAACCCAAGAAAACACTCCTTAATCCTCTAAAACAACTGTTTCTTTGAGTAAGAATGTCTGCTGAGATACAGAACATTATTTTAAACAAAACAACCATGGAAATGAAGGGGTCAAACATTTCTTGCAAGTGAATGATCTGCTATGGTAATGAACCCCTTTTACCTAACAAACCTCATTAGTTAGTAGTCATTAAATGAAGGATTCTTCCAAATACCCATGGACTTTCCATTTGTAGTTGTTGATAGAAAAAGACTTGCAAGTGAACACATTGCTGCTCTGAGAGTTAAAAGAATTTCAATTTTTCATTTCTTAAGCCTTTTATTGAAGTATTAATGATAATCAGATAAAGTAAATTTAAATGACTCACTGAATCAATTTACATTTTAAAATGCAGAAATTGTGTAGCTGAGCTACTTGGATCAGATATCCTTCGGATTAGTGCTTTGGAACATCCCCGGAGGAGACAATGCTGTGATTTCTTGTGCCTTGTGTATAGTTTATACTATTTTTTTCTTCTGTCAGTAGGCTAGCCTTGTAGTCATGTTCTATAGTCAGTTCATAAAAAGTAGAGGAAAAAATCAATTACAGAGGTATTTCAGAAGGGATATATTAAAGCCTTTTTTGGTTGTCTCAACTTCTTCAACAAATGGATTTATAAAAAGCATTTTAGAGCCATCACTAGTCCTGTTCCTGGGCAGGCTCCTGAGCTTTGAATTCTTCAGTAAAGAAGGCATTCACTTTTGTCTAGGTTTATGGGAAATGCTAAACAATGTGAATCTTCTCCCCACAATTCTGATGGTACAGGGTTAAATTTAGCATAAGTACAGTTCCCTCTCTTCTTAATGTACCCGATTTGGGGAGCACCCCAGAGGTGTTATTTGCAAATGTTCCCTTTCACACCCAAACGAGCACTGTTTTCAGAGTTGTATGAAATAAGAAGCTATCGACATAGTCATTTACAGTTAAACACTTTCTTAGAATCTTTAATAATTTGGGTACTTTAAGATAATTTGATGCTTAATCGATGTTCAATGTTTGCCTCCTGAATGTAGTAACATTATAGGAAATGGAGCGCAACAGGATTCTATTCATTGCTTTTACTTCTGATGCATTAAGATCATCATATATGTGAGGAAATAGAAGGAGCAAAGGCAGTAAATGCTGGTGGAGGCTGCACAGTACATGCCATTAGGATGCATCTCAACTGAGAGCCTGTGGGAGGCAGACTGTTAACCTCCAAAAAGATTCCCCTCAATAATCCCCAGGACTGTGTACATGCCTTACATGAAAAGTCAGACTTTGTCAGGGTTTTTACTAAATTGTTGATTTTAAAATAACTATATATTATTCTGCATTATCTGGGAGGTGGTTAGCATAAGACACTGTAATCATGTGAGCCCTTGAAAGCAAAATAAACACTTAAAAAATTTAAAAGACAGAAAAATAGAGTTTCAAAGCCCACTAAGTTTTCCAAACTGTTCATGGCTTTGAAGATGAAAGGAAATATAAGGGAAAGAAGGTAGGTGGTCCCTAGAAGCTGAGAACAATGCCCAATTGATAACCATCAAGGAAATGGGGACTCTGTCCTTTAGCTGCACGGAACTGAATTTTACCCAAAACTGAAATGACCCTGGAAACAGATTTTCCTCTAGAGCTTCCAGGAAAATCATTGGCCAACAACTTGATGTGGGCCTTCTGAGCATGCAAAGTACCCAGGCAAACCTACTTGAACTTTTGTTCTAGAGAACTTTCAGATAAATAATTAGCTTTTTAAACAGCTAGGATAATTTGTTGTAGCATTAACATAAAATTAATGTGAAGCTGTAAGTTGATACTAGTAATATATAGACTGCTTATCAATCCAGAGTCATAAGATCTACCCTTGTTTCTGATTCTGATTGTGATTTTTTTCTTTTGTCTGATAACTGCCAAGGCACTCCATGAATCCTGAACTAGGGGTTTCTGTCTCCCCTTGATACTTGGTATTTCTTTTAATTGGCATTTTATTTTTATTTTTTGTAACATGGAAACCTCTTACCTTTCAACCTCACTTTGCTACTACAATCTCGCCATGTTCTATTATGACTTACCAGGTACATGCAATAAAGTCACTTACTAGGTTTTCTCCCAGCCTCTGTTCTTGCTCATTAGTCACATTCACAACAAACATATCGCTTTCTTATGCAATATGGACAAAAACTCGGAACTCAGTAAAAAGAGCCAAGTCCATTTTTTTTAAATTTTGAATTTAAACATTTTATTTTAAAATATTTTTAGATTTCTACAAAAGCTGCAAAGATTGTACCACTAACAGATCTTTTGAAATGCATTTTGAGGGTGATTAGCAGTTTCATTGTTGGCAGATCAGTCGTTCTCAGATCACAGAATCAATTGAACAGTGACAGCAATAAACTTTAAGCTGGCCTAGATATGGCTGAACAGAAGAACACCATGTCATTTCCTAAGTTATTACATTGCAATAGCAGGAGCAATCTCACTTGCACTCCCATCTATTACAAAATATTGTTAAAAATAGATCATTAATTGAAAACAAAACATAAATAAGTTGCTTAAAATGTAAAATAAAAGAAAAACATTGATATAAATGCAGACTTAATTTTCTTTATCTGTATAGAAAATCTCTTTATGGAAGGGGTGTATAATATTTCTTTATGTTTCTTAAGTAGTTTTCAAGCTGCAGTTTTATAATATGAGTTTCCTACACTAAAATTCCATTTAGTTAGATGTGAGGATACTGATGTAGAATACAGAGATTACCCGTAGGTATTTCTACACTAACAGAGGGTGTTGTATTCTTTTTTTTTTTTTTTTTTTTTAACTCCAGGAGCAACCTTGCTGCCTCTGGTGTCTTTCTTACACTTAGAAGGAAAAAAGTATTGGTCATGAACTCTCAAAGAAAAACTTTCTTCTCATTTTTATGATCAAAGTAAGGAAGTAAAGTTGGCAAAAGGATGGTTCTGACTCTAGCATGGGGAAAAAATCAACAATATTGGGGCATGGATGTAGAAAGGTGATGGAGGAATGTGGGTGGTAAGTTTTCAACTTGTACTAGGGAAGGGATTAGCTGTGTCCTTTGTAAGAGTTTTCTGCCAAGTCAGCCAGAAAGACCTGTTTCGCTATTTCAGTGTTTTTTATTGAAAAGCTGTCCTTCCCAAAAGGTAAACTTGTGTAATGTTCCAGAACAGGGAATTACTGTTAGCAAATTTAGGGTCAATTAGGGTCCCGTTTATAGTTCTTCTGTGAAGGTTAACCATTTTTTAAAAACTTTACTCAGACACCATACTCTTTCTTCTTAAGACCTATTATTCGGTGAAAATATTGATTTAGGCTGCATGTTCCTGAGGAAACGGAAGTTGGCAATTCACCCTGTGTTAGTCCAGTCCCTGGCTTCTTAAATTGATGGGCACAACTGGCTATAATGAAGGGGGAAAGGTACAAATTCAAACACATCATTATACTAGCTGCTAGAAATGTAAACAGGACTTCAACGAATGCATCTCTTAATAATTCTGTTTTTTATTGATTTTCCCCAGGCCTGCCTTGATCTGTGATAGCTATGCATACAAATACATCAAGTTGCAAATGCTCAATTTTATCTATTACTTTCCTATAGATTTGGAAGCAGTTTCCTCAACTTGTCTCTTTAGTCCTCCTACTTGTTAACTCAGCTTAACCAAGTGGGATCCATGGGTAAGGAAGAAAAGAGAAGTTTGAAAGTCTGAGAAATAAGGAGAAACCTCTTTATTTTTTGTCTGAATTGTACCTTAAATTGAAGCACATTGGGAACTACCAAGGACAGCTCCAAAGGTGGCGAGAGCTTAACTGAGAAGATTTTAAATTTGACTGTCTTAGTAGCTTTTCCTTTGGAAGAGGCTTTATAATAGTACATCATTGTTTGGTGTGGTGTGAATTTCCAGAGATTCTTAGATGAGATAGAAATACCTACTAAGTACCTCAACAAGTCCAGCATCCAGTTGAAAGATCTAGAATTTTCAGAAATGTTCACTTTCTTTGATGCTACATTCTTGACCCACTTCCTCACTGTGGCACCTTGTTCCTTTTAGATTATTTAGTATGGATAACTTTGCAATTTTCTGTCTGGCTATACTCATGATGTCACAAATCAGTCTGCATGTCCAGAATGTGAGGAGGGCCAAGTGGACTTTGAGCTCTAAAGGACAAAAAAGGAATGTAAACAAAACATCTTTCTCAGTGGCAAGGGAGATGATGGAAAAGCAGATGAAATAATGAAAAAACAAAACACAGGCATATTACCCATATATTCCATTTAAATAGTACCCTCTGCCCCTGTATGATGTTGTTATTTTCCCCCTAATGTCTACTTGATAGAGATGTGCAGTTATCACCAGCAGTGTGAGCATTGAGAGAGATTCAGGTCAATTGGGGGGAAAGCAGAAAATGCTCTATAATGAAAAGGTGAAGGGAAGGTCTGCATGAATTAAAAAGCAAAAAGAAAAATGGCAAGTCAACAAGCAGAGGCAGAGCAAAGAAAGTCAGAACATTTCATATAGTGCTGAGGAAATTAAAATACTGAGACTTAGCATAATTTTTCACAGTTTGGAGAATTAATATAAACCTACAGAAAAAAAGCACAAGCAAAACATTGTACCTTGAGGCAATTGGAGAAAGTGTCAGAGACTAGGGCCTTCCACATGAGTGGCCTGGGGCCAAGCAGTGTTTGAGCTGTTTTCTTTTGTTCTCCTTCTTTCTTGTACTCACTTGCCCTCCATCATCCTTGGGGGCCCTCTCTCTTGCCAATGACAGCTAGCTAACGTGGTAAATAAATTCACAATGATGGATTAAAGATGCAGTGAAAAGAACACAGGCATAGGTGTTAGACAATCCTGAGATCAGATCTCAATTCTGCTTGTTGCTTAAGTTTATTTCTTAGTTGTGTTGTTTTCCGGAAACATTTTATATGATGTGTTTTAAATGGGAATATTCATGTATGCCACACTGTATTGCTGTCAGGATTAATGTAAGGTCTGTAAAGTATACCAAAGTGTACCTTGGATATAGTAGTTGCTTAATAAATGGAGTAGCTCTTTCACACCTAAATATACTCTTCTCAAGATTATACTCATACTTTCATGTGACTCTTCAACAAATTATACTTAAGGAATATCAAGTATATTTCAAGGAGCCATGGATAAGCCTTTTCTTTCATTATCATTGCTGAAATTTGTCAAGGTTATATAATGTTCTGGGTTTTGTGTTCAGGACTATAATAAACAGTTTCATTTAACCTCACAACGAATGACCCTATAAGTTGATACCATTAGTACTTATGTTTTCTGAAACTAAGACAAAGAGGTTATAAGAACTTGGACAAGGTCACAGAGCTAGAAAGTTGAAGAGCCAAGGCTCTCATATTCAACTGAAATATAATGACTTAAGAAACTTTCTGTGCTGCTCATAGGAAAAGGCTCTCTTGCAAAGGTCACCAAGGTGGTAAGTGTTTACATTTGGCAAATGGCTACTGCATTCCTGCTCAGATGATTAGCCAACAAATGAAAATGTTAAAGGTTAAAGTCCATAATAATAAAAATAGCTACCATTTGTTGAGTAACCTGTGCCAGGCACCATGCTGTGCACTCTGTTCAGGATCTTATTTAATGCTTACAACAATTTCATAGTGTAAGGTTGATCTCAATCCCATTTTACAGGTGAAAGGTCAAGCAACTTGGGCAGCAAAGTCTGGCACTAGGATATGAACCCCTGGTTATTTTCTAGGCTGCGTCAAAGATTGTACATCTCTCCCATGTATGCAGTGAAAACTATCCCCACATATACTGTACAGTCATACAGTAGAGAACAGTTCTGCTCGCTTTTCCCTTGAGTGCTATGGTTCAGTTAGAAAGTTCAAATCTTACTCTCAAAGACATTTTCTATTAGGATTAACTTGTACAATCAGTGGGAGTATTCACTTGAACGTAGCACTTTGGAAGTAATGCCTTTAATGTTTTCAAAAGCAGAAGTGGATTTTGTAAAGGTTTCTTTTACTTTTTTTTTTTCTTTTTTACTTTTTTTTTCCTTTTATTTTGGTATGAATCATACTGCTGGAATGTTTCATTGAGACCAACTACAATTTGACTCTATCCCCAATGATGATAAAATAGCATAATAGTTTACAGGGAAATATTTGGGTTCTGTATTTCTGTTTGATTTTGGAAATTCATTTATTGAAGTTTTGAATAACAATTTTCCACAATAAACTGACATGCTAAGTTAGAATTCTTCATCTCCTGAATTCATATAATTTATAAGAAGGAAGAAACTACCTGATGCCTGAAACTGTTCAACAGTTAGAACTCAGTCACGAGGAGAATAGATTATATCCCTACTCTTATGGAGATTACTAGTTACCAATAAAACCTAAAAAACTCTATTTTCATTCATTCATTCATTCATTCACTAATTCATTCATCAGGTATTTACTGAGTATGTGCTATGTGCCAAGCATTGTATTTGATATTATGGATAAAGACAAATGGCAATTCATATTTATAGAGCACATAATAAATGCGCATGCATAACACATATTAACTCATGTAATCATTCTAGCAACCTTCTGAGATAGATGTTATTATTATTTTTCTTTGTAGATGAGAAAACTGAGATACTAACATGTCAAGTACCTGCTTAATGTCAAGGTGATGGAGACAAGATTTGAACTCATACAGTCATTCCAGAGTCACTCTTAGCTATTGTGTTAATCTGTTTACAACATTGAATAAGTAGTTCTTGGCTTTGAAGAACACAGTCTAGTAAAATAGACTAAAATTTAAATGAATACATTTTAATCACTATGATCCATGGCATATAATTTACAGGATATCACACGATTATATTATAGGGCTACTGAAAAGAGTCTTTCTAAATTAACATCTATTCTGAGACTTGAAGGAAGAATGTGAACTATCAAGGCAAAGGAGAAATAAGATGAGTGTGTGGGTATGGAGGGGAAGAGGCTCACTAGGAAGAGTGTTCCAAGCTGAGGAAACAATGTAACCAAATGGAAGTTAATTCATTATGACTGGGATATTGAGTTACCGCAGAGATGATATGTGTGAAGGTTTCAGATCATGCAGGGTTATTAAATTATGTTAAGAAATGGTACATTATCCAAAGTTCAATATGAATCTACTGAATAAATTTAAGTAAGAGAGTGAAAATAGTTAACATTTTTTCATATTTACATTTTAAAATGATTCTCCAGTACTTGTTGAGAGCCACAGCCGAAGGGGCCCCAGCAAACTTCCAGCTGCCAGCAAACTTCCAGCTGCCAGCTGATGATTGGCTCACAGCGGCCCCAGCAAACTTGTAGCTGCCAACTGATTGGCTCCTCTGCAGTGATGCTCATTGGGCTGTTTCCCCGCCCTTTCAGACCACGGAGCTGCTCATTGGGGGACTATTTTGGGCTCCGCCCACACGACCCAGCCAATGGGCCTCAAGAGCAGGAGGTGTGGGGGAGGTGGAGAGGCTTGTGGGAAGCCAGTGGTGGAAGTTGGGCTCTGAGGGTTTTTCCTGAGGAGCTGTGTGGTGTGGTGTGTGTTTTCTAAAAATAAAGTTCGTTTCTGTTGATGCGGCAAGTACTAGTGTAAAGAATAGAATTAAGGAGAAGTAAAACTAGGTAGAAAGCTATTTTTATAAATCAGTAGCTGAATATGTGATCCACACCTGAACAGTTCCTATTTCCTTCTTGGAAATTTTCTGTTATGACAGTTACCCAAAGTTTCTGGTTTCTGTGGTATTACTTTTTTCTATCTACCAGATGTATATATAACCAGCATGGTAAACATATTTTTCAGCTTAAGATCTACTTCTCACTATTGTTTCAGAATAACCAATCAGTTTATTTTTGTAGTTCTTTCTATTTACATTTTTAGTTTAGAGAAAATAATCTGCTAGTTGGATAAAAATACCCATGTTTGGCTCAGTGTGAAACAAACACTTTTTCCTTGGTGTTAGTCTCATTATACAGGTAAAGTTCTTAAAACACAACTGAGTATGAAACAGCTTGGTGTAAGACAGAGCTATTATTCAAGACTTGTCATCTTGTTTTACCCACTCCTTGTAGATAAGATATTGCATGTTGAACACATTTGTTAACAGATGAAGATGTTGAATAAGCCAAAGGTACTGCTGGGAAAGGCAAAATATAGAATTCAAATAATTGTGTAAGAAAATTGCTTGAATTCCACAGCCAAAGCCAAATATTGTACCTTGAATATATAGAGATATGACTCAACAATGGCATCTTTAGTATGTCCCCAAAAGATACTCAGAACTTCTAGAATCTAGGTGAGAATAAAAGACAAAAGGGAAGTTGTGGTATGTTAAATCTGCTACTCACAGCATTTCAGGTATTCTTACCAAGTTGTTGGAGGCTGTGTGCTAAAAAGGTGTTTTACCATAAGTAGCATTAGGATGCTGTCTGGGGAATATTTTATACTGAACTCAAGTTATTATAAAGCTTATTATCATTAGTGCAATGTACATATACATATGCAGGCACATTTTACAATTTAAACTTCCATATTTTAGTTTTAACTGTAAAACATCTGAAAAAGTAAGGGTTATTTAATTGAGGGAATATATTGTATTCCCTCTTACCTTAAAATTCAGAGGGTAATTACATAAAGCAGATAAAGGAACTCTATTCTTACTTATCCACAAAGAGTTACAAAGCATGGTCTTGCCCATTAGTTGTGTCTGCCAACTGGCAGTACTGATGCTCCCTGGGGACAAAGTGTCTCTTAAGGACCACTGAAGTTACCCATGCTGCTTTGTGTCTAAACTAATCTTTGTGTCTGTGCCCTTGGTATCTTATCAGCACTACACCAACTGTCAGAAGTGCTGTGACAAATATGTAGAAGTAGGCTGCTCTTCAGGAGAAATAATAAATTTCACTGTGGGTCAACTTTTCCCCTCCACAATCCCTTTTCTCTACCTCTGTACATCCCATAAAGAAGTTCAATACTTCTCTTTTTTTTGAGCCTTATGTAGAAAATAGAGGAGTATGATGGAAAAAGCAGAAGATCAGGATTCCTGCCTCTTCTGTGTGTGAGACTTGGAAGTTACTCAACTATTTGGAGCCTCAATTTCCAGTTTTCTTGTATATAAGATACAAATAATAGCTATTGCCCTGCATGGTTAGTGAAACATAGAGATAATTATGAAAGCAATTTGCAAATACTACATAAGTGTAGTGCCTCTGATTCTTTGGGACTTAGTTTCCCACTTGAAAAAATGAATGTGTTGGAAAAGATGACTTCTAAAATGTACATAGAATTATGATGCATGATCATCCTAAATATCACATAATTATCCTGTTTTATGTAAAACATTTGCCCAGACCATTTTGCACTCAAAATGGAGTACTCAAAAAAGTGATAACATGTGTTGATGGCTTTAGGGGAAAGTTGACAAGGAGAGTGATCAAATTACAAAAAAAAAAGGAAAGGAAAGTGCAAGTAGATGGAGAGAAGTGACTTACAGATTTAAGTACAAAGAGAAGTAATGAAACTGAGAATGAAGGAAACAGAGAGCCTCTCCCCAAGAGCTTGCTGTAAGAACTAATCAGGTACATCTCAGGAAGGAAGAAAAGTCTGTGAATACTAGACAGATGATAGTTATTTATCAGCTTCTTCTACAGTAACAGAGGCTCAAATAGGCTGACAGGATATTGAATAGAAGTCAGTGGAGATGGATTCTGCCAGGCCAAGGCATCTAGAGACAGAACTAAGTCACAACCTGAGTAGAATGATACTGTAGCTGCGTAATGAATACCATCTACAGTGGCATGGGAATTAGCTATTTTAACCCACCCAGTAAGTATTTGGAGGATTCAGACCTATCATGGGAACATAGACAATTAACACTGAAAGGGCTGACTTTTTCCTTAAAATTTGCATAGGTACCTGTGGATGGTAAAGTAACTACTTCTTAATTCTGCCTGAACAAATTTAAGAGAATAGTAATGCAAAATTCATCTGTTTAACTCAGATTGGTTGTGAACTTGCTACTTGTTCATACTTGGTGCTGGGAGTATAGCATTGAATAAGAGTCTGTCATGGAACTTACTTTCTATTTGGTAGAATGCAACAATAATAACTATTGAATAAAATATATAATATATTAGATGGTGATTAGTAATGTGGAGGAAAATACAGCTAATGGTGAGAGGGAATGTATGTGAACCAGGTTTGGAGACTTGAAATTTTACGTAAGGTGGTAAGGACAGGCATGAGAAAGCTGCATTTGAGTAAATACCTGAAGGAAGTGAGATTAAATGTTAAGATATTTTGGGAAAGAAAATTTTAGCCAATTGGAATATTAAGTACAAAAGGCCTTGGAGTTTGAGTGGGCAAGTTCAGGGAACAGCGTAGAGGAGGTTAGTGTGGTTATAAAAGAGCAAGCAAGGAGGAGAGTGCTAGGGGGAAAAAAAGACCAGAGGTTAGATTAAGAAGATGAATGGGCCAGTATCAGGGCCTTGACACTTAATATGGGTGAGATGAGAGGGTACTGGAAGTTTTTAAGTGAAGATATGTATAATGTACATTTTAAGAGGATCACTTTGTTATGAATGCACTTGAGTTATGCAAGAAAAGGAAGTCTTGAGATCAATTAGAAGATGATTACAATACTTCAGATGATAGGTGATGTTTTGGCAACTAAGACAGTAATGATAGACATGGTGAGTGAATTTTGTACATATTTTGAAGGTAGAGCCATCAGGATATAATGAAAAATTTGATCAGATGATAAAAAAGAGAAAGATCTAAGATAACTCCAGAATTTTGGCCTTGTGACGAGAAGAATGTAGTGACCAGTAATTGAGATGGGAAAAATAGTGAAAGGAATATGTTTCATAGGGATTTTTCAGGGGTACAGACAATATTATTAAATTTTCATTCAAGTAGAGATGTCAGGTAAGCAATTGTTTACATCGTTCTGATTTTAGGGGACAAATCCAGGCTAGGGATTTGTGACTCATTAGTGTATAATCTGGGTGAAATTAACAAACAAGGAAAACTAATATATCCTAATATGTGCAAGGACTAATACTTCTGTAACATTTAGAAGTCAGAAAAATAAATCATATATCAGTTAAGTAAACTTTAGTTTCTCTAATAAGCAAATGCTAAATATATATACAGTGGAGGGGGTAGAGAGAGAGGAGGGGAGGGAGGGGAGAGGTGGGGAGGGGGGGAAGGGTGGAGGATGGGAAAAGGCAGCGGAGCACAACAGACACTAGTATGGCAATATGTAAATCAATGGATGTGTAACTGATGTGATTCTGCAATCTGTGTATGGGGTGAAGGTGGGAGTTCATAACCCACTTGAATCAAAGTGTGGAATATGATATGTCAAGAATTTGTAATGTTTTGAACAACCAACAATAAAAACTTAAAAAAAAAAAAATTGGAAAACAAAATAACCCTGATCATGTAAATTTCAAAATGTGGTTAAATGAATTGTTTTCCTCAAGACTCTCATGGTTCCACTCTCCTTAATACCTGGATTCCTTGGTCAAAGAATTTACATTGACCATAGTGCATCAGGCTGGTAGAAAAGGAATTAGTTGGAGGATTGTGATTGGGAGTATTTTTAAAGTGCTCCTTACAACAGGTATGCATTTTCCATTATTCAAAACTCCTTGGCTACAATGAACTGCAAGGGAAACTAGGAAACTTAATCAAACTGTATGCTAAGGAAGAAGAGGAAATGGGCTTTATGACATCTAACTGGTCTGCCACAAGAAGAAATTTTCAAAGCAGGCTGAAAATGATTAACCAGTCAAATAGACCATGGTATCTGGTACCAAGAAAAAGTTCTTTTTCTGGAAGGGGAGAGTGATAGATTGAGTAAAATGGATGTATGATGGATCTATAACAATTAACCCATTGTTTTGGAAAGTGATAGGTCAACAGGAATTTTTTTCAAAAATAAATAATGGATTTGCTGACTGGAATTGATTCAAGAGAGAAGGAAAAGAGAGACATTGAAGGTAGTGCATATGAATATTTATTTCACAAAATTCCTTAATACTTTCAACCAGCAATGCCAATTGATTCCTGGTATTTTAAATAAGTACTTAGTTCTACAAAAGAAAATATGCTCTTTGGTTTTGGACATGAAGATTGTAGGCAAGTTTCTTGGCTTTACCTAGAAAAGACAGTGCCCAGTCAGTTCTTCAAATCAAACTAAAACTGGTACTACAATGATGCAGAACTTTACTTTTCCTAAATGATGGATTACCTTCTGACATTACTAAAGATATTCTTGACAGAGAAAATGAAACCACAGGTGGACTGTAAACCATATGAAAGTTCTATCCACTCTTCTTTGTGAGCATGGATTGAACCAAAATTTACTTTTAATCCAAACCTTTGAACCTTAGGAAAAATGGAAAATTCTCAATAAGAATCTTGCATAACTATCCATTAAGAGACTAAATCCCTGAGAAGTGAAATGACATATCACTGGTAATTGATGAATAGAAGATTTAAACTTAGATTCTTACTCCCTGATTCTTATACAAGGCTTATATTTCCCAACC
Organism: Marmota marmota marmota; assembly: GCF_001458135.2. Classification (NCBI taxonomy): domain Eukaryota; kingdom Metazoa; phylum Chordata; class Mammalia; order Rodentia; family Sciuridae; genus Marmota; species Marmota marmota. The sequence goes on from NW_026000283.1 coordinate 7,844,272, forward strand.
AGTAATATTACTTTCTTGCATCAGGCTTATGTTAATCAGCTTAGTTTTACTGTAAAAATATACTGAATACAATCAATTTACAGAAGAGAGATTTATTTTGGTTCATGGTCTCAGAGGTTTTACTCCATGATTGCCTGGCCTTGTTTCTTTGGGTCTGTGGTAAAACAGTACATCATGGCAGGAGCAGATGATAGAGGATGCCCATTCACCTCATGGCTTCCAGGAAGTGGAGGGGTGCGGGTCTTGTGGTTCACTATTACCTAGAAGGGTGTCCCCAATGACTTTAATTCCTCCCACCAGATCCCACCTCTTTAAGTCACCACCTCCCAATAATGTCAAGACTGGAAACTAAACCTTTTAAACATGGTCCTTTAGAGGATGTTCAAGATCCAAACTATTGCAATGCCACATAGAACAGCTTACATATTTATGACTCTCTATCAGACATTGGTAATGCAGAATTCCTTGGGTATTACCCATAATTTTCTTTCCATACATCCAAAAAGAGGGGATAAACTTGATTTGACTTTAATTTATTTAAAAAGCAAACACTTTGCAAACACTTCACTTTAAGAGCTATTAGTAACCTTTATGACACATTTCATACTATCATTGAAACCTAAATAATACCTATTTCTGCCTTTTTGTTTTAAAACAAAAGGATGCATATAAAATTATAGGCCGTTTTTCAAGCATTATAGGACAGAATCTCAATGTTCTTCAATAATTGAATATTTATTTTACCTGAGGGTTTACCTGATGATTGGGTTTAGGCTTTCTCTAAGTGCCTGGAACCCATATAAATGCCCTCAGAATCTCCTTTAGTTTTCAGTGGGAAGGTATTTTCTCTTATAATGCAAGCCAACCAACCAGTAATCTATTTATGGAATAACTGGGATCAATAGACCAAGAACAGCAATATGGTCTTAAGAATGACCATCATGAAATCTACCTTAAGTGGACTTACCCAAGACAATAGGCCTCTTATTTGAATAAACAATGTAAAATGCACATTGATTCCCAGTAACAGAATCCAATGAGAAAATTTTGTAATTATATAATTTGCTTAAGTGAGTAGTAAGTATATTGATGATAAATTACCATATAATGTAATACTCAGTATTTTTTCTCGGCAATCCCATATGCTAAAATTATATTCAATATTTTTGCATCCCAGAGAAGGAAGTTGGATTTTTGGCATTTGACATATTGCATAGTGGTGTTGTTTATTTCAACCTAGGCTACTGGACTATGTATTGTCTCTGGAGGTTTTAGAAGGGACCCATCAGGAAGACCAAAAGCACAAATAATATCATTTGGTACTGACAACAAACTTAATTACTTGGTGCTAACTATATTTGGATTGGAAAGCAAATAATATCATCATAAACCATTAAGTGGTTAATGTACTTAAAAATTGTTCTCTAAAGTGTTAATATGAATAAAAATGGCAATCCCCCTTTAAGGAATAATTTAGCAGTTAATGGAAAGACTGGAGAATGTTATATTTATCTAGAAGAGGATTTTCTTGGGCTGAGGTTATAACTCAGTGGCATAGCATTTGCCTGACATATGTGAGGCACTGAGTTCAATCCTCAGCACCACATAAAAATAAATATATAAAATAAAGGTATTGTGTCCATCTACAACTAAAATATTTTTAAAATCTTTAAGTAAAGAGAGGATTTTCTTTGTAGATAAAGTGTTATTAGACATGGCAAAGAAATTGGAGACTAGGTTAGTTGGAGAGGACTGGGTTGAAGCAAACCATATCAAGTAATTTTGTTACCTGGGTAGCAATAATAACATTAGAGGGCAAGAGTGATAAGATCTTGAGAAACCTGAGGAGAAATACAAACAGTGTGATGATTAATCTTTTTTCTGTGTCCTTCCAACCTGGAAAAGTTCAGACCAAGGAAAGGAGGATACAGGGAAAAAACTGTTTAGTATTTTAAAGAAAATCTCAATAATGGGAGATAACTGTCTAAAGTAAGTGTAAACAATCAGGCAAGCAAGGGAGTTTCCATTAATATCTCTTATGGAAGATGGTGGATGTGAAATGTTGGCATCAAAGCTCTAAATTGCTTGCTTTTGCTGCCACAGAAGTTACTAAATCCATAGGCTTCTCTAAAGATCCTAGAAGCATATTAGGAGAAAAAAATTGTCCTTTTTCCTTAAGTCTAAACAAAAATCATGGCTTAGTTAAGAAGTATATCAAAGCAGCTTATTTTAATGAGACCAATGAATTGAATTGTACATAGACTTCCTATTTCTTATTTCTTTTAATCTTGCTCCAGTCATATTTTTCCTTAAAGATGCTGAAACCTAGATACCAATTTTTGTTATCATTTTATATAATAGATCAAAAATTTATGTTTTATACTTCTCATGTACACATCTCTGAAGAGAGTCAGAATAGACTACACTATTCCCTCAGAAATTATCACTACCTCCCTATGAATAATTACTCAAATTTTAGTCATTAGAATTAAGAGGATCAAAATAATACTGGTGAAGGAATGGTAAATATTTGATACCTATGATACCACTTCTTTTCTTCTGCCATGGATGTGACAAATGAATCATGGGATTCTTTTTGAATGAGTCTGGAAATGGCCTCATTCTTAGCAGTGCCCAAGCAACTACTATAGAATAATTGAAATTGCCATATAAAAAGAAACATATGTGCATCCCAGCTCTAGAAGGTATGCTTTGTGAACAATAATCAAACTTATTGTGACAAACTTTGCAGAAGTAATTTCTTTTTGTATCCCAAAGAAAAAGTGCATGTCTTCAAGAAGTTCCAATTTTAGACATTTGAACATGAAAAGAAAATGTGGTGTTGTGATTAGTAGTACCCACTTAACATCCTTATCTAATTTATTGGTAAATGCATTGGCTATGGTTTGGATATGGTATAAGTATGTTCCCCCAAGTTTTACATGCTGAAATCTTAGTTTCTAGTGTGATGACTTAGAGGTGATGGAGCCTTTATGTATTGGGACCTAGTGGAAGGTGAACTAAATCATAAGGAAACTGCCCTGAGAAGGGATTAATATGGGTTTTGGGGGACCTTGTTCCTGTAATGATGTTTGCTAAAACAAAGCTATTCCTGACCTATGAATCCAGGCTTCCTGTTTTGCCATGTGATCTCTCCATTTCACATGTGCTTCCATCATAATGCCATCTACCATGTTGTGATGTAGCCAGAAGCTCTCACCAGATCTGAGTAGATGCTGGTGCCATGTTTTTGAATCTCCATAACTGTGAAATAAATAAACCTCCTTCATTTAAAAGCAGTTACCCTTGGGCATTTTGTTCCACAATAGAAAATAGAATAATGCAGCATTTATTACAGAATAATATTCCATATGTATTGTGAGGAAAGAAAAATATCATTTCTTAGAAATTGTTAGTCAAAAGTTCTAAAAATACTCCTTTAAATGAATATTGGTTAACAGGTCTTGTTTCTTTTTCACCTAAAAGTAATCATTGACCAACTTATGATTATTACTGTTGAACACTTGAAGAATTAAAGAAAATAATTACCTGAAACATTATTTGTATTATTTGTACTCCTAGATGTTTTAGTGCTTTCTTCAAAAGCTAGTTGTGTTTCAAAACTCCATAGTATTGTGTGTGTGTGTGTGTGTGTGTGCATGTGTGTGAGTCTTTGCAGATTTTAATTCAGGGATGGAGTGAAAAAGTCAGCATGCAGTGTAGTTTTCGTTAATATTTCTGATTGGCATCATTTGCAGTTTACACCCTCCATTTAGTAGTTCATTAGCTTTCTAGGAAAACCTGTTCCATCTTCTTTGGGTATCAAACTGTAGTACATTGGAAAGCTAAGCCTTTTTTGCTTCTTTTTTTCTCCTTTTTTGTGATGTGTACAAATAATAATTTGCCTCTACAGACTCCTTTTAATTGGTTTCACATAAGACGTAACTTCTTGTTTTCCATCAGAGCTAGCCAAATCAAAAGTAGTCATTCATGGTTTTAAGTTCTAGATCCTTTTTCCTTTTGATCCTCATTGAACCATTCATTCCTTCTTTCCTACACTAGGTACTTTGTGTTCTCATATTTTCCTGTGACTATCTATGTTCTTTGATTTATTCAGAGCTGTTTGTCTCTCCTTTTTCATCCTCTTCTTCCATTAAATTTATCTTTCCACTGGCTCATTCATTAAGGTATTCCTGGAATATTGAAGTCAACTGGTTACATTGATTTATAATATATGGTCAGTGCTTACTTTTTGATTCTCTGATAGTAGTTTAATTGATTTGGGAAACATAAGGTTTTAGGTCAAACTAGTGTGTCAGAGGCTTTGAAGTACTACTCCTATAATTTCAGTTAAGAGGTTACCTATGCCAACCAGGCATGGTGGTGCAGTCCTGTAATCCCAGCAGCTCAGGAGGCTGAGGCAGGAGGATCTTGAGTTCAAAGCCAAGGCCCTAAGCAAATCAGTGAGACCCTACCTCTGAATATAAAACACAAAATAGGGCTGGGGATGTGGCTCAGTGGTCGAGTGCCCCTGAGTTTTTTCCTTCCTGGTTGTGATTTTCAGTTTTGCATTCACCAAGAGTAAGCCTATTGCATTCAGTTATAATGTGAGACTTCAATAGCTCATGCCAATTAAACTACTATGCCTTTAAAAATAAAGCAAAAACAAAACAAACATGTACTATAAATTTGGTGTAATTTAAATATTATAATTCAGAAATAGTCAAAATCGAGTATTGAATGTTAAATTTAGAATAAATTATGATTTTGACTTCCAAATCTTTTATGCATTCTTTAATAGGACATTTACCTCAGAAAACACGTCACTAGTGTAAAATTACTTTAACTTTCTTTTTTCTTTCTTTCTTCTTTTTGTGGGGTGGCTATATCTGCTTACATCTTTAAAGCAAAGAACAAGAGCAAATATATGATTTGTAAATGTTAAAGTATTTTATTTTGTCTACAAGAAAAGAAACTAATGGAAAGTTTGCTCAAGATAATCTTCTTTAAATTTTTAATAGACTCCCAAGGAACAGATGGGACCAATTCTACAGAATTTCTAAATTAAATTTACTTTGTCTATTCCCACAGAGTTTATGGTTATGCAATCTGGAGGAAGTGGAAAAGGTAGAGGGACTGTGGGGATAGGATAAAGGATACGTGAAAATTAGATTCTTGGGAAAATAATGATTTTACATACGACATTCATCTCTATGTGCATGCATTTTGTGCAAACACAAATTGGTAAGCCTTTCATTTCTAAGCATATCTTAATTTCAGCATAGATTGAGATAATCTTTTAATTTACATGGGACAAGCCCAGCAATTTAAGCCTCTATTGATGTGGTCTTGGATGACTTATGTCAATGTCTCCTTAAATTTCCACTCAACTCTAAATTGCTTTTCCAATGGAAGAGAACTAGGTTAGAAAATACCCCAGTCCTTGAAGAGGCCTAAAATGATTGATGAAATGAATTTTACATTTTACAAATACCAGGACATTAAACAGATCTCTTCTGTTCTTATCAAGACCCTTATATGTACAGAGCTTTCACAGTAGTAATTAACCNAATCTCTTCTTTAAATCATTTGACACCTTTCTTAGATGAATAAAAAAGGACTAGAGATATTCTAAGAAACCTTCCCAAGGTTACTTAGTGAGTTACTGAAAGAGCTGGTTCCAAGTCCCAGTTTTCCTATGGCACCTCAAGCAACAGTCATTTGTAAGTAGTACCAGTCCAGTTACTTTTAAACACTCAATTACCATTCACTGCTTTTCTGAAGTACTCTATTAGAGGATTGAGATCTTTTCCTTAAAATGTATTATACACAAAAGTGTAGCAGTCAGCTATGACAAGCAGTATCACAAGACATTGTGTTTATGCCATAGTCTTCCTTAGTTGATTAAGGTAGAAAATGCCCCCATTCAAATTATTCATCTGCAGTTTCCCTGATACCCTGCACGTTATTTTTTTTTTCAAATGAGGGGCACCTTTATTACATTTGAAAGCTTAGTTCTTTTCTCCCTTCCTACAATTGCTAACACTCTGCAGTTTTTATAGCCCTTCAAGATGGAAATCTGAATTAAATATTAATGCAGGTGGTATTATTTGCAGCTTGACTACTGCCCAAAGGCTATGTCAATGCAAGGGGCTAGCAGAGGTTCTAGAGCTGGTTATGCCCTGCTGATTGCTAATTAGATATAAAAGTTGAAGAGTAAACACATAGTTTAAATGTCTTTGCCCAAATGGGGCTCTACTTTGTCTCTTGGGATAAATTTAAGCTCTGCATGAGAGAGATTACATTTTTACTAAAAGTGGCTGGCTTTCAAGGTAATTAATCCAATGTTCAGCTGAGAACACATCTAATGCAGGCAGGGTAACTCTAAGGTTGAGCCATGTTGACATTATTGGTGGCCTTGTCTTTTATTTGACTATATTAGCATAGAAACAGTAAAAATGCTTGGTAAAGTTCCCATGAACACAATTCTAATGCATCCTCCTTTTTAAAATCATTCAGTTACACTTGGCAACTTCAAAGAGAGTCCAAATTCCTTAGTATGAGCCACAAGGCATTTTAAACTTGACCCCTTAGTTTACCTTTCCATTCTCTCAACTTATTACTTCGTTATGTCATGCCTTATTAGGTGTGTGGAATTAATTTTGGCTCCTCAATAAACAGTACACTCTGATGTGTGTGAGTCTTTATGTTTCCTCTTTAAAGATATGTCTCTTAACTTTTCCACCTTACCTACCTAGATGTAAATCCTCTGGGAAATTATTCCTGGGTATCACTTACTGAGACATGTGCTCTTACTCTTCATTCTCATAGGACTTATTTCTCTGTTATAATTTTTTAAAATAGTTTTAGTTGTTAATGGATCTTTATTTTATTTATTTGTATGTGGTTCTGAGAATCAAACCAGTTCCTCAAGCATGCTAGGTAAGCACTCTGCCACTGAGCCACAACCCCAGCCCATCTCTGTTATAATTTTAATTAGTGTGTTTACTTGTTTACATTTACATATCATGTCAGATCCTCAAACATAAGGGACAGGGCTTGTCCTTCTCTTAATTCTTATATCCTACAAGTAGTTCATATCATGTACTATGGACGACTAATCAAATATTGCATATGTAGCTGTACAAGCATGACAGGATGGACATTTAAGGCACTATGACAGAATGATTAGAGAAATATTTTCAGTCAGTGTTAGGATGGTGCTTTTGTCTTTACTACATGTAACATAAGATGATTATTATGTATAGGGGTGGGGTTGACACAAAGAATCTTTTCTAAACAATGTGTTATTAAGGATATAGTATTTTCTAACACTTATCTATAGCAATATTTTTCAAACATGAACCTTGAGGATGCTGGCATCATAAGATGGATGGTAATGGTAAATGGGTTGCTGAGACAAGGAGAGTAGAACAAAGATGTGACAAGTTTTAGTGATCTTTCTTAATCTGTGACATCAACAAGCTATGTACAAGTAATAGAGTTTAATTGGCTAAATAATAGAAAAGATGAATATTTTACATGATACTTAAACAACAACCTTTACATGCTGTTAGTCAACTATTTCCTTTATATTATAATTTGTTTTAAATAGGTCAAATCATTTGGGTATGCAGATACAACCTTGCTGTCTGAGAGGTTCATATTAGACATTTAAAATATCTGGAACTCATACTAGACATATAACTTATCTCATACTAGACAAAGGTACCAAAAACATTCACTGGAGAAAAGATAGCCTATTCAATAAATGGTGCTGAGAAATGGAAATCCACATGCAACAAAATGAAATTAAACCCCTATCTCTCACACTGCATAAAATGGATCAAGGACTTGGGTACTAGAACAGAGACCTTGAGCCTAATAGAAGAAAAAATAGGCCCAAATCTTCACCATGTCAGCTTAGGATCTGACTTCCTTGACAAGACTCCTAAAGCACAAGAAATAAAATCAAGAATCAATAAATGAGATGGATTCAAATTAAAAAGCTTCTTCTCGGCAAAGAAAACAATCAACAATGTGAAGAGAGAGCCTACAGAATGGAAGAAAATCTTTAGCACATGCACCTCAGATATAGAATTAATGTGCAGGATATATAAAGAACTCAAAAAACTTAACACCCCCCAAACCCCCAAATAACCCAATCAATAAATGGGCTAAAAAATTGGACACTTCACAGAAGAAGAAATAGAATCAATCAGCAAATATATGAAAAAATGTTCAGCATCTAGCAGTTAGAGAAATGCAAATCAAATCTACTCTAAGATTTTATCTCACCCCAGTCAGAATGGCAATTATCTAAAATACAAATAGCAATAAATGTTGGTAAGGATGTGAGAAAACCGGTACACTCACACATTGCTCGTGGGAATGCAAATTGGTGCAATCATTATGGAAAGTGGTGTGGAGATTCCTCAGAAAACTTGGAATGGAACCACCATTTGACCTAGATATCCCACTTCTCAGTTTATACACAAAGGACTTAAAATCAGCATATTGCAGGGATGTAGCCACATCAATATTTATAGCAGCTCTATTCACAATAGCTAAACTATGGAACCAACCTAGGTGTCCTTCAACAGATGAATGGATAAAGAAAATGTGATATATATATATATATATATATATATATATATATATATACACACACACACACACACATACACACACACATATATATAATATGTATATATAACATATATATGATATATATGTAATGTATATATTATATATATGTATATAATATATTATATATATGATGGGGTATTACTCAGCTTTAAAGATGTATGAAATTATGGCATTTACTGGTAAATGGTTGGAGATGGAGAACATTATGCTAAGTGAAATAAGCCAATCCCCCCCAAAACAAAAGTCAAATGTTTTCTCTGATATGCAGATGTTAATTCACAATGGGGGGGCTAGGGAAGAACAGAATTGTTTTAGATTAGGTAAAGAAGAGTAAAGGGAGGGGAGGGGGTTCAAGGGTAAGAAGGGTAGTAGAATGAATCAGACATTATTACCCTATGTACATACATAACTATAAGATTGGTACAACCAGAAGAATAAGAATTTATACTCCATTATATATGATGTATCAAATTTGGTGCATTCTACTGTCATGTATAACTAAAACAAATTTTAAAAATTAATAAAAAACAAACATAAACCCCAAACGACACCCCAATTCCCACCTCCTCCAGCCACATTCTATCACTTCAGTTACCACTCAGTTAATTGCCATCATGGGATTAAATCACTGATTGGGTTAAGACTCTTACAACCCAATTAATTCTCCTCTGAACTTTCTTGCATTGTCTCACATATGAACTTCTGGGGGACACCTCATATCCTAACCATAACACATACTGAAACTGAACTAAGTTAATTTATGAGTATGAAGTTCTGCAAACCAAGCAGGTAATGTGAAATTGAAAGCCAAACACATGGCTGTAAATCCTAAAGGAAGGTTTCCTTACTCACCCTTACCATTATCTTAGATGAGACTTCCTATGGTTAAATTTTTCCTCTACTTAGATGAGACTTCCTATGGTTAAATTTTTCCTCTACATCCTCTACTAAGGATGTAGAACATCAAGATTCCTGACTTTATACAAGGGTTCTAGTTTTACTTTGAAAAGAACCCAACGACCTCTTTTCCTGTTTATTTGCCAAATTATAAACTTTAGTTAACCAGAATCTTTCATTCCCATTATGACATGCCTCTAGGGGCAGCCCTAAGATCACATTTATCTTATTATCATAGCTGTATATATTCTGGGCACTTGGGTGTCTCCCTTACTATCTTGAAAGCTCAGTCATGCATTTATATGTTTGTTACATTATTTGCTGTTTCATTAGAATCTTTAAGAGGTATTACAAATATAAATTTTACACACTTGTTTATTCTTGAAGAATTTTTTTATGTTGATGTAGAATGCATACTTGTTAGCATTGTCCATCTGAATGAAAGTCATTATGATCTCTGTTGTAAAAGTGATGCTGTATTGTCATGTGATTTCATTTTCAATAAAGAATTATTTTATATCATTTAAGAAGAGAAATAAAATGATTCAAATAATAAATAAATAAATAAATAAATAAATAAAATATGTGGAACTCAGTAGTTAGAGAACAATAATAAAATTGGATCTGAGATCACTCCAGAATTAGGCTTTTTTTTTCAAACTCTGTTTTACTCCAAGTGCTGAAGCTGATTGTCTGATCTCCTACTATATTCAGCCATCATTCCTTACAGCACCACTGACTTTGTTGTCCGACATTGTTTCTCTTATTTGACAGAGGAAAGAAGAAGTTTGGAACTATTTTGTGGTTGGAACAATTTGTACTACCTCCCATTACTGGAGCTGTGCCTCCTTTTATTATATCCTACTCTTGTCCTCCATGATTTAAAGGATGGGAATAAATTAAGCAAAAACCCATGAATATTCTGAGAAACAGGTCACTGGTGCCTAATGTATCAATCACCAAAAAGATGATGGGAGTATTCTGTTTTAGCTATCTTCCTGAAGCCAAGTCTCCTAATTAGGAATCTGAGAGATGGTTTAGCTCATCTTGCAACTTGGGGCAGTGTCAATACAAAAAAAAATGTCCTTTATATTACTGACTTTTCTGGTCAAAGTATATCTTATTCAGGCCCTTGTGACAAATGACCTGCCAATAACCTGCAAAATGGTCTCAATAAGCAGAGATACCATGAGCAGTTTCACATAATAGGCAGTGCTGAGTAGAGGAAACAATCAAATGTAATTTCATGCCAATAGTAAAGATTATCCCCCCTCCCCCCATTTCAGTTCTAGTAACATAAAAGATCACTATGGGCTGCTCTGTATGCTCACTTGAGCTCTTTTCTATGAAACATTAGGATAGCTTGAAGGGGGCCAAGATGTTCAGACTGAGATCCTAGGATGTGTAGATGTGTATGTGAGGCATTAGGCAGAGTGAAAAGAATGTTGAGATAAAAGTCAAGAAGCTGTACTTGAAGTTAGTGTTTATGACTTTCTGTTTGTGTTACCTTGAACTAATTATTAAATCTCCCTCTTGAGATTTATTATCTCCTTGTAATGAACATTATAAAAATTGCTTTTCTTTCCTCTTACAGTTTTTTTTTTTTTTTTTTTTTACCAGAGATTGAGCTCAGGGACACTCAACCACTGAGCCACACCCCCAGCCCTATTTTGTATTTTATTTAGAGACAGGGTCTCACTCAGTTGCTTAGCACTTCACTTTTGCTGAGGATGGCTTTGAACTCACTATCCTTCTGTCTCAGCCTTCCAAGCTGCTGGGATTATAGGTATACACCACCACACCCAGCTCCTCTTATAGTTTTAAGGGTCAAAATTAAAGTAAAATAATATATATATTTTTCCCAGAATAAATAACCATACAGTACAAAAGTACTCTGAGTTATGGGTTAATAAAACACTTTCCATTAGTCTCAAACCATCCAATTCAACTTGAGTCCATAGTCAATTGATTTAAAATTATCTGGCTATCAGCCCAGAGTGGATACAGAAAGATCAGACCAGAGGTTTACACTGGGCTTTCCTCTAGATCACATTTTATGTGACTCATTTCTTGAAGGACAACTTAATCCCCCAAAGATGAGAATGATTAATTTTTCTGGGCCACATCTTCCCTTCATCCACTCAAGATATCTGTTTCTCTACTAGGCTCTTATATTGGATGTTGCCTAGAAAAATAATTTCACAAGAAGTGTGCATCTTTTTTGATTCACACAAACACAAAATTATCCTGGATTATCTTTTTTTTTTCTTCCCACCAAATGAACAATGAAGGCACAGGTATATTTTTACTCAGTGAATGCCAATGTGGGAATAGTCCCCCTCATCTTCTTGCATCTTGTGGTATCTAAATTAGGAAGCTTATATCCTTTATTTCTATTTGCAAATACCATAGTGCTTTCTGCTAAATGTAGTCCCCTGCAAGTGCAACTCTCCATTGACCAGCACCCATGTAAAATATTCCACAAGGCCCCAAAGTCTGCTTCCTTTCACATTTGAGCTGCTCTAGAACTAGTTGCTAAATTTCTGTGTGCTATTTTACAAACCCCCACTTTAAGGTTTTTGGATCCTGCTTGACTTTAACTCAGAGGTAGGTCAGGCCCCTCTCAACATTTTTCCCCCTTGCCTAAAGTATTCAGCATTACCCACACTGTAGTGTTAAAACTTCATTCTGAACTTCTCTCCTCCACCAGAGAAGCCAAAGAAGGTTTCTGCTGTCTCAGTGGTCAGGTTATATCAGAGGCAATCTGGAGTCCAGAAAGTTGTATTGCTTACTCTCATCGTGTAGCCCAATGTGTTTTTAAATAAGCTTTTAATTTTAGAACAGTTTTACACTTAAAGAAAAATTTTGAAGATGCTACAGAATGTTCCCATATACTCTACACCAAATTTTCCCTATTGTTAGTGTGGTACATTTATCATAATTAATGAACCAATACTGGTACATTATTATTAATTAAAGCTCTTACTTTATTCAAAATGTATCAGTTTTTAACTAATATCCTTTATTCCACTGCAGACTCCCATCTAGGATCCCACAATTCATTTTGTCATCTTGTTTCCTTAAACTTTTCTTCGTTGTAACAGTCTCTCAGGCTTTTTTCTTTTTTCTTTTTTGTTATGACCTTGACAATTTTGAAGAAAACTGTTTAGATATTTTGTAGAATTCCCTCCATAGGGATGTGCTCAATGTTTTTCTTGTAGTTTGACCTGGGATATATGTTTTGGGGTTAAAAACTAGAGAGGGAACATGCCATTGTAATCACATCACATCAACAGTACATATTGTCAACATGACTTATAATTGTTGATGTTGACCTTGATCACCAGGTGTTACAATTTGTATATGAGGTGTCCCCTAAAAGCTCCTCTTAATACAGGGATATTCAGAAGTACAATGATTCGATCACGAGAGCAGAACCTAATCAGTCCACTTTAGTTTGAATGAACTGATGAGGTGATAACTATAGGCAGATGGGTCATGGCTGGAAGAGGTGGGTCACTGTGGGCATGCCCTGGAAGGGGTCATCTTCTCTGTAGCTCCTTCCTGCTTCTATATTTGCTATCTGACACCACCATGAACTCAGCAGCTTTCCTCTGCAGTGCCTTTTGGCCACAATGTATGGTCTCACCCCGGGCCTAGCAAAATGGACTTGGACATCTATGGACCAAAACCTCTGAAACTGTGAGCCCCAAATAAACTCTCTCTCCTCTAAGTTGTTCTTTTCAGGTATTTTGGTTACAGCAACACAATAGCTAACTAAAACACTTGACTGAGATAGTATTGGTAAGGTTTCTCTATTGTAGAATTAGTCTCTTATCCCCACTCCCTCTCATACTGTACTGTGTGGAAGTCATGTGTAGTCCATACTTAAGGAGTGAGGAATTATGCTCCACTTCCTTAGGAAAACAGTATCTGCACAAATCACTTAGAAGTTTGCATGCAGGAATTGTTTTTCCATTCTACCCTCTTACTTATTTGTGTAATCATTTATTTCGTATAGATTAAAGGATATCTATTTTATAATTTGAGTTATAATCAAGTACTATTAATTTTAATTAAATATTTGTTTTATTCTTAAAATTACTTTAACTTTGACTGAAGCTCCTTCAATTGATTCCTGTGCCTGTTTGACATAAGACCATCATTGTGTTGGTTTTTGTTTCTTTGCTTTGACTTTTAAATCAATCCCTCACTTTTTGGCACTACAAGATGCTCCAAGCTCATTTTGTAAAATGAGTCATTGGTTCAAGGAGCCAAGTTCCTTTTCTTGTAAATTATCTTTAAAATGAAAGACATAAACATACAGCAGCCAGATCATGTAGAAAATCAGACTCTGACTCACAATCTACAAATCTAGCCCAAGAAATCAAACTATTTTCTATAGTAACCAGTCCATAAAGCCAGCCTAATATTGACAAGGTAGATTTATTGAGAAGTCAGACCACTATGTACAACAAGTAGCTCAGAAAGCCAAAAACAAAAAATCCCTGTAGCAATTGGTGCAAATGCCCAAAACTTAATTAATAATTGACAGCTTCCCTGATTTGTATCCCCACTTAAAATTTAAAACCATAGAGCAAACTATTTATCCCTAACCAATCAAATAGTAGTCCCACTTCTAGTTAGTTGGTCTATAACTTCCTTATGGCAACAGACTCCAATCAGGGCATACCTGAATATAATTTTTGCATTCTCAAGAAGCTTTCCAAACCCTCTGTCTACCTTTGAGTCTGCCAAAATGCTAGTAATGGAGGATTAGTACTTTGCTATAGCATAAAACAAATGAGCAGGCTTTGACTGTTCTCATTTGATTGGTTTTCATTTCTATAGTAACTGAGATCAGGATGCTAGGTATACTCTTCAATGCTGGGGTTTATTGTTTGTAGTCCCTTTTAACTAACAATTAACAGCACCAGAAAACACACACACACACACACACACACACACACACACACATATATATATATATATATATCATATACATATATTACATATATAATATGTATACCTATATTACCTATAAATATTTATATATGGAACCATCTATGTCTATTCCTCTTCTTGCATATCTATAAACTTCCACCTCAATGGTGAGAAACCTGGTTCTCCCTATCCACTTATTAAATTCAATATACTGCATAGCACTATCAGAATTATTAACTCTTACTCCTATGGGACAAAAAATTAAGTGGAGTACAGGCTTATGCAAAGTTTCTTTTGGTTTTAATTTAGTATCCACTCATTTCCAAAGTTGCATAGGTCCACATTCCCCGCTACTTCCTTTAGTGAAGTTATGTATATTTATAATACCATTACTTTATCTTTATGTCTAAAATTATTTTTGAAATATGCATACATGAGGGTCCATTCTTTGTGTGTTAAAGTTCTATTGGTTTTGACAGAAGTATAGTGTCAACCATTCAACACTACAGTATCATATAGAATAGTTTCATCTCTAAAATCCCCTTCACTTCAAGGATTTAACATTGCTTTTTTGCATAAACACCTGATGATCATGGATATGTTTACTGTCTAGAATGCCACATAATGGAATTATATTAGGCCTTTTCAAACTGGTTTCTTACACTTGGAAATATACATTTAAAATACTTCCATATTTTCATGCATATTAAAAGTACATTCCTTTTTATCACTAAATAGTATTCTATTGTGTGGCTACACCATGGTTTGCTCATCCATTTACCTGATGAAGTACATCTTGGGTCCTTTCAATTTTTGTAGATTATGGATAAACCTGCTATATATGCACATAAGTTTTCAAAAATGTCTAGGAGTGTGATTACCAGATCAAATGTCATATGTTTACCTTTGAGAGAACTGCCAAGCTGTTTACTGCATTTTCATTAACAATGGAGGGTAGTTGTTATTGCACTGAATCCCCTGTGAAATTTGGCATTATAATTTTAAAATTGTGTAGTGATATTCTATTGTTTTAATATAATTTCTAGTGACAGATTATATTGAGTATCTTTTCATATGCATATTTTCTATCTGTGTATCTTCTTTCATTTATGTTGTTTATAATTGTGTTCTTTTTTCTCCAAATATTTGGGATTGTCTAGCTATCGTTCTATTATTGATCCTTAGTTTAGTTCCATTGTATTTTGAGAACATACTTTGTAAGATTTCTAATCTTTTAAATTTGTTAAAGTGTGTTTTATGATGCAATATATTGTTTACCTTGATTAATGTTCTATGTTAAATGAGAAAAATCTGTATTTTGTTGTTGTATGGGATAATTCTATAAATGTCAATTATAGTAAGTTGATTAATTGTGTTGTTCAGGTCAACTATACCATTAAAAAATTTCTGTCTTCATTAATGTAGCTTCATAGTGCACTATAGTGAACTGATTGATCTATCAATTTCTGAAAGAGGGGTTTTGAAGTCTCAAACTGTAATACAGATTTGTTAATTTCTCCTTTCTGTTCTGCTTTTATTTCATGAATTTTTACTCTGTATTGTATGGTTCAGACACATTAAGAAGGTTATGTTTTCATGGAAAAGCTACCTTTTGTCATTTTGTGATGTCCCTTTTCATTCTGATATTATTCTGGCATAAGTTTTTTATGACATATTAATATAAGTACTCAGATTTTATTTTTATTATGTTAGTATAAAATATTTTCTATATCCCTTTACATTTAACCTATTTGTCTTTATATTGATTTTGCTCTCTTATATACAACATATGGTTGAGCTTTTTTCCCTAATCCACACTGAATATTTCTTTTAATTGGTGTAATTAGACCAAAATCATTTAAAGTGATTACTATTATATTTTGTGTTGAGTTTAATTGTACCTCCAAAAGAGAAGTTGAAATATTAACCCTTAGCACCACAGAATATGACCTTACTTGTAAAGAGTCATTGCAGATGTATTCAACTTAAAATGAGATCATTAGGGTGAGCTTGAGGTGGTTACTTTTTGTGTCAACGTGGCTAAGCCATGGTAACCACATATTTAGTCAAATACTATTCTAGATATTTCTATGAAGTTATGTTTTTGCTGTGATTAATATTTAATTATATAGGCTATGACTTATGGAGATTTTCCTTCAAAATATGGGTAGAATTTATCCAATCAGAGATATTAAGAAAAAAAAGCATTTCTACAAAAAAAAAAAAAAAAGAATTGGGGAATTCTATAAGTAAATTCTTTTGGACTAAAACTACGTATAAACTTTTTCCTGAGTCTCCAGACTACCCTGCTGACTTTGGACTTGTCAGCCTCTCTACAATTAGGAATTAGTTGAATTAAATCCTTAAAACAAGTCTCTCTTTAAAAAGAGAGATTGATTCTAGTCCTAATTCTATTGGTTTCAATTAATACAGTTTTCTAATCCAATATGACTGGTACCCTCATAAAAAGTTAATACTTGCACAGAGACATGGGAATTGCTTTACCATGGAAAGATTGAAGTTATTACTTCCATGAACCAAGGAACATCTGTGGCTACCAGAATCTGGAAGATGAAAGCAAAGACCTTTGTCCTACAGGTTTTAGGAAGACATGGCCCTGCCAATACTTTGATTTTGTTCTACTAACATTCAGAACTGTAAGAAAATAAATTTATATTATTTTTCTTTTCTTGGAGTACATTTTCCATATTTTATTGGTGCATTAGAATTGTATATAATGGTGGCACTTGTTGTTACACAGTTGTGCATGAACACAGAATAACAATAGAGCTCCTCCAATACCATTCCCCATTATTTATCCATTAGCGCCCATCCTCAATTCCTCTGTCCCTTTCCTCTACTTTATTGTTATCTTTTTGATATTCATGTGACCCCTTCCCAAATTTTCTTTTCTTTTGTCCTCTCTAGCTTCCACATATGTCAGAAAACATATGGCCCTTGGCCTTCTGAGTTTGGCTTATTTTGCTTAACATGATGCTCCCAAGTTCCATTCATTTTCCTGCAAATCATACAATTACATTCTTGCTTATGACCAAATTTAACTCCACTGTGTATCTATACATTTTCTTTATCCAGTCATCTGTTGATAGACAACTAGCCTGGTTCCATATTTTGGCTATTTTGAATTGTGCTGCTATAAACATGGGCATGTATCATTGTAATATGATGACTTTAATTCTTCAGGATAAATAATGAGGAGTAGTGTAGCTGGGTCAAATGGTGGTTCCATTCATAATCTTTTGAGGAAACTCCATACTGATTTCCATAGTTCTCTTACTAATTTATCCTACCAACAGTATAAAAGTGTACCCTTTCCTCCACATCCTCTCCAAATTATATACAATTCTAATGCACCAATAAAAATATGGAAAATGTACTCCAAGAAAAGAAAAATAATATAAATTTATTTTCTTACAGTTCTGAATGTTAGTAGAACAAAATCAAAGTACTTATTATTGTTTGTATATTTTTGTTATTTTTTAATTCTTTAACATTTTAATTTGTTATATATGACAGCAGATATTGTTTATATTTTTGATGGCTGCCATTCTGACTGAAATAAGATGAAATCTCAGGGTAGTTTTGATTTGCATTTCCCTAATTGCTAATGATGTTGAACATTTTTTTTTCATATATTTGTTGGAAATTTGCATTTCTTTTTTGAGAAGTATCTGCTTAGTTCCTTTGTCCATGTATTAACTAGCTTATTTTTTTTTCTTGGAGTTAAATTTTTTGAGTAGTTTATATATTCTGAATATTAATTCTCTGTCAGAGGAGTAGCTATCAATTTTTTTTCCCATTCTGTAGGCTCTCTCTTAGTGCTCTTAATTGTTTTCTTTGCTGTGAAAAAACATATATTTTTTATTTGGTGCCACCCCATTTATTAACTCTTGGCATTATTTCCTGAGATTTACAGGTTCTATTGAGAAAGTCATTGTCTGCCTATATTCTGGAGTGTTTACCCTACATTTTCTTAGAGGGGTTACACACTTTCTTGTCTAACTCCTAAGTCTTTGATCCATTTCCCCCCAATCTGTTTTTTCTCTTATTAAGGTAGGAATTTTTCCATTCACTTTCTATTACTGGCCCCTATTAGGTATATGAATTTCCCACTTATTATTCTAAATAGTAACAGATCTCCATGATTCAAAGTTTACTTTTTCTCCAGCAATACAAATTAAGATAAAACAATTTATTATTGGGTTTATACATAGGCTTCTGATTATCTTGTCTTGGACTCCTAGTGCCCTAAAACTTAAGTACTTTCCTTGAGCAGCTAAGACTCCATTCATTCCTTCCAAAATGGTTTTCCCTTACCATTAGTGAGCATGCAACTTTGACAGGCTCATTTATGAAGACTATGACTGTCACAGGCTCTCAGGGAATGTCTGAAATTATCTTAGTTAATGTAAAGGACAAGTTTGGCTTGCTTATCAGAATCTTGGGAAACTATGCTGACCTAATGATGTTCACTGGAATTCCTGATCTGTGTAACTATAAAATCAATAAGTGAATGCTGTTTTGAACCTGCAAAATGTGATGATTTGCCATAGAGCAACAGAATAATCCCAAGGCTTACTCAAAGGAGTTTATATTTTTTGAGGCTTACATAAGTAAAAAATAACCTGCAACAGAACATTTAAAAAAATCCTTCTAGTTCATTGCCTCCCTGTATCATCACAGAAGTATTTGAAACAAGAGTTGGAAAAAACGAACCTTGAGAGTGTATCCCCACATGAGGTATGTCTTAATTTATAGATTTCATCTAGTAATCTTATTTTCTTGTAGGCTCAGTGCATTTTGAGTTACAAAATCTTGTTATGAACAATGAAGAAGTATTCTGTGGATTCAGGGTTTGGGGAAAGGAAGCAAGGAATATAGCAGATATATTAAAATTAGGTAAACCTTACAGTTCAACCAGAAGAAATATGAAGGAAAATCATTCTAATATAAAAAGAAGTGCATATGAGGCAGGCAGTGGTTGGAAGATTTGAAAACTCCATAATTTAGTTTCATGGTGTTACTCCTGTGATTACATCATATTACATAGCAAAAGTGATATTAACAAGGAGGACCTAATTTAGTCATATGATCTATTTTAAAGCTCAGTCTTGTTAAGCAAGTAGCCTAAAGGGAAGTCAAAGTATACAAACATGTACTGCTGGCTTTGAAGATGGAGGGGCCTTATGAAAGGACCCAAGAAAGTTAAGAGTGATGCTGGCTAATAGTCTTCAAGGAAGGTTTGAAGAGGACCTTAGTCCTGCAATCATAAGGGACTGAATTCTGCCAACAACTTATATGAGATTGAAAGTGGACTTTTCCCCATATTTAGCAAACTAGTCTGGACAATATACTTGATTTCAGCCTTGTGAGACCTGGAATATAAAACTCTGCCAAACCTGCCTGGACTTCCTTATCTATGTAATCATAACCCAATAATTGCATGCAGTTTTGAACCTGCAAATATGTGATGATTTGCCATACAGCAACACAAAATAATACAATGGGTTATCATTGATGTCTTTGTTTAATAACTGAGAAAATGAACCATGAACAATAAGTATAATGGTGCCAAATTATGAAGAATGAAGATGAAAACAATATCAACCATGGCTAGTTTGACCCCCAGCTCTGCCTTCTTTTAAGCAGGGAGCAAAGTATGAGTGTTTAAATTTTGGTTAAGTGTGACATTTGAGTCTCTCACAGTAACCTACCTTCTATTTCTTCCTGTTAGTCAAGCTTGATCAGTCTAACACATTGGATTATTCCCCAAGAGGGGGATATATTTACATGCCATATGTAGCTTGCTGTAGGTTTTATTTTATTCCAAAGTAATGACTCTGAGGACAGAATCCAAAGCCATTTGAGTAAAAAGAGCACTGGAGAGAGGCAGAGACAAATGATCAAGTCCCTCAAACATGACACCATGTGGCTAGCCATCTATTCCAGTCCTGCCCAGTTGGCAAAGTAAAAGAAAATCATTTCCCCTCTCTGGCATCACTAACCCAGTTTGAACTCCTAAAATCAAATGAGAAGAAATACACTGAGAGCCAAAATGAACCATTCAAACAAGCTAGGCTGATTTTGACAGGTTCCCTGGTAACAAACCCAAGTATGGTTATAAATGGGCCACTATGCCCTCCAGCTGTATTTTTTTTGTTACATAAGCTTCATGGAAAAGAGGATTAAACCATATTTAAGATAAACATTTTCTTTTTCTAGTAAATTTAGCACTGTTGTTTAAAGTGCTTTGGAATTGAATTGTGCAGGTGCTAAAATTCTAATTGCCTGTTTTCCCTGACATTCATCTTAGAATTGCTCAAAGAAAGACATTATCTTTGACTCCTTCACATACAATATAATGATCACAGTGAAAGGAAGAATGGACAGAAAAGAAACAAAAGTAAAATGAAATCATGGAATCAAGCCATCCCTTGGTGGGGGTGATATATCATTTGTCAAATGAATCCACTTTTGGTTGCTGATGATTGTGGGTGCGGGTGGAGGAAACAGGTGCAAGTTTATAGTAAGAGAAATAGAAAGCAAGTATATCTACCTTTGTGAGATACAAAAATACAGTTTTTCAGTTGAAGATAAGAATTTTGTACTTATCTATATAGTTGCAAATCCTATGTTTCTGTAAGTCAACTAGAACACTAAAATTTGATTCTGACTTCACATTTCCTTAGACTCTGAGAATGTTATCGTTTGTAGAAGTTTGTGTGTGTGTCTGTGTGAGGTTATATATGCATGAAATTATGTGACTTAAGCTTGATTAGACTGTGATCTAAGGCCAAGGATAAAAGTACAAGCAAATTCTCAGAAAGATTTGGGTGTCTTCATAATCTTTAAGGTTGTTAGTTAAACAATATTAACACTGGTGAATTTAGTCAAGGTTTTAAATTGATTTGATAAAATAGCTATGCCATTGGATCATTAAAATATCCAGTAATATACCCATTCATTGATTACACTCTGAAGGTGCTTGGACTGTTGTGTAGCATAACTCATGAGTTGTAAAAATACCTGATTGACTTTGGCAAAGCAGAGGCCTGAGATAATCAAAGTATGTGATTCATGTGCTGCATAACAACCATTTGGTCAACAATGGACTACATATACAATGATGGTCCCATTAAATTATAATAGAGTTGACAAATTCCTATCACCTAGTAGTGTTGTAGTTGTCATAATGTCATAGCACATCAGAGCAAAACACATTACTCACATGTTTGTAGTGATACTGGTATAAACAAGCCAACTATGCTTCCAGTTATATAAAAATTCAGCAATACAATTATGCACAGTACATAATACTTGATAATAATTGACCATATTATTAGTTTACATATTTACTATACTATACTTTTAATCATAATTTTAGAGTATACTTGTACATGTAAAAAAGTTTACCCTAAAATAGTATGCTATATTGCACTGGCAGCAGCCTCATATACCTTATGTTCATTGTGTCTCATGATTACATTATTTTCTCTTGTGCGGGATTTAATCTCATGTTGTTTTGTTCATCATAGCCCCTAGGTATACCAAACCTGTGGTGAGCCGCTTCTGCCGTTTATGCAAATTATGGTCGCCATTACAAGATGGCGCTGGCTCCGCTGTGGTCTGTGACAAACAACTCCTTATTTGGGAGAGTTGGCGCATGACTTTTCATCACCCTATGAGAAAGCTCCACGTGGCTGCTTTGCATTGGGGCTTGAGATGCTTTATTAAGGCTGGGAGGGGCATCCGAGAGAGAGAAGAAGAACTATCAAGGGCCTGAAACAAACTGCTGAAAGAAGATTCCTGAGTGTTGCGTCTTCCTTGCGGGCAAGGGGTTGCGACACAAACCCACTGGTAATGTTGCAGAGACCATGTCAAGTGATTGGCCTGAAAAAAATTAAAAGTGAGTGAGAGCTATGAAGGTGGAAAATCAGTGATGGTTATTGCTTGTCAGTCAGGCATGTCCCATTCTGCCATAGCTATAATCTTGAAGAAAAAGAACAAAGTGATGGGAGATATTTAAAGGATCTGCTTAATTGAATGCAATGAGACTAGCAAATATTTGAGAAGGAGCTATATCAGATATGAAGAAACTTCTAATGACCTGGATTGAAGACCACATACATAAGAGCATGTCTCTCAGCACCTTGACAATCATAACCAAAAGAAAAGTTTGTTTTAGGTCTTAAAAGAAAAGGCTGGGCTGGGTGCAGCAGCCCAGGCCTGTAATCCCAGCAGCTCAGGAGGCTGAGACATGAGGATTGCAAGTTCAAAGCCAGCCTCAGCAAAAGCATGGTGCTAAGCAACTTAGCGAGACTCTGTCTCTAAATAAAATACAAAATAGGGCTGGGGATGTGGCTTAGTAGTTGAGTGCCCCTGAGTTCAATCCCTGGTGCCCCCCAAAAATAAAAGAACAGAAAAGGCTGGATTTACTTATGATGTTGAATTCACTGCTAGCTTTGTGTGGTTTTAACCATTCAAGAATTGCTATTCAACACATTATATGAAGATCAATGGTTAGTCTGTTAGTGCTGATGTGAAGGCACCCTAGAGAAGCTGATTGTGAAAGAAAACTACTTGCTAGAGCAAATCTTCAATATGGATGAAATCTTCCTATTCTGGAAATGAATGCCTGAAAGGACTTTCAACCATAAGCAGACATAGTCAATGTGAGTTTCAATTCTTTTCTGGCTAGCATAATAATCTTGCTTGGGAACAATGTTATTAGTCTACAAATTGAAACCCTTTGTGATCTGGCAGAGTTAGAACATCACTCCCTCCAGTCTTCAAGCATATCAATAACCAGACATTTTTAGTGTACTGTAGTTGTAATTAAGAAGTCATGTATGACTCAGATCCTCTTCCAAAATCCTTTCCTGAATTGCTATGCCAGTGAAATGGAGAAGGAATGTTTGGAGAATAACATACCTTATAAGATTATACTTATTATTGACAATTTTCCTCCATACCTTTATTTCATTGGCTATCTTCATTCTTTTTTTTTTTTATTGGTGGAGGGTGGGGGACCAGGGATTGAACTTAGGGGCACTCAACCATTGAGTCACATCCCCAGCCCTATTTTGCATTTTATTTAGAGACAAGATCTTACTGAGTTGCTTAGTGCCTCACCATTGCTGAGGCTGGCTTTGAACTCATGACCCTTCTGTTTCAGCCTCCGGAGCTGCTGGGATTACAGGCATGTGCCACCACACCTGGCTGGTTATCCTCATCTTAATATCAGATAAATGTTTTTCCCTCCAAACCCCATTTCTTTAATCCAACTATTGGATCAAATAGTTATAGCAGGTTTTGAGGCCTACTTCCTGAGGATGACCTTTGCCTAGGCTGTTGCTACAACTGAGGAAGAGTCTGAGAAGACATTGATGCAATTCTGGGAGGAGTGGAACATCTATGACTGCATCAAAAACTGCTTGGGCTTGGGTAGTGTCACTAAGGAGTGTATGCATAGCATTTTCAAAGAATTTTCCAATCATGAGAATGTTACAATAATCAACAAGGGTGTGGTTGAGATAACAAATAACTTTAAACTGTATGTGGATGAAGATGAAAATGAGCTCATAGAGCTGGTGTCTGGGGAACTAACTGATGAATTGTCTAAACTAGAATGGTAACATATAGCTGAAGAAGAGCCAATAGAAAAGTAAATGGAAGGAGAAGGAAAAGAACTCCCAAGAAAATTCATGATAGAAGCTTTAGCAGAAGATTTTGCAGACTTCAACAAGTTCCTTAAAAAGTTTAAAAATATGGTCCCCAACACCACAAGATTTTCATTAACAGAGAGGAATATTCATGGTACATTATCTGGTTGTAAACAAATATATGATAAAAAATAAAATATATACCAAACAAATTACTATGGGTATATTTCTGAATAGAGTAATACCTCCGCCAAAAGAGCTTCAGGCAGTTCCTCCAGAAGGTATTCCAGAAGGTATTTGATATTATCACAGTAGATGATAACTACATGTCTATTATTGCCCTTAAGACCTTCCAGTGGAACAAGATGTGGTGAAAGTCAGTGATGCTGATGATCCTGACCTCGTATAGGCCTAGGCTAATGTGTGTATTTGTGTTTTAGTTTTTAGCAAAAAGTTTAAAAAGTAAAAAAAAATCTAAATTTTAAAGTAGAAAAAGCTTAAGGAATAAGGATGTGAAGAATTTTTTTTGTGCAGCACTATAGAATATGTGTTTTAAGTGTTATTACCAATAAATCAAAAAGTTAAAACAATTAAAAAATTTATGACATAATAATGATAATGTTACAGCAAACTAAGTTTAAGTGTTATTGAAGAAATATTTTTTATATAAATTTAGTGTAGCTTAGGTGTATAGCATTTATAAAGATATAGTATTGCATGGTAATGTTCTTAGCCTTCATATTCAGTAAACACTCATTCACTGAGTAACCCAGAGCAACTTCTAGTTCTACAATCTCCATTCAAGGTAAGTTATCTATACAGTGTACCATTTTATCTTTTATACCATATTTTTACTTATGCTTTTTGTGTTTTATATCATATTTTACTATGCTTAGATACACAAATATTTTATATTGTGTGACAATTGACTACAGTAAAATATCATACTGTTCAGGTTTATAGACTTGGAACAAAAGGCTATACCACATAGTCTAGGTGTTTAGTAGGCTCTAATATCCTAGGTTTGTATAAATAAAGTGTATGATGTTTAAATATGATGAATTTACATAAAAATCTATTTCTTAAATGTATCCCCATTGTTAAGTGACATGTACTCTTCAAGTTAAGATGGGATTACATCCTAATAAACTCATAATACATTTAAAATATCCTAATTAAAAAAAAAACTAATGTGATACCCCTAACCTAACAAATATCATAGCTGAGTCACACAGTACACCATAGAGTATTGGTTGTTACCCCTCATAATCATATAGCTGAATGGAGTTTGTGGTCCCCTGTTGACTCCCAGCATTATGAGAGTATCATACCACATATTGCTAGCCTAAGAAAAGGTCAAACTTCAAAATTTGAAGTGTAGTTTCTACTGAATGCATATAACTTTCACACCATCATAAAGTCAAAATATTCATAGTTGAACCACAAAAAGTTGGGAAGTTCCTCTACTGTAATTTACTATGATAGTGTTACTCATTTAAGAACTGCTTATATAAGCTGCACTGGGAAAATGGGGAATGGGGAAGAAAACTCTCTCTCCAGAACCTGACAAAAAGGATAATGCTCCTAATAGCATCTATCTTGAAGGGGAAAATTATATTTTTAGAATCTCTAGCATAATCAGGGAAGGGAAGAGGGCTACAATTCAATTTAACAAGTGGAAGATGCACCCTCCTAGGTACTTTGTTGGATTTAAGAGTCAAACACTGCCCTAAGGAGTTTACAATCTTGTTGAAGGGATAGTATGCATTAAGAAGATACAAATAAAGAATAGAAATCTCTACAAAGTCAAGTTTCAAAATGTATTATCAGTATATTGGAATGGTCTTGAAAAGGCAGAAGGCAAGGTGGAAATACATTGAGGCTGAGCTGAAGTTTGAGATAAATCACTCTGATTTGGAAATTTGTATGCTCTCCAACATGATAGTTATTGGCTACTTTATTTTATTCCAGCTAATTAAAAGGTAGTCACATTCTGGGCAGTTTCCTGTTATAAGTCTGGTTCTAATGTTAAAAACAGACTAACAGTAGGTTAAGCCATAATAACATTTAATGTTCTCTAAAGGAGAAATGTGGAAGTAGTTGATGCTAGGATTAATTCAACAGAATTGATGTCAGAGCACCGAGTAAGTCTCTCTGGAATTATTTTTGCTCTTCCCTTGTGGTCACTAGGTGGCTGAAATAAGCATAATGTACTTAGATGAGAATATTCAAATGAGGAAGTAGTACATGAAAACAAAAGCCTGGATTTTGTTAAAACTAAAATATGTGGCTGGAGTTGTGGCTCAGCAGTAGAGTGCTCACCTAGTATATTCAAGGCACTGGGTTCAATCCTCAGCACCACATAAAAATAAACAAATAAAATAAAGGTATTGTGTCCAACTACAACTAAAATATAAATATTAAAAAAGCTAAAATATGCTTAGGACCAGGAGATAACTCATGATAGATCTAAGCTTGCTAGGAGATATTAAAGGAAGAAAAAAAATTTGAGAGGTTCCCAGCAGACTTCTTTTTAGATTTCATTGAATGGAATTGTATCACATGCATCTTATTAATCTTATTATGGGAAAAGAGGAACTGATTATCAAGAATTGGCTTAGAACTCTCATGATTTATTTCCGGGGTTTGAGCATGTTTTAGCAAACAAAATAGAAATAAGGGAAATAAATGGCTATTGAGTAATTAAAACCGAGTACTAGCCACAGTCTCCAAATCTGAACATGGTGTTGAACATGCAAATGCTTAGCAACAGAGTCCAATATATGATATTCTTTGGTTCTCTGTCTGATTATATCTCTTTGTCTTTATGTTACCTCACCTCCCCTTTCACTTCCTTCTCTCTTAATATTACAAACATATATATGTACATAATCACAACCATATCACCCTAAAACACATTGAAAATTTGGATTTAAATGAAACACCAGGAGAGTAGAGGAGCAGACAGTGATGTTTTGACTTGTCCCTTCCCGTATGTGTTTGTATATCAAATAGTACTCACGTTTTATATTGTCCAACTAGAGTTGTGTGTCATGCACAAATTTCAACCTGAGATTCCCTGAAATGAAAGGTATTGAGTGGTGCTAACAAGTTCTAGTGAATCATGAATCAAATGCAGACAGATGAAGTTATTCTTCCTATCCATGGAGCCCCAATCTTCATTATATTCCCATCAAATATTAGGTCAGTAGTTAACAAGACATTGTGACTTAATGATATTTTTACCACTGAGAAAGCAGTGTGATTTAGGTTTACTCCAAATATCAAGCTGGAAAATGAGTCACACTAAATCATATTTTAAGGCATCTGGCTATAAATCAAGCTATAAATTCTTTTGCCTTTCTGAAGAGCTTTGTCCTCAGAAGCTTCAGAGTGTAAATGGTCAGACAAGATAAGTACAGAAAATAGCCAGTATCAACACAGAGAGGTTTAGAAGAAATGCTTTTGTCAAACTGGGAGACTGAGGAAAGGTAAAAGACTACAGTGCACATTATATCTTAATGTTTTATTCATGAAGAGTTCTCAGCTCAAACATCTGAATCATGCAGAGATTTTCTACTTTGTATACTATAATCTCATTTATCAAGATGTAGATGTCAATTTGTATAATATTTTTGCCCTTTTTAACTGCTGAATTTGTTTTGATGACATTGTAATGAGATATTTTCCTCTTTGGGTTATGAAAACTTCACCATTCAACACTGATTTTCATACTATCTCATAAGTTCAAATTGTCTATGAGCGCCAAAACACTAAATTTAGCTTAGCTCATATATTTGAATCTATTGAGCCAGATTTTTCCTTTGGTTGGTTTAATTGCAAATATTTAAGCAGCTGTCTTTTGGAGTAATAATTTTGATATTTAATTCATAGCTTATTAGAGTTATAAGGAATTTTAGAGATCACCTAGTTTAATTACCTCATTTTTCAGATGTGAAAAAAAATATTGAGGCCAAAGAGGTTAAATGACTTGCCTGCTGTCACATAGCTAGTTAGTGGCAGAGTTAAGAACTATAAACCAGCAGGTCTGGTTTTAGCATCCATGAATTTTATGTTTAGAGTGATGCCTCATCCACAGTCAATTTTACCTACAGTAGTAAATTCGTTGGCATTATGTAATACTGTAAGATCGGGACTTTCTCAGTCCTGATCAAATGCAGAGAGCACAACTCTCTATTTGGGCCCTCAGCAAGCCCAGAGAAACAGAGCCACACAGAACAGTAGTTGTAAATATGAGTATCAGAGCAAAGCCAAACCCAGATTCAAATTCTGGATCTGCAACCTAATCACTGCAAGTAAAAACAAGTTTCTTAACCTTTCTGGCTCTTACTTTCCTTGTATTTAAAATGGGAATAAAACCCCCTTTATAAGATTGTTGGAATAAATAGATCTATATAGAACATTTGGAGTCTGGATTCATAATAGATGTTAGCTCATTACTTTTTAATCTCACCTTTTAAGCCAAACACAACCAGAGCAGTGGTTACATTAGGTTTTAAATACCAGACAAATATGTATGGTATAGAAAAAAATGATATGTTTAAAAATGGTTTTTCTCTCCTATTTCTGTTTATTTGTTCTTTTAATTATCTTAAATGCCATATTGCCTTTTTCTTCTTTGTTATTTTTTTCTCTTTTTAAAAATGAAAGGAAAATGAGTAGTATATATTTATTAGGGAAAGAAATTAGACTCTAAAGTAGATACTAGACAGATAATCTGGGTATGTATAATTGTGTTACCAATGGCTTTTAAGTAAATCTTTACAGATGTTTAAAGTATGAAGTGTTAAAAAATACAAAAGAAATATCCAATATTAACTTGACCTTCAGAATTTTTAACTCATGCCAGGAAGATTGGCATGTATATTATATACATGTATATTATATAATACTTATACATATTTATATTTATAAGACCACCGGCATATATGCATTTTTTTCTAACAGAAACTCTTGATTTAGTGATGCTTTATATAAGTATATCAATTCTGAAGAGATTAACAATAACAATTATATCAGCTCACAGGAGATTAAGATTGATGTGTGCCGGATCCAGCCTAAGAAGCTTAATTAGTGAGGTAGAGTTGAGCTAGGTGTTGAAAGATGCATAGAGGTTGAAGAGGCAGGGAGGAGGAGGGAGTGCATTTCAGGGGGAGAAAACAGCATAAGTAACATCATGGAGAAAAGACTTTATAGTGTATACTGGCAACAGTGAGGAATGGAATGGGAGAGAAGTAGGATGAGTATAAATTATTAATGGAGCTGCAAGATTTCCAGTGACTTTACTTGGGTAGAGGCTAGCATAGTCTAGAGTAACCCATATTATTAAGGCAGGAAGAAAGGCAAGGATAAAATATTATACCTAATCAAAAGATGGTACAGTTAGCCACAACTCTTCCTGGTCAATATTTCTAGAACTGAAGCATATACAACAACGAATGGTCAAGATGACAAAGATTAGCTGCATAGGACAAAAGACCACACTTCAGCAGTGTGGTTTCTAAAATTTACAATTTTGTTTAATGATTTTTCTTCCTATGTAAAGAAAGTAGAAAATGTACAATACCAAATTCTCACTGAGAATTATATTCTGGTCCACTCTGAAGGGAAAAATCAGTCCTTGTGCTGTGAGCCTCATTCACTACCTAGTGGACAACTCATAATAATGCTTTCAAAGGTGGGGTAGGGTGGGGTGGACATCTATTTGTGTTGTATATAATTTAGGGATGCAATTGGGTGGATTCATTGTTGACATTAACTGCTGTCACCTCTACTGCTTTCAGATTGTTTAACAGAGCTGTTGTCAACATAGATGTGCATAATAGCACTGACCCTGAACATTGATAAGCTGATAGGGTTCCTATAGCTTGGGAAGCTATTATGGGTTTATTATAATTTTCTCTACTCTTATTCCCACACAGGGAGACTTAATTGGCCAGTAACAGTTTGCTACCTTAGGGTAAAAAGGTAAATCAAGTCAATACCTTTAAAAATCAAATAAACACTATTGATCCAGAATTTCTCAAACACATCTTAGGAAGGAAACATTGATATTAGACTGCAGTCTTCATGCTTCTATCTATTTGAGAGTAATCATTAATGATTGCTGCATTAGAAGATATGGAAGAATCTCATGGCTAAGCCAGGCCCTCACATCTCTATCAAGTCCTCCTTCTGTATTGGGATTGTTCAGGTCCCTGGTTTGATACCTGTTCTCCACTTTGACCCTTGTCAGAATAGCCCCATGTGATTTCTTGACAGTAATGGTCCTGACACCAGCATATTTCTCACTGTTTTGACACTGAAAATGACAACATCATCTCTCCTCAACATGTGCAGACCACTTAATCAGGTTTCTGTCATAGTGTTAATTTTTTTATAAGCATTATGAAATTTAATCCTCACAAAAATTCTGGAATGGATACTGATATTATCCACCCCCCTCATTTTTCTTTTTATAAATGACAAAACTGATGCATAGAGTGGAAAGAACCATGTCTTCAAGATTAAACAGTATCACACCATTTATTCTTCTTTAGTTATCTGATTACAATGACCACAGGCAAAACAACTACATTGTTGGGCTGGGGTTGTGGCTCAGTTTTAGAGCACTAGCCTAGCATGCATGAGGTACTGGATTCGATCCTCATGCATAAAAATAAATAAATCAAATAAAGGCATTGTGCTCATCTACAACTAAAAAGGAAATATTAAAAAAAAAACAACTACATTGTAAGAATTGGCAGTTTAAGGTAAGTTCTACATATTCCTTCATTTCATAGCTTCTAGACAAGAGAAGGGAAAGAACTGTGGGTGGGTTACACAGAGGCTTATTAAGAAGAGGATAGATTACTTTTTAGATCCACTGCCATGAATTTATGCAATGGCTCATATTATACTAATTAAGGAAAACTATCAAAGACTTGTAGGATAAAGTCAGAAGGGACTGGAGAAGAAAGAATCTGAGAGAGGATGGAGGCTGCTGTTTTACCTCACTAAAAGGTAAGTGGTTGTTCCAACAACATGGGCAAATGAAGATTGTTCAAAACAAGCACATTCCACATTCTTTTCCTGTAGGGCTAGTGTAGAATTGACTGGTTGCTTCAAATTCATCATTTGGTGAATCAATAACATTGATTGATCTGTGGCTGGGTGCAATACATTATGCTAAGTAGTGTGGGGTTATATAAAGACATCAAAAATGCAGATTTACTCTCTTGGGGCTACTCATAAAAAGTATGAATTGGGAACAATATGTAGGCAGAAGAAATTAGAACATATACAAGGACATAGCACATGACAAAAAAGACATAGTGTATAGAGAAAAGATTCTCAAGGATGTGTATCAGAATTATCTTGGCTCTGCCCATAAATACATACCTTGCAGTGTGCTGTTTTGAGTTTTAGTCAAAACTTTTAGAAGAAGGCTTGGGGCCTGCCTTCCTGCCTTATATAGGAAGAAAAATCATTAAATGAAATTATAAATCTTAGAAACCACAGTGCTGATGTGTGGTCTTTTGTTCTATACAGGTAATCTTTGTCATCCTGACGGTTCATTGTTGTATATGCTACAGTTTCAGAAATATGGACAAGGGAGAGTCAAGGCCCACTGTACCATCTTTTGATTAGGTACAACATTTTATCCTTGCCTTTCTTCCTGCCTTTGCCTTCACCAAACGCTTAAAGCAGAGAATTTCTCTGAAGTAGAGGTTCTTAAGTCTGATTGTACACTAGGTTTATGTGTTGAAATCTTGTCACATACACAAGGCCTGATCCTTACTTAAATATGCTGAACTGAAAATCTTCAAGGATTCAAGGCTTGGGAATACCTATTAATAAAAGAATCATCTGAAGAAGAAGAATGCTAGTACTGCTGATTTCAATTACATCAGGGTGATAGCATGGGGGATTAAATGAGGCCTGAAATACAGAGTTACTTTGACAAGCTATAGTTACATTTATTGAGGGCCTGCATCTTGCTAGGTGCTTTAATTATATTATTTAATTACTTAATCTTCACAGTGTCCATATAAATTTGAGACTCAGCTTCTCATCCAAGGTATGTACATCAAAGAATATATAGAAAAATGTTAATAACTACTTTTACTTGATAGAATATGATTGATCTTTATTTTCTTATACTTTCTACATTCCATCCTGTTCCATTTTCTTTTACATTGACCATGTGTTAGTTCTATAATCAGTAAAAATTCTAAGTCTGAAAAATTATTACAAATTTCCTAATTATACATGGATAGTCCACATTCACATACAAGTCTTTCTGACTCAAAGCACATGTTCTTTCTATCATATTCTAAAGTACTAGCAAATCTGTAAAATATTATTTGATCAAAGTGTTCTGAGATTAAGAAATGGTTGAAGATGACTGAGGTATATTTTAGGTATTACTATCAAATATCACCATGGCAACATTTCTCCATTATCTTGGTGGACTTTTATTCAATTGGAATTGTCCTTTATTCTGTTGGAGGATACAAGGGAATGCAATCTGAATATAAATGTTTGTAAGGGAAGGAATACATGAGGAAAATTAAGGATTATAGGGAATGCCTAGTTACAATGTTTTAATAGCAAGGAGTTCCAGTTATTGTGGACATTATGAAGATTTGGGGTATACCACTGGGGAAGATGGATGTATGGAAGCAAAGATAATACACTATGAATTTATATGCTACTGATTTCACAATTTTGCTCTAGATCTGATTTTTTTAGGATCTCAAACTACAAATTATTAATATGAGATGGTAACCAGCTGTTGAGTACATCTTCTAAATCCTGCCAGCAGTCCCTAATATACCCATAATGCATTGCACCATTTGAAGATTTAGTACTCATCCTACCTGTATTAGTTACTTCAGAGCATAGTAATTCAAAAGTGGCAACATTAACATAAGCAGAAGTGGCAGGCAGTAAAGTGCCTTGATTACCATCAGCATAATGGGTCACTTATTTTGAATGACATTATTCAAGAAGTCTTCTTCCATGATTTCTGTTCTGACCTCCACTTTGCATGAAATTTTCTGCTTCCTTTCTGCAGCTCTTCTAAATCACCATGGAAATGAGTGGATGGTCAAAACCAAATGCACACTAAAGTGTTTAATGATTCAGAAAAGTCATCTGAAAGGAGACTAGCTCAAGCCATAGTTCATTGTAAATTGTAGTTTAAGAAAATAACTACAAGCAGGAGGAGGTAAATAAACTTAAAGGAAATGATGTATCCCCAAAATTTTCAAAGGTGAAGCCAAACTGCATTTAATATTTGTGATATTTCTATTATACAGTTTCGTTCTTCAGATGAAAGTTGCAGCTTCTTTGAAATAACTTAAAAATAAAATGTTTAGCCAGGCATGGTGGTACAAGCCTATAATCCTCTGAGGCTGGAGAATCATGAGTTCAAAGCCAGCCTCAGCAAATTAGCAAGGCCCTTAGCAACTTAGTGAGATCATATCTCTAAATAAAATATAAAAAGGGCTGGGGATGAACCTCAGTGGTTAAGCAGCATTGGGTTCAATCCCTAGTACCAAAACATATAAAATAATAAAATAAAATGTTCAGTATTAAGGATTCTTTTATCTTGAGAATCCATAGAAATGTAGTACAAACTTGGTTTGGCCACTAGTGCTGTGTTGGCACATGTATCATGTAGTATTCTTTCAATGGATTTCCATTTGGAAAATTTCTACTTTCTTATTGTATGCAGTCTGGGTTAACTAGGATATTGTTTTCATCATAAGGAATTTAGGAATATCAAGGAAAGCAATATTTTTAAAATTTTTCCAAATACATTATTTTTATTTCTTCTTTTTAGTTATACAAGATAGTACAGTATAATTTGACATACTTATACAAACATGGAGTACATTTTATTCAAATTAGGATTCCAGTCTTGTGGATGTACACTATGTTGAAATTCACTGTGGTATACTCATATATGTACATAGGAAAATTAAGTTAGATTGATTCCACTGTCTTTCCTATTCTTATCTCCCCTCCCTTCCCTTCATTCCCCTTTGTCTAATCCACTGAACTTCTATTCTTCCCCTCCCCTCCCCTTGTTGTGGGTTAGCATCCACATATCAGAGAGAATATTCAGTCATTGTTTTGGGGGGGGTACTGGCTTATTTAACTTAGCATGATAGTATCCAGATATATCCATTTACTAGCAAATTTCACAAAGTCATTCTTTTTTTATAGCTGAGTAATATTCCATTGTTATACATACCACCTTTTCTTTAAGGAAAAGCAATATTTAAGAGAACAAAAGGACCAATTCAAATCTGCGAGACAAGATCTGGACTGATATTAATTTGAATGGCAGAAGAAATGACCTTATTTTGTTCTACAAATCTGGTGATGCAGAGCATTTAAAAGAGAATAAAATCAATATGTGAGACTACATTGGATGATAGTAATGCTGATCTCTGGGTGAGGAGATTGTAGATGTTCGGTGTTTTCTTTTTGTATAAAATCAATGCATGCTTATTATATGATATTAAAAACTACATAAACACCCCAAGATATTTTTTAAAAATACATTAGTACATATACTCTTTAGTTCATTAAGTCAGACAGATGTTCCTCTGGTGAGATGGTGACATACTCATCCCATAGTCAGTACCCAAAGCAACCTGAAGGCTTTTCTTGTCTTGTTTCAGTATCACAATTTCATCCTTTACCATAACACCAAAGATTTGAAATTCTCAGTACACATAATTCATGTGAAAGTATAATCCTGCATAAACACATCATGAAGTACTTTGATATATTTTGAGTCAAATCACACACACACAAATCTCATAACACTCAAATTTCTACTGCAAGCATATATATAACCTCTTCTATTATCACTGTCCCTGCTAGTCTAAGTCTAAACCTGGGAATCTTTGTTTCTTTTCATTCTTATCTTCTCTGTCCCTGTCTTATATTTTTGTTTCTGGCTACACATACCCACAACAGACTTATTCTATTGTTTATAATTTGTCTCCTCATATTTCAAAAAGTTCTTTAACTCTTTACAATTCTCTCTTATTACAAGCAGCCTACACAATCCAATCAATAACTCACACACTAGGCATTTGTAGCATGTGTCTTCTGCATGAATTTATACAACTGGTTTGCATGTTAATGATAATATCATTTTCTCCTTGAAAGTTTGGGCATTTCCTACCAAATTTGAATGTACTCAAAATCTTATTTTGATTATAACATATTGGAGACTGAAGTTATCTGGGGTCATTCCCTAATTCACAATCATTTTGAGGTTCCTGTGGGAAAAAGTAAATCTATTTTTGAAGTAGTTCTTTTTGCAAATTTAGAAAGCCCATGATGTAAGTACTTAAACACTGAGAATTGTTTCTGCTGAATACAAAGAACAATACTAAATAAAACTATGACATGACAAGAATCAAATTGGGAATTTTTAAGTTATTTTCACAGAATAAATATTGTTGAGATACAAGTATTATTGCCACTGTGTATGTTTTGTTTTTAAATTTTATTTTTCTGAGATGAAGTCTCTAAATCCACCATCTCTTCAAGTCTGCCATTAAGATTCCTGGTTATACTAATCTTAGTCTTTTCCAATATATTTTATTACTTTTAGTCCTTTTCAAATAATGAGTACCTAAGGATTGTAGCATACTAAACCTTAATGTGTTTCATCATAATACAGTTCTTACAATGTTTGATGTCTCTTTAAATAGGCCTCAAAGAAAGAACTAGACTGAGTCTTCAGATGTGGGTTCTTATCTTAATTTTACTATTTGTCATAGACAATCATGTTGCTACCACAGTGGGCATGATAGACAAATTTCCTGCTTCATTGACTTCTATATATCTACTGAAAAAGGAAATAAGTAAGTAAGCAATATGATAAGAAAGATAATTTTAGCAATTAATTAATGCTGAGAAAAATTAAAAGGATTATGATAGACATGAACATGTGGAGAGGAAGAAGAAAGAGTACAAAGCCCCTGAAGTGGTGCATCCAATTAATATAGTATAGTGTGCAAGGAAGGACTGGGAAACAACATCAGAAAGGTGGGCTGGGGCTGGGTGTGGTAGTGCAAGCTTGTAATCCCAGCAGGTTGGGAGGCTGAGGCAGGAGGATCATGAGTTCAAAGCCAGCTTCAGCAATTTAGCAAGGCTCTAAGAAACTCAGTGAGACCATGTCTCTAAATAAAAATATTAAAAAAGGGATAGAATGTGGCTCAGTGGTTAAGAACATCCTTGGTATCAAAAGCAAGCAAGCAAGAAAGAAAGAAAGACAGGAAGAAAGAAAATAAGAAAGGTACACTGGATAGACCATATAAACCTTTCTTTGGTGCATTATTAAGAATTTGATTTGATGGGAAGCATTAGACAGTTTAAGGGTATGGTTTCATGTATTTTAAGAATATTACTCGGGCTGGTATGTAAGTAAGAATATAAATAAACAAGAGGGCAGGGAGATCTGTTATGGGGTATTGAACTCCAGAATTGTAGATGAGAAGTTATGAAAGCTTGAATTACAATTATAGAATTGGAAACACAAAGGGAAGGTCATATTTTGGATATATTTTAGAGGGAAAGTTTTCAGGATTCTCTGGTGGATTTTATTTGGGGGGTAAGGGAAAGGAAGAAATCCAAGGTGATATTTAATTATTTGAGCAGTTGAGTAGATGGTGATAAAATATATTGATATGGAAATCCTGAAGATAACTGAAATTGGGGTAGTTGTTGAGTTACATTTTTGACATATTATGCTTAACATTCTAATATCTAAGTGGAGGTATTGAAAAATTAAATATTTTTGTCTGGGGCTCAAGGGAGAGGTTATAGATGGGATTAGAAATGTTAGAATATTTGATATTTGAATTTATTGAAATCGAGGGCAACTCATCTTTAACAAGAGGCAAGAAATCCACCTGCAAAGAGTACAAGTTGAAGTGAGTTAGTCATTAAGTGAACAATCATTAGTAGTCTGGGTTCAGACAATGTGGTTAGATTCAGTTTTTCAAATGATGCTATCAGATAAAATTTCAATCTCTACCTATCTATTTCATTTTAGCTTTTTTCCTTCCCCACCTCCCTTTTTTCTGGCAGAATCTCTCTAGGTGGCAGCATAGATGGGCACTAACAGTGCAATATCACATATTCTTGTGGTTCAACATACTAGAAAGGAATTTGACATTCTCTCACATAGCAACCATTCAAAAAAAACTCTGGCCCAGCTTGGATCACATAAATATCTTGGGGTAAATAAGTATATTCAGGGAGCTAGGGTTTTCCAATTGGTCATCCTAGATCATGTTTGCAATACTGTGGTAGAGTAGACTGAGTTTTTGATTGATAGAACCACCAGAATCACATAAAATGAGAGTATATCCCCAAAATAAGATGATGGGGAAACAAAAGATTAATATATATATATATATATATATATATATATATATATATATATATATATATAGAGAGAGAGAGAGAGAGAGAGAGAGAGAGAGATAAAATAGTTATAGAGGAAATATTATGATTATTTGGAAAATTAGGAAATTGAAGCCCATGGAAGTTAAATCTCTTCCATAATATTATGCACCTAGAGCATAAAACAGCAGGACTAGAATTTAGGTATTCCTTTAAACTGCCATTGGGTCCTTTCATCAGTAACAAAATAATCTGTTTTTATAATTTTTATTTATTCTTAGTGGTATGTTGTAGTATTTTAAATAGAGAGCAAATTATTTTTATCAATGTTATCCAATAGAAATTTCTGAGATTATGGGACTATTCTATATCTGCATTGTGTAATGTGATAGCCATTAGCCACAGATGTGTAGTATTTGAAGTGGAGCTAGTGTAACTGAAGAACTGAATTATTAATTTAATTTTAATTAAATTATATTTAGATAAACACATGTGGCTAGTGGTTTCCATACTGGACTATGTAGATCTAAAATAAATTGAATTCTACCTACTGCAGTACATTGTACATAGTAGGTAGATAAAATTAGTAGATTGATAAAAACTTGTTATTTAAACTCAAATTTGAGCTTAGTTTGGTGTCCCTAACTTTACCAAAAGCTGACTTTCTGAAAAGCTGATTATAAATATTTTATAAATGAAGTAGCTTTCTGCTATTAACTAAAATAATAAATGTGATAAAATTTAAAAGTGAAAAAATATTCTCAGTATTTATATAACTTTCAACCAGTGACTTTATCAGTCTGGGCCTCAATTTCCTTCATGTATAATGTGGAGGGCTGGGGTTGTAGCTCAGTGGGGGCTGGGGTTGTAGCTCAGTGGTTGAGTGCTTGCCTCACATGCTTGAGGCACTGGGTTCGATCCTCAGCACCATATAAAAATAAATAAATAAATATATTGCATCCATCTACAACTAAAAAATATTTTTTAAAAATATACATGATAATGTAAAAAAAGTAAAAATTAAGGTTTTCCAATGATTGACTATGATAAAAATACAAAATATTCATCATAGTAAATGATAGTAGCAGCCAATCATTCAGAACAAAGTTCAAGAATATTAGTCACCTTTTACTATTTTCATTATTATCATAATTGTCACCCTATTTCTCTTCCTCCATTTTTCATCATTACCCTCAAAGAGACTGACTTGGTAATTTAGATTTTTATGCCTCCTACCTGTTTATCCTCCTAGTTAAGTTGCTAATTATCTGTACATGTTTTTTAAGTTTCTAAGGGAAATTTAAAGTTCTTGTCCAGCCTAGGTTCTTTAGATTTCTAATCTTTCTGAGATTTTTACTGCTTTTGTTTTGCATTTTGTTTGTTTCTTTGGATCCTTTGATTTTCTGTATATTACCATCCTTAGACCTGGGCTAGGTTGGCTCCACTCCACACCCCAGCATTTTGGAGTGACTTCCTCAAACTTTTAAACATGACCTCCAGTGACTAGAATAAGCTAATGTCAACAGAAATTTGGGGCAGTTTATACCAGTACTTTGTGGGTCTTGATCAACTTGTCTCCTTTGAATTTATATAAATCCTTCTCTGATACCTGGGAATGTCTAGAACCAATACTGATATTTGGGCAAGGTATCTTGAGTTATCATTTCTCCTATTTAAGCTGTTATTAAATCCTCCTTCCTGAATATGAAGCTGACCCAATGACCTGAGGATCTTCTGAATCAATTCTAATGAAATAATCTTTGGTACCCATGGCTAAATTCCTACTCTATCACATTATTTCTTTCAAGAGACCATGTGAGATCAGACAGTTTGAATAATTCTGACATGCTGCTTTGAGGGTAACTCTTACAATGGATAGTACAGGATGAGTACAGGGTTCTGAGAACTAATACCCTATCAGTTCTTATTTATCTATGCAATATTCTAAATATTCACTAACAAGTCACTATACTACACATGGGCTCATAGATTATGTTGTTTTTCATATAGTCAGAATCTTCATAAAAATACTTACCCAGGTCTTTGTCCCCTACATCATAGGAGTAGTCCTGCTTGTGTTTATTTAGGAACCTATTTTTAATGGATATATGGATACAAATAAGGCATGAATTGTCTAAATGGGATATAATTCTTGGGCTTTAGTTCATGGAATTTATGAGAAATATCTCAAGTTTATCTTTTTATTTTTGTATTCTCAGTTCAGGGATGAAGTTTTTGGAAGTCTGATATTCTTGTGTTTATATTTGTATTTTTGTGTTGAGACTGTTTTATGTTTGTGTTTATATCTGTCTTATTTTATAAACATTGGATTTGACTTAATATCCTAAACCAGAGGGAAATGATTATGAAATTCATCAATTACAAGCATATTTACATTTCTGATGTTGACATTCTTCATAGCTTGTTTGAATTGACGGTCTCTTTAGTGAATAAGTTTTAGTGCCTATCAATAAAAGAAAAACAGCCCTTGAATTTTGCCAATGTATATGAAATACTTGGCCTAACAGGGGTTAGAACCTATGCCATTATTTAACTAAATGAAGGGTTCTATAGAAAACTCATGGCCCTTATATAAAAGCAAAGTACTTTAATACTATCTATTTTATGTATTTACAGGTAGCAGCTAATCATTCAGAACAAAGTTCAATTGGTCTTTAGTACTTCAAGTCTGTACCTTGATATCCCAGTTCTCCCTTCCTATTAAACCTTCAGACTGAAAAATAACTGTTCCTTTTTAAAAATAATCTGCTTGTCCCATGCAACAGTACCACAACAATGCTCTAACTCCTTTAGAACAGTGAAATTTGTCTTTTTCCTTTGAAAAAATTTGAAGTCAATATAGCCTTATTCTACCTTCTAAGCTCTCAATTGTGTCCCTTGTTCCATGAGTTATTCACTGTCACAGATATAACTGGACTATAGTCTTTGAGAAATAGCTCCAGACTTCTTGTACTTTATTTTCCCTCCCTTTATAAAAATGACCCTAGTTACCTTTCTAGCCTATAGGAAAACACCTATCAAAGGAAGTCCTGAGAGCTTTTTAAGCTTTCAAGTCAGCAGTATGCTTTTAAAGAAAGGAACTCTGCTAGGATTCAATAGAACTTGATTATTCTTTGTGTTTCTTTAGTAATTCATTTCTTAACCTGAATAAATCACTGAAGTCCTCTCTAGGACTCAAATTCCTCACTTACAAAAATGGGTGTATCTTCTGATTAATGTATGCTAACTCATTTTATCTCCCCACTGATGTTGACATTTACCCATATGAAGAATGTCTCCTTTGGCTAGAGGCCTATTTATGATGTGTTGATGTCAGAAATGTGAAAATGAGGAAACCTTCCTATAGGTGGAGCAAGAAGGAAGGTACCAACAGTACAAAATGTATATACCACAGGTACACAGTTACCCCTATCCTTGAGTCATCCTTACAAATTTTAAGGAGTGACAAGGGAGGATATGCAATGGCTGGTTTGAATATCCCAGTTAAAAGAAGTCCCTCAGATTGTTGAATATAATTGTGCTCTCTCTCTCTCTCTCTCTCTCTCTCTCTCTCTCTCTTCCTTCCTCCCACCCCTCACTTCAGGGATAATTGTTGAGTTCAGCGAAGATTAGACAAGATCAAATATTTACATTTCAGAAACAGTGATTCCCTTCTGACCTTTCCCCAAGAAACTGTCACCTGCTGTCTCCAAAACAAAAATCCATTGAAATGGTTAAAGTTGTTTCTGACTTACCTTGTTACCATTGGAAATCTCCAAGTCTCACTATTTTATTTTTTAAAATAAAAATATCTACTTCAGGCAATAACATGTGAATATCACCTGGAAGCCTCAGCACAATAACCTTGTGCTTAGGAACAAATATTACTTAAATCAGTTCTTGTAATGGCAAAAAGACAATACTGAGAGAAGTGTAAGCATTTCAGAGAGCGAATAAAGCTGTCCATGCTGTTTTCTAAATGTACTGAGGGATTGTCATTGCAAATTCCTCTATTTTTTTACCTGCTATTTAATCCTCATTAATCACTCTCTCTTTCAATTTCCTCCTCCCCCTGTAACTCCATGATGCTCCAGTCCCAAAAGCTCCCTGCACTTTATGGAGGTGGAGTCATCTGCGTTAAAATATCTGAATAACTAGCCCTGATACTGAATAAACTTGTTCACCATCTAGGTCCCATCGCTCTATACAACCTGAGTCATAGTGCTTACTTTGTCAGTAATCTTTATTAATATTTCATCAGTCATTTTCTTTCTAAAAGGATGAGGTTTGCACTTTTCCTGCCATGCTGGGAGGGAGTGATAGAGACAGAAGAGCTTACTGATTTACATAAAGATTGCAAACTATTATTCTCTGAGTAATTTTAAAGTGCACACACTGCATACCACTTTCCGATGTAATCATATCCTTGCCTATTGAGCCTGACATGCATGAAATCCATAATTGGAATTAGCTTTCTAAAGAGAGAAATCACATTTTACAAGGAAGTAAGGAGTGCTATCTTCTTAGACTGCTTTTCAAGGAGAGCCAAAGGGAGTCAATTAAATCATCCTTAAGCAATTCTATTCAGATACCCTTTCCAAAGTAAGTATAAGTCAGGCATACTTCCTCAGTCTCCCTTTCCCATCCATTTCACTTCAACTTTTCCTACTTTTACTCAGACTCCTTCCAGCTTCTACTTATAGCTTTATCTTAATGTCTGTGCCTAGTCAACTTCAGATTTCAAATCTTACTTGTTTCATCAGTATAGTTCCTTCTCAGAGGAAAGCACCTATCAAAGTAAGTCCTATATTTTTTTTCAGGCTCACACCATCTTGTATTTGGTTATATGCTACCTCATACACCAAGATTTTTGACATGTCAATTCCATCAAGATACAGAAGATATCTTATAAATCTTGAACGGTACATATATAGTTCTCTTGGGATAGCCCTCCCTATTTTGGCACTTGATATTCCCTTATAATTGAATAGTGATTCCCTTTTCCTTCTCAAAAACAGTTCCAGTTTCAGCAATAAATTATATGGTCACTTTATCAAGATCCCTTTTATTGCTGTACCTCACAATGCTATTCTAGGCAAGAAGTTAAGTGCTCAATATGTTTTTATTAGCAGTAGTCAATCTGCTTCTTTCCCTGTGATTATATTAAATTATTTATTGCCTAGGTTATCTATGTGAATGATGTGTCATTGCCTTTATATATTACTAACTCAATTTCAGCATCTCTGGTGAGGAGCCTTATCGACATATGTCAGATACAGAAATTGGTTCAGGCAGAAATTGACTATATGTGTGAGAACTCAGGTAGATAGTCTTACTTTCATCCTTGGCTCCAAATATAAGCAGCTGTCACCTATGTGTATTCATGAAGGGGAACAAAAGTGGATACTATGACAAAGTACATTATTCAGTACCATACAATAAATTACATACTATTTTGGATGAATAGTTCCCATCTGACTATTGTATTTAATCTGATGTTGCTAGTATTTTCCTTTCTTTGGGATCACACATACTATTCCACTCAGTAATCATTGCATATGTCAATCTCAAGTAAAAGTGCTGAACAGAAAAGGTAAATTAGACTTGTTATGATTTAGAAATTTAGTGTTCTCCCAACTTCTCATGTGTGAGAAAATGCAAGAAGGTTTAAAGATGAAATGATTGGGTTTTGAGAGTCGTAGTAACCTAATTAGTGAATAATCTACCTGTATGGATCAACTGGGTGGTAACTATAGGCAGGTAGGGTGTGGCTGGAGGAGATGGATGATTGGGGCATGCCTTTGGGGTATATATTTTGTCCTTCTTGATCAGAGTGCTCTCTCTCTCTCTCTCTCTCTCTCTCTCTCTCTCTCTCTCAATTTACTTTCAGGTGTGATGTCTTGAGCTGTTTTCCTCTGCCATATGCTTCTGCCATTATGTTCCGCCTCATCTCAAGCACAGAACAGTGAAGCTGGCCATCTATGGACTGAGACCTCTGAAACTATGAGCCCCCAAATAAGCTTTTGCTCCTCTAATTGTTCTTGTCAGGTCTTTTTGTCACAGAAGTGAAAAAGCTGAGTAAAACAATTTCTCTTCACAGATCATTTGGTACTCTCTAATTAGTCTCTAGGCTTCCTCAAAAATCAAATCCTTGGATACAAACTGCAACCAATTAGAAGTGCTTGGGAGCCTTTGAAAGAAGAACATGTGCCCATTTAATTCTCCTGTCAGGTACACAATGAAGCCATTTCTAGGAGGTGAAACATTTTACTGTCATTAATTGCCCAACCCTTAGAAGCTCCTCAGTGCCAATTACATTTCAAGTTGTCAAGCAATGTCCTACACCCCAGTTACCATACTCTTCTGCTTCCAACTTAAATTTCCAGTCTTATCTTTTAGGTCACTTTTTCATAACATTTACTTCATCCCTGATAAATATGCTTTTTACTTATAGGTAATTAATTTTGATGATTATCTGTGTGCTACAAATGTCTTTCTCTCTTGTCCCAATGTCTCTTCATTTATAAATTCTAAATATTTGTAAGGCTTAACTCAAATAACATTTCTTTTTTCTCCCAGTTCAAAATCAATGTCTCTCTCATCATTTTAACTAAGCTCCTGTTTGAGGCACAAAAACAAAAAGTATTTGGTGTAAACCATTAACCAGAAATAATTATATTATGCCTGAATTTGCAATATTAACTGTGCACTTATAAATCTCTAAAGATGGCATTTCATATATTGACATGTGGATTGAGAGACTAGGAAGAGTTAGAGGAAAAATTTCCTGTCAAACTTTGTATTCAGTTCTTATTCTGTCCATATGTGATAGCAGCTTTGTTGCAGGCCAAATAGTTCTGAACACTTATTTTTTATTCTTTTATGTTGTTTCATACCTTTTTCCCTGCATTATTTACTTGTGCATGAATCTTACAATGTTGATTAAACTGTAGACTACTTAATAGCAAGGATAACATGTTATACATGTTTGTATATATAGCTTTTAGAATTTAGATGGCAAATATTAGGAATTTACTGCTTAAGAAATTAAACACTAATGTGCCTGATTTAGTCTACTCAGGACATTAGAATTCTTATTTCACAATGGCTGACCTGGCCATGTCCAATAATCTTGACATTTCGCTGATACATATTGGTATTCAGTAATTC
Organism: Marmota marmota marmota; assembly: GCF_001458135.2. Lineage (NCBI taxonomy): Eukaryota > Metazoa > Chordata > Mammalia > Rodentia > Sciuridae > Marmota > Marmota marmota. Next base: position 7,889,058 of record NW_026000283.1, read on the forward strand.
TCATAAGTAGTTGAATGAAATGACTCAAAATGAACCTGTCATTTGGGCTATACATCGACAAAACAATCACAGTTCTGATATGAGCACAGAAGTTTTATGCCAAATTGATAAATAACTCATATTCTCATTGGTAGAACCCTTGTTTTGCTTTATATTCTGTAATGTAATTAGATTAAATGTCTTTCAAGAATTATAATTACATATCTTTCATCATAATAAAAAAGGTTTGTGTGACATTTAATTCTTAAATCATAATGATATTTTCTCTATATGAATTATGAGAGAAATGATGGCCTTTGATACCATGGTGATGCTATTGTACTGTGATTTGGGGCTATAATTCATATTTTCTGTCATATATAGAGCATTATGAGTGCACGGTAAACAGCAACATATTAGATATCCCTTATACTAATTGAAATACTATTATCTGAATGACACTCCAAAGCATAAAAAATTTAAACTTAATTTTTTTGCTGCTTTTAAATGTATATTTATTTCCTCCTATGATTATACAATACTCAGCCTAAAAAACAGACTTAAAGTCATATGAATAAGTAAGCCAAATTTGAATTTGTCCTGTCTGGAGGTTATTAAATGGTACAGAAAAGTATACTTCCTAAGTGAACATAGTCAGATTATCTTAGAAAAAAAGAAGCTGAAGTTTGAAATTAACATTTTGGATCATCCAATATACTTTGCAAGTTAAACCAGGAATTTTTCTATACTGGTTGTGATAGGTGACCTTCAGTTTCTATCTGAACAGTGGTAGTAAAATCTCCTTTTAAAACTGGTTTCAGTTTTGTCTTTCAGAATGATGTAAAATAGTCTCTTGCCAGAAATGGTTTTTAAATATTTGAAGGTGAATTCTTCTGAATTCTTGTTCTGACTGGCATCCTTGGTTCATTTAACCATTTTATATATCAATAAATTAAGAAATAAATAGGAAAATGATAGAATACTCACTACTCTGGTAAATCTTTTATAAATATTATATAAATGTTTTCTAGCTTGTCAATGCTCTCTTCAAAATTCAGGATCCAGACCAAAAGCAATGTAAACTTTCCTGAGCAGTCAAAATGGAAATATGTGGGACTATTGCTATCCATAAATTGGAAACTATTTTTATGTTGACATAGATTTCTGGATAGCCAGTTTATGTTCATAGTTATTTATATTAATCTTATGATCAACTCATTTTTTATTATTAGAGCATTTTAATAATACATAGTATTGGGGTTCATTTTGACAAAATCATACAAGTAAGGAATTTGATTTCAATCCTTGTTCTCCTTTATCTCTCCTCTTCCCTCCCCCATTCTCTTTCATTATTCTACTAAAATTCCTTTCTTCTATACATACATAAAGGTGAAATTCCCTTTTGTATATTTATAAATGTATGTCACATTATTTTCATAAATTCATTCCATATTTTTCCCGTTTCCCTTCCTTCCTCCATCCCCTTCTCTACTTCTTCTCCACTGATCTTCCCTGCATTTTTATGACATCCTAACTCTTCCCCAACTGCCTCCTTTCCCTTATTTTGCTCTACCTTCCACAAATGAGAGAAAACATTTGACCCTTGATTTTCTGAGTCCGACTTTTTTACTTAGCATGATTTTCTATAGTCCTGTCCATTTAGCAGCACATGCCATTATTTCATTCTTCTTAATGCTTTAGTAGAATTCCATTGTTTCTTGCTCCATTCATCTATTGAGAGGCATCTGGGCTGATTCCATAATTTGACTACTAGGAATTGTGCTGCTAAAAGCACTGATGTGTCTGTTTCCCTATAGTATGCTAATTTTAAGTCTTTTGGTTAAATACCGAGAAGTGGGATAGCTGGGTCATGTGGTGGTTACATATCTAGTTTTTTGAGGAATCTCCACACTGCTTTCCAGAATGTTTGTACTAGCCCACCAACAATGTAAAAGTGTGCTTTCCCCCCACATACTTGCCAGATGATTATTATTCATGTTGTTGATAATTGTTATTCTGTATGGAGTGACATTAAATCTTTTTTTTTATTGGTTGTTCAAAACATTACACAGCTCATGACATATCATCTTCCATACATTTGATTCAAGTGGGTTATGAACTCCCATTTATTACCCCAAATACAAGTTGCAGAATCACATCGGTTACACATCCACATTTTTACATAATACCATATTAGTGACTGTTGTATTCTGCTACCTTTCCTATCCCCTACTATCCCCCGTCCCCTTCCCTCTCATCTTCCCTCTCTACCACATCTGCTGTTGTTTAATTCTCTCCCTTGTTTTTTTTT